>NC_142765.1:19814502-20134815 GCF_054948205.1 Urtica dioica subsp. dioica
AAATAAGCTAAAAAAAAAAATCTTAGAGCACATGAGCCAAGTAAACTGAAAAATGAGAAATACATGAAATAGAACAAAAGTTTAAAGTAAAACATACAGTGGCAAGAAAAATCGTCCAATTAAAAACTCGATCAACTAGGTTTACAATAGTCAAAGTGAATCAAATCTATCGCAAGAAGCACACGAAGTCATAATTTTCAAAACCGGCGTCCTAAAAATGTCTTTAATTGTGCACTCACAAAATTTGTAGAATTGATCATCGTTGCATATTTTAAAGTCGTTTTTTTTTTAGAGACGCATTGCTGAATCACGCCACGTTAGCTGCTAAGTAAGAAATATTTTTATTGGCGCTTTCATATGGAAAACAATTATGTAAGAGGTGAATTTAATATAACATGTATATAAGTCTGTAATACATTTCCAGAGCTTGCATGTTTTTGCCGTGTTCATATTTTTGTTATTTTATAGTAGGCTAAGACGTTGATCTTTAGATTAACCTTAGGCATAGATTAGACATGGTCTACTTTTCTCCTTGACAAACTAAGGCAATCGCTTTAATCCCAATTCTTTTTCTCAAATAAAGACCCCATAGTACTACTGTTAAATTAGTATTAGGTGTATCCAAAGAAAAACTATAATCTTATATAAATTACAAACCTGCCAAAATACGTTAAAATCTATAATGGCCATGTTTATAATTTTTTTTTTCTTAGGGCCCCAAGTTTATAATTTTTGTGATGGACCCCAAATTATAAATTTTCAACCCTACTTAAATATGGTCAAACAATGTTGTGTAACTAGTCATGCATCGCGTGTGAATGATGTAATATTGGCTAATAATATTAAGTACCTAATTATACATTGCTATTAAATATGACATTCTCATTACTAGTATACATACGCCATTTGCGAAGACGATTACTTCGGAATGTTGGTTCGAGGACCGTATCGAAATCTTCAATTCCCTCTAATTGACTACAATGGCCAATCAAAATTTTTGAGATCTAGAAATGGTGAAGAGAGCATTCAGGGACATTCCCAATTTTTTACGTCTTCTGCTAGGGTTTGAAAAAAATTGGGGCTTTTCCTTTCTTGGTTTCAGATGGATTTTTTTGGAGAAGAAGGAGTTGCAACAAGGTTAAATTCGTTCAAGATAAACTCCTTCACTTGGTTGAATTTAAGAAAATGGATTTAGGGTTTTAATGTTTTCGGTTTGGATTTTTGAAATTGATATGGATTATAATGAAATTCGATGATGATTTCTCTCGTCTTGCTTGGTTCAGTAATGAAATTGATAGGTTCGAATTGACTGACTGGTTGGTTAAATGCTTAATCACGAGAGATTGTGCTTGAATTAAGCATCTCAATCGATTGAGTCTGAGAATTATGGGTGGGTGATATTTATTGGTTGGTTATAGTTTAAAATTGAATCTGAATTTTGGGGCTTTCCGTGGTCGTATTTGAGGGCTTCAGTTTTGTGTGTGTCGAGATTGTGATCAAGTTTGAGTATTGAGAATTCATTGGATTTATGTTTTGAGTTATCTCATGCCCTATTGATTATTGATTCTATTTGGATTTTGTGATTTATGAATTTATGTGATTTTGATTGAATCAAGGACTCGATAGTTATTCGTATCGTAGTTAGCAGTGTCTCGTTTATGTTGTTGGGCCGATTTTAGTCATTTTAAATTAATGATTTATCTTGTGTCACAGGATTCGGAGTTGATGCTTCTACACGGAAGCATTGGAACTATGTGATATGAAGATTTTAAATTGATGGCTAATCTCTCTATTTGGATCGAGTTTAACATCGAAGAATCGGAAATTTGTTTTGAATTTCATGTTTCGATTTATTTGTAACATTTATTGCCAAGTTGAGGATATGAGAATTTATTGGCTTGTTAAGCGAGTTTCTGTGGATTTCACAAGTGTAAATGGAAATTTAAATTTGAGACTCGTGTTTGAATTAGTTATTGAAATCCAAACTCGAATCGATTTGATAATTGATTCTCGGTTTTGGTCCGAGCTAAGTGTTGGAAAATTGGAAATTTTTCTTGGATTGTTATTTTCGTACTTTATTTTCATTTGGTCGAAGTTATGGATTCCGTTGAGAATCTTATTTGATTCTGATTTATCGGAATAGTCCACAACGAATTTTTTCAATTCAAAATTAACCAGTTGTTAGAAAATCCCACCTTTACTCAGTCAACACAAAAAATTTGGTTTTATTTCATCAGTTGGTTTTCATCTCATGAGTTTTAAAGATGTCAAAATGAGTACTAGGAATTGAAATGAAAATTTTTAAAAAAATATTACTCATGAGTTATGAAATTAGATTTTTACCCAAAGCTGATTTAGAATAATAATAATAATAATAATAATAATAATAATAATAAATGGTGACCTTGGGACCATACTCAAACCTTATTTTGTCTTAGCTCCAGTGTCTAACTTGCCTCTCTTCTCTCTACTTTCGAACAATGCAAAACTATATAAAAACAGTATATAATAAAAAAAAATATTTACTCGCAAGAGAGTTCGATCTCTCAAGAATTTCTTTCACCAAAATATATAACACGAGTTTTATATTGGTTTTATCAGTTTTCTAACAACTTCAGAGACTTTTGTGAGATTTCATAAAGATTTGCATATGGATAAGTTAGTTTTTCGTTTCCTACATGTTTCGAAATATTTCATATATTTAAATTGTATATTTTAGTTCATTTTATGTATTTTGGCTTAGGAACTCAAACCATTGGATTTCGAATTCTATGTTGCAGCTCTACACGGTGGTATACTGATCGCTTTGACAATATGAGATGATTTACTGATTGTTTGATTGGATACCAAAAAAATTCAATGAATCTTTAACACTACTACAAATACAGTTTTCCGGTGCGGTTGGCTTTTGGGTGCGACTATTCGCACCTAAAAGTCGCACCAAAAAGACTTTCAGGTGCGAATAGTCGGACCCAAAAATCAATTAAGCGCTGAAAATTTTTCGGGAAATTTTTGAATTTGGGTGCGAGTAGTCGCACCCAATAGTGTGGTACTACTATTGGGTGCGACTAAGTCGCACCCAATACTGTCCCCAAAGTTATAGGTGCGACTAAGTCGCACCTAAATGTCCAAAAAAATTTAGGCGGCCAAAACTTCCCCCTTTTTTACAAAATGTCATTGGGTGCGACAAAGTCGCACCCGAAACCACTGACACAGGTCATTGGGTGCGACTATGTCGCACCCAAAGGTTTCATTGGGTGCGACTTTGTCGCACCCAAATTTAAAAGTCTTTATATATAAAGCATGCTCGAAGGGTTTTCATTCGAAAACCCAAATTCGCCCAAAAAAACAAACGCCTCTATCTCGATCTGTCTCCGACTCTCTCCTTCTCTCCCACACCGTCGCCGCCACCACCCTGTCGCCGCCGCCACCACGACGCTCCTCCGACCGCCGCCACGACCCTCTCTCTCTCAACCTCCAACCTCTCGCCGCCACTGCCCTCTCTCTCTCCGGCCACCCCGTCGCCGCCGCCACCACTACGCTCATCCGACCGGCACGACCCTCTCTCTCTCAGCCTCCGTCACGAGGACCGCCGCCACTGCCCTCTCTCTCTCCGGCCACCCCGTCGCAGCCACCAGCTCCGGTGTGGTGCAGAGCTTTCTCGGTCTCACGTTATTTCTCTCTCTCAGCCGCTACACACCGCCGTGCCTCCACCGTGAACTCCGACCACCGAGCTATCTCGTGCTCGGTTGTGCCTTCTCTCGCTCGGGTAAGCTCTCTCAATCTATATCTCTGTGTCTCTCTTAATCTATAATAGCAACTGAGCATTTACAGCATTCATGGATCACATTAATCGTTTTAGTCGGTTTGGAATCGGATTCGTTTTAAAAAAAAACCTTTGCTTTTTGTGCTGAATGATCCGTAATTTCGATTGCGTTACTAATTTTGTGTCAAACAGACCAGCCCCGTCTCGAGCGCACCCACCCTCATCGTAACAGCTTTGAACCCCAGCTCCGCGCTTCTCTCCGTCGACGCTGCTCTCAGTTCCAGCCGGTAATCTCTCTCTCTTAGTGTACCTCTCAATCTCTCTCTCTCTCTCTTCCTCTCAATTTAACTCTTTGTCCCGTCTCTTGTTGTCTCAGCCTAGTCCCGCTGCCGAGCCTCGCTGCCCAAAACAGGCTCTCGGTGCCTCTCGCTGCGAGACAATCCCACTCCGACAGCCTCTTTCGCTTCGTCCGAGCACGCCTCACCGCAACCTCAAGCCACCGTCCTTGCTCGTCGGCTCTTCAAGAGGTTAGTTCATTTATTTATATTCTTATATGTACTCTAATTAATTAGAAAGTTTAGTTTAGTTCATTTAGTTTAGTAATAATTTACTAAAGTTTAGTTCATTTATTAATTAGAAAGTTAATTAGATAGCAAGTTTAGTTTAGTTAGGTTAGTTTTATATGTTAATTGTAATTTGAAATTATTACTTAATATATAACATTAGTAAATTGTAAATGATATCATTAGTTTACTTAATTTGAAATGTTAATTAGACATTTTAGTTTAGTTAGTAATGTTATATTGTAAATGTTATGTTAATTTTAGTAATGTTAATTTGAATTAATTTGATAACATGTTTAAATTTTATAGTAAAATGCTTAGGTTTGTGATTTAGTAAATTATATATTTGGATTGAATTAACAAATGTTATGTTAATTTGAATTAATTTAATAACATGTATAGATTGTATAATAAAATGCTTAGGTTTGTGATTTAGTAAATGATATGTTTGGATTGAATTAACAAATGTTATGTTAATTTTAGTAATGTTATAATTTGAATTAATTTAATAACATGTTTAGATTGTATAGTAACATGCTTAGGTTTGTGATTTAGTAAATGATATGTTTGGATTGAATTAACATATGTTATGTTTGAATTAATTTAAGTTGATATAATTAGTTAGTTTGTTGTAAACGAGCCACGGAGGTTCTGTTTAGGGTTTAGTTGATTATTATGATAGTTTTAGATGATTTGTATATGCTTTTAAATGAGTTTGCAGGTTTTTGGTTTGTTAGTATTATATGGGAAACTCTGCCGAATTTTAGATTGAGTTTCTAGCATATTATTCTCAGATAACATAAAATTCATAATCTCATCTTCATTCATTGATCTTCGTCCCGTAGCAATAAGTAATCGACTTCATTCGTCTTCGTCACTTAGCAACAACTCTTAATAATTATTCTTTTTTTTCATTTCGTTTAGCGAAATCAATGTCCAATCCAAGTAGAGATTGGATCACCGAGAACAATCGGTTGTCCTTGCAGTATAAACTCGGAGTTAATGAATTTATCCGCGCTGCAAGAAGATTTCCGAACGATAATTACGAATATCGATGTCCATGCAAGCCTTGCAACAACGTGAGATGGCACGACATTGGGGTTGTAAGGCATCATCTGCTAAACAAAGGGTTTACCCCGGGTTACACAGAATGGTATCATCATGGCGAGGTCGTGCGTTCCGTCGGTCATCTTGAAGAAGTCCCCATCGGAGAAACAACCCAGAGAGGAGTTGGAGGAATACATGCTGCTGTGGAGGATATAAGAGATCACGAGGATTTCGATGGTGTTACGGAGCCGGCTCCGAGCGATGTGCGTGCGGAGGAGCAAGTGGAAGACTTGTTCGCTGAGTTGGAAGCGGAATTGTACCCTGGATGCAAGGAGTTTTCGTCGTTGTCATTCTTGGTTCAGTTGATGCACCTTAAAGTCACGAACCATTGGACGAACAAGTCGTTCACAGAACTGTTGCAGCTTTTGAGGAAGTCTCATCCAGCCGGTAATCGAATACCGGAGAAGCACTACGAGGCAAAAGCGAAGCTGAAGCGTTTTGGCATGGGATACGAGATGATCGACGTGTGCATTAATGACTGTGTCCTATTCCGAAAACATCTCGCGAACGTCGACGTGTGTCCGATATGTAACGAGAGTAGATGGAAGCCAACTGGTAAGAAGATACCGCAGAAGATATTGCGATATTTTCCCTTGAAAGATCGATTGAAGCGACTGTACGCATCTCGACACACGGCGCTTCATATGGAGTGGCACGAAAGAGATCGCGTCAGGGAAGCTGGCGTTCTACGACATCCTGCTGATGGTACCGCGTGGAAGAATTTGGACGAGAGATACCCAGGTTTTGCTGCAGAGCCTCGGAACGTGCGGCTTGGGCTAGCTGCGGATGGATTCAACCCGTTTGGGGATATGAGCCTATCATACAGCATGTGGCCTGTAGTATTTACGACGTACAACTTGCCGCCTTGGTTGTGCATGAAGAAAGAGTACCTGATGCTAACGCTTCTGATCCCGGGGCCCCATTCACCAGGAAAAGACATGGACATTTTTTTGCAGCCTGTGTTTGAAGAGTTGAAAGAACTGTGGGAGAATGGAGTCCGCGTTCGTGATGGAGCCAGAGATGAAGTGTTTCGGTTGCGTGCCGCGTTACTTTGGACGATAAACGATTTTCCGGCTAGATCGTATTTATCGGGATGGAGCGGCCAGGGGTATCTCGCTTGCCCTACGTGCAACTTTGACACGCCGTCCCTAAAAATCAGAAACAGGATCGTCTACTACGACCATCGTCGGTTCTTAAAAAGGCGTCACCGATTGAGGAAAAGCAACGATCACTACAAAGATAAGCACGAGAAACGAAATAAACCCGAGAAGTTGACTTGGGACGTTAAAACATTTTGTCAAAAATAGAGCTAGACCAGAAGGCTCTATTGCTGAAGCTTATGTTGTAGAAGAAGCTCTAACGTTCATTGCAAGGTATATTGAAGATAAGAAGGTAGTTGAAGAAGTTCA
This sequence comes from Urtica dioica subsp. dioica, assembly GCF_054948205.1. Lineage (NCBI taxonomy): Eukaryota > Viridiplantae > Streptophyta > Magnoliopsida > Rosales > Urticaceae > Urtica > Urtica dioica. Next base: position 19,821,348 of record NC_142765.1, read on the forward strand.
AGTGCGAGAGCTCTCCGTTTTTCGATCCGAGATGTGTGTGCCTTATGGGATGATGAACGCGATAGTATTAGACGATGAGCAAAGAGAAAAAGCGGAGTGGTACATCTATACCAACTGTCCTGAAGTGGATCCGTATTTGGTGTAAGTAATCGATCCACTTGCTTCTCTAACTTATTTCATTGTTGTATTTTCTTTACGCAATGTTTTAAACATGCAACAGCGAGCATTTGGATTTCCTGAACGAATCTGGAGTTCGCGATATTGAAGCGGAGCATAGAAAAGGGATTCAAAGATTGGTTTGCGAACAAGGTAATAACACAATAACCCGGTTTTTTATAAACACATAAGTGCTAACCAATACTTTGTTTCGTAATAACCAGATTTTTGAAATGAAAGCTAGTGGGTCTGACGTGTCTGACGAGATCTACTCGCTTTCTATCGGTTCCCTTCAAGTCGCTTATCAATATCCATGCTGCTTTGTTAACGGCGTGAAGTTCATTACTCATCGTCGCGATAATCAACGAGTCACTCAAAATAGCGGTGTATGTGTGCCTGTGGATGATTTCACTTACTACGGTCGTATGGAAGACGTCATAGTGCTGAATTATAGGTACGACTGTCGTGTTGTATTATTCAAATGTATATGGTACGGTGACAAGCACGATGCTCGGCGACTAGTTCACAACGATAAGACTACTGGAGAAACGAGTGCTTTTACCGCGAAACAGTGGTTTACAGAGGAGCCGTACATACTCGCAATTCAAGCGAAACAAGTCTTTTACATCAAAGATCTTGTTTTAGGTGGTAACTGGGAAATCGTTCAGGAATGCTATCATCGAGGGATTTGGGACGTTCCTGAAGTTGACCCCACCACCTCAGCCTCGATTCCGTTGACAATAGAATTGTCAAACATCGATCGTCTGAATCATCGACATGAAATCGAAGATGCTGAGCTAGTAAATATCGTTGACGATGGTGAGGAAGACGATGATGATCATGAGGAATGCATCGTTTTTTAGGGAGAAGATGTTGATGTTGATGTTGATATAGGTAGTGATGACGATGAATGAGAACTATCTATGTAACCACGGTTTTCCTCCGCCATATGTGAGGTTTTATAATAAAATATATCCGTGGTGTCACCCACGTTTTTGTATGATGTTGTTTCCTTTTGTTTTGTGATGTATGTTCACAAATGTTGTTTTATTTTATACGATGTCAATTTACAAATGTTGTTTTCATTTTATAGGATGTCGACCGCTTCAGGTTCTGGTGGAGATTCGCCACAGAGACCGGATTCTCAAGGTCCGCCACAGGAACCTGAGTCCCAAGGTCCTAAGAAATCAAGGGGACCAACAACCGGCTCGACGTCGGCGCGAGCAACACAGGGGGTATCGGGTGCGAAGGTGGTCAAGTGGGACCCAATAAACCAAACATTCTATCAAGAGATAAGGAAAGAAAATAAAAAAGTTGGACTATTTAACAACCGCCTCGGTGCTTTGGTGAAAGCACATATCCCGCCTACGACTCGTGATTGGAGTGAAGTGACGTCACAGATGTTGGCTGCTATTTTGAGCGCACTTCATTCCGAGTTCAGATTTGTGTACACGGATCTTGACACCGACGAGGATCTGCCTGCGGATTGCTTTCAGAATACGATTGATCAGGCTATCATTCGGAATGCCAAGATCAGGCGACGTAACCAGAAGTCCAAGCTATCAGAGAAGTTCAGATTGGAGTTTTGTGGGAGCACTGAAAACGCTAAGGCGGAAACACCACCGGGATATAAGAAAGAGGATTGGGAGGCGGTGGTAGACGAGTTCGCGACTGACGATTGGAAGGTACGTAATGTATGATTGTAATAAATCACAATATCTTTATCAGATTGAATAATGACAAAATTAATTATTTGCAGAAAAAATCTACTCGCAACAAGGAGAATTCGAAGAAGAAGAAGACGAGGTCGACTCAAGGATCTCTTTCTTTCTTGGCTCATCGTCATTTGAACGTAAGTTATTCTAATTTTGAAATACTTAAGTTGAAATAAATTCAGTACTTATATTTTCATAACAATTACAGAGTAAGGATGATGGGACTTTGGGCTCCGCGTTAACGACGTGGGAGCAAAAACACCATAATAGAAAAGGTGAATGGACGACAGATTGGGCGAGCCGAGCACATGTAAGTCATATGTTATAATTAAGAGTACGTTACTTACATGATAATTAATTTTTAATAATTTTTTTATGTGTAAAGGCGCGGATAGTTACTCTACTGGCGGATCTTCAGCGACAAGCAGAAAAGCAAGGCGTAGTCTTTGACCAGGACACCGCAGAGGAGCACGCGATGCTAGAAATTCTCGGGAACCGTCAAGATTGGTACGTTGGAATAGGTCCAACGGTCCCGAGAACATCTTGGGCTATTGCTCAGGCTCAGGACGAAAGCTCGTCGTCAGGCTCAGGCTCGTCGCGGCGCCGCGTTCCAGATCCAGTGGTTGGCGAGCTCCAAGCTCAGGTGGCGGCACAACAACTCGCTATGGCGGCACAACAACAGCAGATGGAGGAGATGCAGCGACAAATGTTCGCGTTCACGCAGCAGTTTTCGCCCTTGCCTCAGATGTCGTCCGGCACGATGCCACAAATGCCGCAGATGTCGCCCGGCATGATGCCACAGATGCCTCAGACGACGCCGCCGCCTCAGATGCATCCTATGCATCAGACAACGCCGCCATCAGTTTCAATGGCAGATGCTCAGACGACGCCGCCAGGTTCAGCAAATTACCAGCGAGAGCGTACGAGCGGCAGTGAGCGTACGAGCGGAAGTGGACGAGGAGGTAGCAGCAATTCTGGAGGAAGATTTGGCGGAAGAGGGAGTAAAATATTCAAGGATTGGTTTACAAACCGAGGAAAAGGAAAGGGAAAAGAATGAACATTTATTTTAATTATTTGTCGTACATTATATAATTATTGTAATCGAACAACAAATGGTTAGTTTTTATTATGATTATAAATATTAATTAATGAATTTTCTAATTAATAAACTATTTAGTTATTTGATTACAATTATAGAATTCGTAATTAATGAATTTCTAATTAATAAATATTAAATAATAAATAAAAAAAACTTAAAAATAGCTATCGGGTGCGACTAGTCGCACCCATAAATTTGGCGGGTAGGCCAACGGGTGCGACTAGTCGCACCCAAAGACTTGGCGCGAATGAATTTGGGTGCGACTAGTCGCACCCGTTGGCCTACCCGCCAAATTTATGGGTGCGACTAGTCGCACCCAATGGCTTTCGCGCGGACTTTTTTGCACATTTTTTCTGACTTATGGGTGCGAATATGGGTGCGAATATCCGCACCTAAAAGTCGCACCTAAAAATCATGACCTTCGGGTGCGACTAGTCGCACCCATGACTTTGTCGCACCTAAAGGTATCAATGGGTGCGACTTTCGACCTTTGGGTGCGAAAAAAGTCGCACCCAATGCTGTTTTTTGTACTAGTGTAAATCTAAAGATTTACCCATCTATTTATCACAATTCGTGATTAGAACAATCATATATAAGAAAAAAGTAACCATGAAAACTAACATAAAAACTTAACGTTATATTGTCATTTTTCGTCGAGGAAAAACTATACTTCAATGAATAAAAATGACATGAAGGAAATGGTTTCAGCCGATCAAGCTGATTTTAAGCCCAAAACCTACTTTTAGACTCAAGGCAAAAGGCCAATTAAAGTTGAAGACAACATAAAATAAAGAAATGCACAACACGCTACTAAAAATAGTATTTTAGAATCGACAAGTTTTCTAATTAGATGCGAAATTTTATTTTTATAAGTGCTTGTCGCTTTTAAAGGTTTTTATAGCAATTAATCTACTTCTTAAAAATAACTCTCGTTTTATCATTTTTTTTAATCATTTAGAAGAAACCAATCACTTCTATATGTACAGCAAATTTTAGAAGCGATTAAACCGACATTATTGTTTGGCCTCGTATGCGTCACACTTACCAAGTCTGAGAGGATTGATACCGTATTAGAGGTTTAATTCCGAAATTATTGTCTGGCCTGGCTTAGAAGACAGGTCTCATCGAGAGACTGATCTTGTCCGAGAGGCCGGTCCCATCAAGAAGGTTGTCTCATCCTAGAGGGCCGGTCTCATACAAAAAGACGGTCTCGTACTAAAAGTATCCATACCATCCGAGAAGGACCAAATTTTCCAAAGAGGCTAGTCTTATATTAGAAGGGTCGCATCATCCGAGAAGGCAAGTCTTATCTTGGAAGGGTTAGTTCCATCCTTGGCTATGGCCATTCCCGGCCCATCCAGCCTCGAAGACCCATTTTCTTCCCCAACTTTACTTGGCTCCTCCATAAATACCAAGCGTTTCTCGACGGTTAAAGTTAGACTCTTTTGGCCCAAAACTTTGTCTCTCACACTTTTTACTATCAGTCTCTAAGTCTAAGACGTGAGACAAGACGCCTATAACTATTTCCTCCACCTTATATTCAATTTGACTATTATTGAGTATTAGAGCGTGCGCTAGAGGAAATCTCACTACACATTGATTGTTTACTTTTCCTTATTTTCTTAGGTGACAGAGCTTTAGAGTACAATTTTTCGGCGAGAAGAGAATGATGGGAACAAATAATCGACATCTCATTAGTATAAGTGGTTCCTCGAGTCCGTCTCATCCTTTGTATAGTCATAAATGTGAGTCCTTAAAACGTTATTATATAATAAGAAATAAGTGGTCTAGAGTCCATATTTCACAAACATGTTAAAGAGATCGATGGAGCAGATGAAGAACAATAGTCACGAAGAGACATTGCGAAGAGTGACAGTGGTATACGACATTGTGTGTCGAGAAGCAGCAGTTTACAATAGTGTGCAATAGGACGTAAGTCAGATGCGAGGTGACGTTAGATTCAAATTTTAAATATATTATTTTTAAAAAAGTTATATATTCTCAATTTTTACAAAACTCAAATTTAACGGCTTGTGAGTCGTATTTTTTTTCTTCCAAATCTCTTATTGAAATCTATGTATATATATTATAGCAATACTTTGTTGAGAAATTGCATAAACTACCACCATTTAATAAGTTTTTTCCAATTTTTCACCAAAAGCTTAATTTAGCCAAAAATACTAGTAAGTAACTTGTACAAATACAATTTTACCCTCATGTCAACAATTGACATCTGTGAGTTTTGGATTCTCTGTTTATTGACATAAATATCAACAATCGACAATTGTTGACATCAATTTTTTAGGGTAAAATTTTGGAATCAGACCCGCGATTAATGTGTATTTTTCAAAAGTGATTTAGTAGTATTTTTGGCCAAATTAAGCTTTTGGTGGAAAATTGGAAAAAAATACTACTAAACCACTTTTGAAAAATACAATTTTACCCTAAAAATTGATGTCAACAATTGAAGAAAACTTATCAAATGGTGGCAGTTGAGGCAATTTGTTTTCATCAAATAATATTAGAGAAATTGTCTCAACTACCAACACTTGATAAAGTTTTTTTTTTTTTTTTTTTCCAATTTTCCACCAAAAGCTTAATTTGGCCCGAACACCATGAGCAGCAGGATGAGTAGAGAACAATATTCCATGCCATTGAAAAAATACCATTAAAAAAAAATACTAGTAAACCATTTGAACAAATACAAGTTTACCCTAAACCTAATGTCAACAATTGATATCTTTATATCAACAATGCACATCTATTATTGACATATGTGAGTTTTGAGTTCTCTGTTTATTGACATAAATGTCAACAATCGACATCTGTTGTTGATATCTATGTCAACAATTGACATCAATTTGTTGAGGGTAATTTTGTAATTGTACAAGTGGCTTAGTAGTATTTTTTTTTATCAAATTAAACTTTTGGTAGAAAATTGAAAAAAAAAATTATCATACTTTCAAGTAATTTCTCATAATAATACTTCTCTTTGCAGAAAGCTCCTTTTTTTTATTTTTATTTTAATTTAGATGTTTGTATTGTAACTTTTCTTCATGCGGCAGGTAGTGTAGGAAGGGGAGAAAGAAGAGTGTCGTTTTCTCAAAGTGGGACCCACCCACGATGGGGATTCCACGAGGGGTTTGCTTGGTGTTGGTGGACAAAGCGCTGTCTTGATGGCGATTTGCCATTTTTTTATTAAAAAAATATTTATTTCCTTTTACTTCTCTGTGTTGACGAAACCAGCTACGTCGTTTTAGTCTCTCCTACTGTCAGCCGTACACGTGGCACTCATCCTCCGAAGCCCCGTGTCACAAGATTTAAGTAACGTGGTCGGCAGGGGAAGAAAAATCTATGAGAAGAGAACATATAAATTATCCCATCTCCGATAAAATAAAAAAATTAAAAACATGAACTATCCCATTAAAAAAAGAGAGAACATAAATTATTAAAAATACAAAAAAAAATATATATATATTAGAGATTGCTTGTGATCCTACAAAGTAAAAGGGTACTTGGCGAATTCTTAGTGGATAAAAGAATGCAAAAAAAAAAAAAAAAACTATTCGATATTTAATTGTATATAAGTATAACCAGTTTTATTTTTAATGAATGATAAGTTGGACCCGATATATTTCGTTTTATTATCAACACACCACCTAAATATCAATAAAGTTTCATTTATTGAAATTGGAAATAGATTCAAGAATTTTTCCGTAGGCTTAGTAGCAATTTAGTGACCACTTTATTTTTCAATTAAATTGGCTGCGAGGCCACGTCATTATCAATATTTAAAAATAGACCAACTATCGTGAAGTGCGCCTATTGGTCTAATAAATCCCTCGAACTGCTACGTCTCCTGAGATTTAATGATGTATAAATAAATAAATAAAACTATCAAACATTTAAATGGTAGTTAATTTTTTTTAAAGTGTTTTCCCACTATTTCATGTAATAGACTGATAAAAGTAAGATAAGTTGGTGATTTGTTCCCTACTTCACCATGGATGAATATCAGATGATCATTTTCACTAACATTTTAGCGACACACTCATATATTTGGCAGAAAATTATTCTCGAGGGAATAGATGATTGATTAAACTTGAAATAATTAAAATACAGAGCATACTAATATTAACCTAATAAGAGCACAATTTTTAGCCAATTTTAGTGTTAAAAAAACATAGCTCCTAGCTGAAGTGAAAGCTTGAACCACGGTTAAATGTACACTAGCTAGGCCTCAATTAACTCAGTTTGGATTGTGTCTATTTCATGGTATAAACGAAAACTAGCTTATTTAACGTGCCTGAAAGAGACTACGGATGATTCGTAATACTAATAACGTATAGCTTGATAAGTAGTTTGATTAACAATAAAGTATCATTTTTTTTAATATATTTTGTCCACAAGGAAAGGCAAGGAATCTAGCCAAGTTGATCAAGTATGCTTGAATACGATTGTAAGATACAATCCCATCAAAATCTAATGTATCACTTATAACTTATAAGAAAGAAACATTTATTAATTTGAAAAAAATAAACATTTGCAAAATATGTATGATGAGAGAGGTATCTCATTTTGGAGCACTTCCACACACTGATTTGACGTCGTATGTTCGAGTAACAAACTTTTTCATAAAAAGAAATATACAAGGGTTAAAAAATAATTAACAAAATGATAAAATAATCATTTCATATTTCCTTAAAGATACTCATACGAAGGGTAATTAAGTTTCACACTATCTGAACCATTTAGTACGAGTTACACGTGACATAAAATATAGCACTTGTGAAGCAAGAGATCATTTCGGTATGATCCTATAATGAAATTGTATGATGTCAAGACTAATAAGCCGAAAACATATATGAATAAATGTGTCCAAAAACTTGAATCTAATGGGAGAGGAAGGGTCATCTTTTGATCGGGGCTTGTGGCGCCATTATATTCCATGGACGGCGCATCGAAAACGGAGAGGTATTCTCTCGAGAGGTTTGTGGCGGAGTTGCATAGGGACCGGCGAGTGCATGGGACTCCACTGGCCCGGGATAAAAAAAATAATATTATATATAATTCTATAATAATTATAAATTAAAATAGTAACACTTAATATATATATATATATATATATATATATATATATATATATATATATATATATATATATATATATATATATATATATATATATATAAGTTATCAAATGACTTCAAAGAAGTCGTGTAGTTTAGATGAGATGATTAGATTGTGTCGCAAGAGACTTAGAAGAGCGCGATTGTGGTTCGAATCTCCTTGTTGTCTTCTTTTATCCAACCATATTAAATGCTTAATATTTATTACTAGAACTAAATTATCTTTATTGTTAATACAAAACCGTTAGATATCTACAATTTATTTTTCTTTCAATTTTTATCACCATTGTTTTTTTAAATATTTTATATATCTTTAAAATAGCAATAGTGGTCCCTATTAACTCTATTATCTTCATTGCTTACACAAAACCCCTTAATAGCTACAATTATATTTTTCCTCCAATTTTGATCATCTCAGCTATTTCCACTTATTAGTTTATCATTAATAAAGTATGTCTTTTTATGTGAATGTATGTGCATTGTTCATTATATTTTAAAATTGTTTTGAGTTTTCTAATTCAGCAATGCACACTATTTGTTTGATGAAAGTCCAATATTTGTTTTTAGAATTTGTGTTTTAAAAATAATTATTTATGCCTCTAATAATTGCATTGATAATTAATTTATTATTCTTAAAAAAAATGAAGTTATTATGCAACATTTTTAGAATTTGAGAACTCGTCGTGGAATTGTAATATTTTGACTGAGTTGAATGATTTTATTATATAGTTTTTATCTTTAGTTTTAAAATATTTTTATTGTGTCCCCCCTTTAACTCAGTTCCTTGCTCCGCTTGTGCGTGGGGTTCATTGACTCGAGATTTTTAGGCAGGTCGAAGTGTTTTTTGGGGAAGCGGCATTTCGCCACTATGGTGATGACTCCGACGTATATCTTGTCATCTCAAATTTTTAGTCGTATATTGGGTTGTTATTTTTGTCTATTGCGTTTTTCGGACTACCTTTATCACTTCATTGTCGAGTTTCGTTTGAATTTTATTTTTTCAATATTGTCTATTTGTACCGCATTTTATCATTTGGCCATTCGGTTTGGATTGAACGTGGATTATATGCCGTCCGTTAATTAATTGGTGTTTTTTTTTTTGGCTTGGTTTTTGTCTATACTAGCTGAAGAATTACAAGTTTTTGATCATCAGAATGTAGTTGATCAAATCTCTTCATTGATAATTATTGGTAGTTTGAAAGAGCTTATATGTGTTTGATTTTTTATGTGCTCTATATTATTTTTTTTGTTTGAAGCATATGCAAGATGTCCAATCACAAAAAATCACAAGCTAATGATATAACTTGCAAGATACATTGTAAGGAGCGTTATGGCTTGATAGACTTTTGGCTTTAGGCTAAGAATGAATCTGATTACTCGAGGAGATAAGTAGAGGCACATCAACATCTATGGAGGACCACATTTCAGTAGACTACTTGGTTTTGTTTCTTAGGTGGGGACTTTATGATTAACTAATTAAATTATATTCTAACTGTAAAAATACTAAATAAAAGTTGAATAATATTTGAGGCACAATTATCTATTTCATGTATAATTTCGTTATTTTAATTAAACAGAGTGTACAAACAGAGCCGGCCCTGATTATAGCGAGCAAGGCCGGTGCCTTAGGCCTCCGATTGGGCTGAGCTCCAAAATTTTAAATATATATTATATATATGCCCAAAATATTTATATTTTTTATATTTTTTCTTTTATATTTAAATTTTTACTATTATCGAAGAGCCCCAAAGTACTAATTTGCCTAGGGCCCTTAATGAATTCGGGTGAGTTTGGGTCGGCTCTGTGTACAAACTCGATAATTCACTTATACACATGGTATATATGTGTTATTTTCTCATATATATGTGTGTGTGTGTATGAATGAACGAAGTTAGGATGGGCTAAAATAAGTTTTTTTTAAATAATGTATAATAATGAGGCTGCAAAGTAATTTATATATATATATATATATATATATATATATATATATAATGGTCTTTTTGCTAGCATGTAAAAATATATGCTAACTTATTTTTTTATTTTACAATATATTTCAAAGAACCATTAAAATATTATGTGTATACAGATAGTATATTCATGTGTATACTACTACTACTATACTATACTTATACTAATGTTGTGTATGCCATAGAATAGATAGGGGGTCCCTAAATTAATGCTAAAACTTTAAATTTACACATGTTATAATAATTTATGACAATCACAAATAACTTACATTAAATAGCATTATGATATGAACAGTGATTTGAGAGCATGATTTTCAACTTTACTTACATACCCTGACTTTTTGGTTCCAAAGTGGAGGAATAAAATAAGATATAAAATGGTGATGGAAGACACAAGTTTATTTTTATTTTTTTATTTTGAAGGAAGAAGACACAAGTTTATGAGATGGGGCTACAATGGAAAACAACTTTTTGGAGCAGTAAATTCAATAAAGTGAGCTTTGCATGACTCATCATGAAATTGACACCCACAAACAATCAAAGAAATAAAAGATAGCTTAAGACGTTAATGCTTAAAAGAATCTTTGCACACGAAAACGTAGCTAGATTTTCTGATCCTGTGCTCACCATAAATAATTAAGAAGTCAACTAGCGTTTCTGTTTATAAATAGTTTATATTGTTGGTTCTTGAACCTATAACCTTGATGTTTCTGCTGTTTTAATTTTGAGATTTCTTTTAAAATAATATATCCTTTTATGTTGTACTTAAACTTAGCCGAGTTCTTACTTATATGTCCAAAATACAAAATCACATCAATTTAAAGACTAGTACAGTTTTTTTAGTCCCCACTTCCATCGTAGGCAAAGCCACTTGGCAGAAATATAATTCTCTCGATCAATAAAAATTTGCACTTTTAGACAAAAGAAGAAAAGGGACAAAATTCTTATTCAATTGCATTGCCAAATGCCAACTAACAAAAGGAGAAATTTCATATTGAACATTAAAAACCCCTGAAGAAGTAAAATAAAAATTGCATGACCAAGATTGCAAAAAATAAAAACATAAATAAATAAGGGGAAAAAAAATCCACCATCTTGGTTGACCCAAAAACCAAAACCCACCACACCATGTCTGGATAGGGGGCGTCTTGATCACATTTATTGCTACAAAATTTATTTACTTATTAACATGCTTTGCACATAAACAAAAAAAACACATATAATTTACCACAAGTATGATAATAAAACATTTTAATAAGACCAGGACCAGAAAGCATGGTGATCCTCAACCGGGAAACCGAAATTACACGAGCTCTCCGGCGGCGGGTCGTCGCAGTAGTCCACATCTTCCATCTTCGGGAAGATGTACCGGAAGTTGTCTTCCTCGTCCTGCGACAGATCCGATTGGTCGGCCTCGAACACGTTCGACGAATCTCCGTTCTCCAAGACGCCGCCAAATTCCAGAGGGCTGTCCGAGTCGAATATATCGCTCCTCACGTCTTCGACGGTGGCCGAAGAGACCTTCGAAAACTCCTCCGACCGATCCGCGACCGGATTCTCCGGCGGCTCTACGCCTTCCTCGTCTTCTTCTTCTTCTTCTTCTCCAGAAGACTTATCAGAGTTCTCGGACACCTCGGAGCTCTCTTTTTCCTTCTCTCCCTCCGCTGATTTCTTCTTCTCCGAGAGCTCCAGAACCTGACCAAAGGGTAATTGATCAAAAAAGGGTGATTGAGTTTTACCTAAAGCTTTTACCCTATCGGTCACCTTGATAATAACATAACACAAACAGAAACCAAAGCTTACATTGGCTCCTAGCTTATCGGTCTCCAATTTTAGCATAGATTTACCAATTAAAGCCAATTCTAGCTTAGCAATACAAACAAACCAACCAGGTGTTTCCAATTGAAAAGTCGTGGGTTATATGATATATATATACCTGGGCTTTGAGCTTATCGGTCTCCTTGAGGAGGGTCTCGTAATCGGCCTTGAGAGAGTTGAAGCTGGCCTGAAGGACATCGTAGTCTTTCTCCATCTGCTTGGTCTTCCACCGAGCGCGGCGGTTCTGGAACCAGATCGCCACCTGGCGCGGCTGGAGCCCGAGGTCCTTCGCCAGCTGGACCTTCCTCTCCGGCTCGAGCTTGTTCTCCACCTCGAAGCTCTTCTCCAGAAACTGGACTTGGTCAACGCTCAGACGCCTCTTCTTCCCGGCCTGGTGCTCCGTGAAATACTCCTCCAGATCGTCGTCCAGACCACCATCGTCCACCACGCCGAACGAGCGGAAGAACGGCTTGTTCGATCCTCGAACGTCCTCGAAGCTCACCATCGATCTTGATCCTGTAATAGACGAATGAATTAATAAAAATCCTCTCAGAATCATCGACTAACCAATGAAGAAAGTTTGATTTCGAAGCTAAATCAAGTTACTACGAACGCGAATCAAACAGAAATGAAATCAATCCTAAAAAGAGAACTGATGATGATTGATGTGAGCTACGAGAGAGCCAAAGCTGATCAGAAAGTTCAATTTCCAACAAACTATGAACACGAATCAAACAGAAACGAACTCAAATCCTGAAAACAGATGATAATCGACGCGAATTACCAGAGCCAGTGAGGAACAGCGAATCGAGAGGAGGATCGGCTCTATGACTCTGAAGCAAAGCACCCAGGCTCGAAGATCCACCAGCACCTCCGTAGATTCTCGCACCACTCGCCATGACAGTTCAATTTCACCAGGATCGCTCTTTCTTTCGTGTTCGTGCCCTAGTTTTTATCCCCAAAATATTAACAGAAGCGAGTTTTTCTTCTATACTTTTCTTTAATATAAAATTAGTGGATAAAAACTAAAGCTTATGACGGAAAAAACTGGTGATGATGATCTCTGTGATGTGAGAAGTGTGGGAACACCGACTGCTCACACCCATCGCTCAGAATAGAGGACAAAACGACAACACCGTGAAGAACACAAAACGAAAATGGTGTTTTGAGAGAGAGAGAGAGAGAGAGAGAGAGAAAGCGAGAGAGTTCTGGGTTTGAGATTCTTCTCTGTTAGCAAGAAGAAGAGGGAGTTTGATGGGGATAGATATAAGAACTGAAAGAGGTAAAAAAAAAAACAGAGAGGAGAGAGAAAAATGGTGAATCTTTTTATCTTTCTCTATTCTCTAGTAGTTACTATCATGCGCTTCTTTTCCTCTCTCTTCTCGTTTTTTTGTCTTTTTTTTTTTTGTTGAGAAACTGTCTTCTCTTATTTAGTTTTTCTCCGTCCCTATTTAATTTAATTTATACATAATTTGTTTTAAGTAGATATGTTTAGGGAAAATAACACATTTATACCCTGTGTTTTAGTGAAATGCCGAGTTTAACCTTCGGTTTTCAAAAATGTCGAGTTCATACCCTCTGTTTAACTAAAATGATGAAATTATACCATCTGTTTAACTAAAATGACGAAATTATACCCTGAAATGAATAACAGCGTCACAAATCTCCCTTTCATTGATAATAACTCTTATATAAAAAAAAAACCAAATCAAATCTAAATCAGTGCCCTAACTTCCAAATTCTCAATTTTGAAATAAAAATAGCCTTAAATTGAAATTAAATAATAAAACTCATACCTCCTAAGATATGACTTCATTCCGTGTTCGAATTGTAACTCTAAATCCTGGATTCTCTGTTCGAATATGCCATTTTGATGACTATCAACTATCGATGTGTACCCCTTTGCCACTTTCTGTGTTCTTCACGATTGAGAGACTGTTGTTTATTTTTTAGTTTTTAAATAAATTACATATATGGCGCGAATGAATAAAGATAATTGGTGTTTATATATAAATATTATAGTCAACGTCAATAAAAAGTCAATAAAAAGAATATTCGTGACACTGTTGTCTATTTCAGGGTATAATTTCGTTATTTTAGTTAAACAGATGGTATAATTTCGTCATTTTAATTAAACAGAGGGTATGAACTCGATATTTTTGAAAACCGAAGGTTGAACTCGACATTTCACTAAAACACAGGGTATAAATGTGTTATTTTCCCATATGTTTATGAAGAAGGGTACGTGTACGATACACGAAACGATTTGCGCCGATTCAGTAAATAAATTCGTTTCTAATTCAAGGATTAAGGTACCGAATTAACTTATGTCGCATCTTAAAGAAATTATTAAATAGAGAAAGATATGGATGACCGATTTCGACACATAAACTGTTCAGCGATATATGTAAGAAGAAAATAATAAAAATACAGGAAACAGAGTTTTCATATTTGATGATGTGTATATATGTCTCTCATACATCAATATACAAAACTTATAATTAATAATATCAATATTTAATACTAATTGTGTTATCGTCATTTTTCTATCAAAGAAAAACGATACCCCTATTAAAAACGACATTTATTCAAGACGAGTCTCAAGTCATGAGGTCAAATCTTCACATTAACTCTTTGCCAAAATCTTGGAGTTGACTTTTAACTCATTGAGTCGACTCCGAATGAAATCATCGAATCAATCCCTAAACCCTCGAATCGATTCCAAATCAAGTGCTCGAATCACGTATGAAGTTAACTTCAAATCAAGTCCTCGAGTTGACTCATTAATCAAGTCCTCGAGTCAACTCAAAGATTCTCGAGTTGAATCTCAAAAAGTCGGGTCAACGCCTCCATGATTCAACTTTTTAGTCAAGTACTTGAGTCGACTCCAAAGTCCTCGAATCAACTCTTGTTGGTGATTATTGCACCTTGATAACCATATTAAGTGAAAAAGATTAATTACACTAACAAGAGCTAATTAATATTATGGTTATCTAAAAAGATCTAGATTTACTTATTAATTATTCATGAAAGCAATGTCAAGCAACCAATGAGAGCAAGGTTCAAAGATTCAGTAATACTTACATGTTTCGGATCAGCTATTGAATCTTCAAGATTTGACTCCTCCGTCTTCAATCTTAAAAGACGATCTTCAATCTTTAGCTCCTCGACGCTCTAAACTCGTCAGTGATGACACCGTAATCTCTGAGATGAATAAGAAAGATGAGTGTGCACAATATTTATCTCACTACGTTCTATAACGAGGTGTTTATATCGCACCGTGTTTATGAGATTCGAATCACGGAGTTCCAAGAGGGGAGAGGGGCATCGGCCAAGAGAGAGAGGGAGAGCTCTTGGTCGAAATTTCTGAAGCACAAAGTGTGGTGTGTTGCATTCTCATGAACTCCCTATTTATAGTAGTGGAAATGATATATTTTTTGTAGTTTCCAAATTTTGTTTTTTTCATTTTATTGTGTTCACACTAGTGAATCAAAGTTTGGCCCTTGGATCTCATCTCATGAATCCTACTTTCTCTTTTAGCCATCAGATCAATATCTATGAGATTTTATTTTCTTTTTAAATAGAGAATATTTAATCATGAGAGAATAAAAGAAATATCTTATTTCCTTTTAAATATTATTCTCTCATAATATTCATGAGAGATAATAAATGACAATATCTTATTTCCTTTTAAATATTATTCTCTTCTAATATTCATGAGAGAGAATAAAAAACAATATCTTATTTCATTTTAAATATTATTCTCTCTAAATATTTATGCGAGAGAATAAATGACAATATCTTATTTCATTTTAAATATTATTCTCTCTCCTTTATTTAAACAACTAAACAGAGAAAAAATTGGTAAGTAGCAATTATACCATGAACGAATTTTGGCACACGGCCAAGGGGGGATTGGCGCAAATCTTGTGCTCGAATCCCAAAAAAATCGTCCACCTCATTATGTGCAATGTCCAATTGCTTAAAACTCAATTATCTATTTATTTATTTGGTCTAACAATAAACAAATAAGTAATTGATTAATTATTTACTTGATCAAACAATAAATAATTAATACCATCATAAATAATTATTTAATTCTGTAAATACCCATATTTTATAATTGATGTTGTCAATCACAATTACAGCTAGTGAGATTATAATAATGAAAGCATTATTATTCGAAAGTTCTTATCCACTTTTATCAGAGCCGAATCGGGAACTATGGACCTAGTATTAGAAGCTTAACAAATCCAATTAAAAGACGAAAAAGTCATTTCTCTTTTCTACATCGATTTGTCTAATCTTGGTCAGACTCCACCTTGCAAGCCAAGACTGAATCCTACTTGGTACTAGAATTATATTTACTCATCGTGACGAGTGTCCACTAATATAGTCAATTCATGAACAAGATCCTCCAGGTTCAGCCCGTGTCGAGAAAAGTCAATTATTCCGTTATACTTTTCTTGACACCTATAAGCCCTAAGCATTGTTGCTTCCCCAGCGAAAGATTCTTCCGAACGTACAAACTTCTGAAGTGCGCGCAATCTATCGGTTCTGAAATCAACCCTTATGTGAGAGAAAATTTACCTTCTTTTAGGAAGGCTAGATTCCATATTTGTAAATTACTTCCCACTCGAACCATGCTCCGCAACTCCCAAGACATAAGCTGTGATTAGCATGATAGTGGCATTTTAGCGAATGAGTCAAAGAGTGCGATAACATGATCCAGTATCCATGATCACTTCAAGATTTAGATCAAGTCTCACTATGACTATCATTTGTGACATCGGTTAGTGTGTCATAACGGTCCTTAAACGACACATCTACAACCAAGACCTGTCCGAGTCGTACACTTACCACAAGTGTAGAATGCTCCCACTGAGTGATCAACCTTCACTTGTGTTCCTCATGTATGATTTCAGATTCAGCTACCCAGACATGAACCAATCATCGACCTGTTTTAGTTCACCGCTCAAGCTCAGATGTCGTGCATGTGACTCAGTTCGATACGGAGACTATGTGTTGATGAATGTTTGATAAATCTTAATATATAAGAAATAACGCTTTCGATTCGAATAACTTATAAATGTCAAAACTTTATTTTATTAATATTTTAGCGAGAATTTACAAATACATCTTTTCGTGGGCAAGAATTCCTAACAACACCAAAGTCCTAGAGAAAACTTCGAGCCAGGCTCTCAAGATAGACTCATGAATGAAGTCTTTGGGTCAAACTCATTGGCGAGATCTTCAAGTAAAACTCTCAAACAAATTACTCTAAACAAATTTACAAGCGAGAACTCTTGAAACATGTCTTTTGCCTCAAACCTGACTTTTTGCAGCCAACATGTTTTTGCCACTAACCTGACTTTTCTGCCAATTTGACTTTCGAACTCAACCTAACTTTCGCTCCCAATCTGATTTTCACTGACAAACTCTTGATGACGACCAACCTCCAAGCGCCACAACCTCTTGATGGCCGCCAGCCTCCAAGCACCGCCAACCAGGAATTCCGCAAACTTGAAGACATTGGCAACTTCTACCGCCGACATTAATCTCATTGTCAACCTCTAATGTTGCTGCCAACTCAATATTAAGGTTGTCAACTACCTTATGTTGCAAAGAGAAGCACGTTGTCAACCTCTTTTTGCCTCAAACTCAATTCCTCAACCGAAAAAAACTATAAATAGCTCATCCATGTACACTCAATGTAAGTTATTCTTGATTTAAGGAACACTCTGCCTCATTCTCACCTCAATTATCTATCTAAGAATCTTGAAAAAGAGCTTGAAAAAATCCACCTTAATATGATATAATTAGACCAATGTTGAGTAAAACTCTTTGCATCCCTCTAATTTATGTTTCTCATTTTGTAGGTGAAAATACGAAGGTTCGAAGACTCAGAGACTCGAAAATATACACGGAGATTCAAAAATTCAAAGAACGCGAATGATTCAAAGTCTTGGAGATTCGAAGGACACGAAGGACTCGAATACTCGAAGAATACAAAGAACTCGAAGACTCGGAGACGATTCAAAGAATTCGAAGGCCCTAAAATCCGAAGACTTTGAGAATCTGACGAACTCAAAGATCCGAAAGACTCAAAGTCGAAGATCCCAAAGAACGTGATGAACATGGAAATCACTTTTGATGAGGCAAAGTCAATAAGCGTAAGATCTCGCTACATCTCAATATATGTGTGATCATAGAGCTGGCCCTAGACCAAACTATAGACGCTTCTAAACGTTGAACCAAAAACGGCGTTAACACATTTTAGTATAAACATGCGTGCTTTATAAATGTTTGACGTTGTTCTATTTGAAATTAGTATTAATATTAAATATATTAACAATAATAAACACTCTAATATAAAAAAATATAGAAGGTGATGGTTTACCATGAATGAAATTTGTAAAAATCTTAGCTCCTTAGTTCTACGTATAGATTATATTTTATGGATTTGTCAAACTCAATTATCTCATCGTCACTACTATATGTATATAATGTAAAAATATATAATGTTGAAGCTTAAATGGTATTATTTGTATTTTTTTAAAATATCTAATTTATTTAATTATGTATTATTATACACAATTTAGACAATAAAGTATTTGAAAAACTTGCTTGCAGAAAGGCAGAAACGTGTAGTCCCTGCACATAGATACAAAAGCTTTTGATAATTTAAAAAAAAAAAAAAAGAAAAAAAAGAAAAGAAAAAAAGAAGAAGAAGAAGAAGAAGAAGAATTACAAAAGCTAATGGTGGGCAAATGAAACTGAAACGCTAAGAAAAATGCAGTCTAATCCGTCATTTTCGATGCTCAAATAAGCCATAAAAGATGGGGATTGAAGACCCGTATACTCAATTATATTATTTAAATATTAAAATCTAAAACTACTACATTTTGGTACTAAATATCCATACTAATAATAGAATTAAGATGAAAGAAAATGTACAATACTTTTCAACATTATTAATTGATGTCGTTTCTTACTCTTTAGAGTTCATACATCATTTTTTTACTGCATCTCCCTTTGTAGGAAAATAATAATATTCAGAATAATAACAACAATTTCCTAGTTTTATAGTCAAGAACATAGTATAAATAAATAAAGGATTATAAAGCTAAAAAAAGAATTAAGATGAATACTTAATAAGAGTGGAGACAAAGTCACTAGTGGGGACCGTATTGGGCCACAAGAATGTGATTTTTGGTCCACCTTGTCTTTACTTTTCATATTAGCCCACGCACGGATTGGGCCACAAAGTTTGCAACACGGCGGTGCGTATCGAGTCTCGTAAACAGACTGTTTGTTATATATATTATATAGCGGAAATTACATTTAATGATTGTTGTTGTCTTCTTTTTTTCTTTTTCTTTTTTGCAAAAACGACCGGTGAATGTTTTACATTACAAAAATAGTGAATTTTAAATGTGAATGGTCGTTTTTGCCCTTACTTCGTTTATTTCTCAATTGCTCTTAAGTTTTTTTTTTTTTTTTTTTTCGGCCGTGACTTCTTTTGTCGCTCCAATAAACTTAGTGTATACAATATACGGTTAAATACAATATAAATATATAATTTAAGCAGTAGCATATCATATATACATATAAATCTCTATCATATATCTTTTATTTAAGAGCGCTCTAGCTTACTTAAAATTTAGAATTGTAAAATAGCCAATGTTTTAGTAATATATGGTAATTAGCCAATCTTTAATGCAATAAGACAAAATTACGCTTATTTTTTCTCCTCATTCTTTGTCAAAAATAAATTAAATAAAAATAATTTATCTATACCTAAATACTCTCTCTCTCTCTCTATCTCTCTTCATTACATTTTTAGCCATGACGGAAGTATGAAAACAACAGCATCGCAGTTAATAGTTGGTAATAACTGGTAATAGATTTTTGGTAGAAACTTATTAACAGTTATTACCGACTATTAGTTAAAGCAAAAACCTATTAACAGTTATTAACGATTATTAATTGCGCTTTTAATGTTTTTAACCTTTGTCCATGACTAAAAAATGTGACGAGAGAGAGAGAGAGAGAGAGAGAGAGAGAGAGAGTGTATGTAAACGTCAAAATGGAGAGAGAAAAATAGATAACAGAGATCCTAATAATTAAGAATTTTGAATAATAAATTATATTTTATTAATTACGAAAATAAATTATATTAACTAATTAATAAGGGTAAAAATGGTATAAACAATGTGTCACATAAGTAGAATGGCTAAAAATAAAAAATCTGAAACGTATGACAAAATGAAACTCTTTTAAATTTGAATTTTTTTATGGTTTCTTTCAAATTTTAAACATATAATCGGTTGTCAATTAAATCCCTTTTTTACAGCAACTGATTTGAAAATCATGATTAATTGATTTTCAAAATTTGAAAGTATCTTTTAATTGGTAGTATTTTACACGATGGTTATTCTAAAACGCAAAGACTTGTAGCGAATCAGAGATGAAGGTTGGCTCTTCCACCGGACTGGTTTGTCGCTCGAAAAATGTGGTCGCCGAGTCCGTCCTTCGCGTCGAGGAAGGCTCTTGCAAGAGAAGCGAATATAGAGATTGTCATGATGGAACACCCAGGTCTGAAGGAAGAGATGTGGATTTGAAAGACGCGAAGACTTGCTTCACAGATCGGAGACAAATGTTGGCTCGTCGGAAAAAATGGTTGCCACCGGACTGGTTCGTTACTCTGAAAAAGTGACCGCCGAGTCCGTCCTCTGCGTCGAGGAAGCCTCGTGCAAGAGAGGAAGCACTGGAGATCGTCACGACAGAGTGGGGGCGCTGGATGAACGGGGTGAGGACGACCGTCGTTTTTTTTTCTTTGAAATGAAATGAGGTCGAATCGGTTATAAGTGTGGTAGTGGATTTGTTTAGTTAATGCCCTTGATTTACGCAATCTTTACTGATTGATTAGTTTTTTTTTTAAATGGGCCGGAATTAAAATTATGGGTATTCTGGTAAAATTGCGCTTGCAAATAAAATGCCGTGACTATTTACATAAAATTTACGAAACGTTGGCTATTTAGCAATCAAACATTTTAGTTGGCTATTTTGCAAAAAAAAAAAAAAAACATTTAATCACATACTGGTTATTGAATATAGAGTACTGATTATGTGATATTGTATACAATATACTAATAATATGATTGTTGTATACTGTTAGCATCAGAAAGGAACGTCGAAGTTACGGAGACGACATGGATATTTGTATACAATATACTGATAATGTGACTATTGTATACTGCTAGCGTCGAAAAGGAGCGTTGGAGCCACGACGACAACAGAGACGGCCTCCTATGGGCGTTCGAGCTCCGACGTGACGATGCGGAGCTTGACGCGCTTTCGCATCTCGTAGATCTGGTTTGTATACAATACACTGATATCACATGTCGAATCCACCGGAATCGATCGTTGAGGACGGAGATGAGCGTCGGAGCAACGATGACGATGGAGACGGCCTCCCACGAAAATTTGAGCTACTCGTCGGCGGGGACGGAGAGTACTATCGGAGCCACATAGACGGCCTCCCACAAACGTTCAAGCTCCGACGTGGCGGTGATGAACTCGGCGCGTTTTTGCATCTCGTAGATCTGGTTTGTATACTGAGCACGTTGAATAAGGATTTTTTATCCTAAAAAGGTAAAATCCGTCATTTTCGTAAGGTCTTAAAAAGCCCGTTGTTTACATAAAGTAGCAATCAAAATCCTTTCTTTCCCTAATTTTTCCTATTATTACTTTTTTATTGCTGCAGTTCACATTAATTTCAGCTTCAAAATGATAGAAGGGTCCTATATCTAAATTGCGCCATGACATATATGCATATTACCACTTTTTATTTTCTTCGAGAAAAGCGTTAGAATTGTTTAATTCATATTTTCCCCGACTCCTAAACGTCATCAGTAACGGCTGAGAGCCCACTGGCCACATCGGAAGGTCCAAAGAGTGGTGACATAACATTTTATAAGACCTTCTATGTTCAAAATTCAAATGCATGCATGTACTACACATTCACTATACATTTTTATGAGACAATAGAGATCATTACTCCATTGGTGCGATTCAAAAAGTTATTCATATACTGATTTACGTATTAGTCCCTCTAATTTACATATTTGCCACTGGCTATTGTTCGATCTTAAATTCGATTAATGGCTCCAATCTCATAAGGGTAGCTCGCCATCATCCCACAGTCCCATCGTTCAAAGATCTTCACATCAAGACGCCCCTTAATGACTACCCAATAATTATACATTACTAATTAACATTGACATTATCATGTTTTTCTTAATACTTCTTATGTAATTGATTTTTCCTAACAACTTATCTGGATAATATGTGAAGTTTAGTCGGCTGCGGGATGGATGGGAGACTGATCACATTACACGTGTGCTTATATATGATTTATTAGTTAAATTTACTATTAGTTTTTACATGAATATTACTATTTTGAACAGAAAAAAATTGTAAAAATTGTGTTTTTTACATTACCAAACTTATCATGAAAATAGTAATGAATTTATTGACAATGTTATGGAGCACAAAACAAAAAGAAATCAAGATATTAATATATGTGTCCAAATCCCAAAAATTCAAAATCTGGTCTTTATGTTTATGGGATTTTTCAATTTATGGACCACTTTCTATGAATTTCTCTGGCATATAGTTTCCATCTCTCAATTTAAACTCACTTTTATTTTTCTTATTATTATTGTTTTTATCTTAGTTGATGACTATCACCGAGTTTCTTACACTTTAATTATAACATTTCAATATAAACGAGTTTGACGAAATTGTGTATTTAGTTAGTGAATAACATATTTATATAGGGAAGCATATAGATAAATATAAATTTATATATTGGAAAAGAGGCCCTTATAAAATTACGAAGAAGACAGGAGGAATCGAAGAAAGTGAAATGCAGTAGCAATTGCATGGAAGGAGTGGAAATTAGACAACCTACCTCGTTTTAAAATGTTTTACGAAAACATCTCAGCTCTTATTCTTATTCCGAGAATATCTCATTTCCGTAGTTTTATTTTGTTGTTTACAACTTTATTTGACTTAATTTTATTACTGATCACAGTTTTGTTTAAATTTTTCTTAGTTTTTGCAGTATCATTTAAAATAACGGCAAGTTCATCTGAAAACAAAAAGAACGAGATAAATATGGAATATTTAAAAACTCGAGGTATGGCAGGAATTACCATCTTTAATTTAAATATAGTTTTGTGGACCTTCCCCGGTTTAGGATGGAAAGAAAGCCCATTTAAAGAAGAATGTGAATGGATAAAAACGTGATCATCCCAATCAATTAAGATTTCAGTTTTTAAATAAATTTTGTTGCTTCCATTTTATCCTTGTATCTATTCAAATATTGCTCAATCCTTCTAAATCAAGGAATTAAATTTCGGGGAATGACGTCGAAATTTCGAGTTTTGGACATTACCGACACAAAAATGACCATTTGTCGTTTCGCGTATTTTTGTCGTCGACATTCCCCTGAATTTCGACCGTGCCCACATTATTTCAATGCCGTCTGTGCAAAATCAACAATATTTCCATCATTTCTTAGTAATTTCGGCGACATTTCCGTGTTATTCCCATTGTTTTATGCCGACACTTTGCGTTTGTGATGAAATCGAATCGTTTTGATTTTTTTGGAAAAAATCTTGCTGAATGAAAGATGTGTATTTATGTTGTGTGGTTTACATATGTTTTTCTCAATTTTTTTTTAATAAAATCCAAATTTATTTGATATTTAAGACTTAGATTTCAAAGTTAGAATTTATTGTTGTTTTTAATAGAACCCGAATTTATTTTATGTTTGAGATTTAAATTTCAAAGTTAGAATTTCTTGTTGTTTTGATAGAATCCGAATTTATTTTAATGGGCTGACTATTGTGATCTCCAAGCACGAACCGGTGGTTATTATCAACTCCACCGCCACTCAACCTACTATTGAGTCTTTTTTATCTATGTTGAACTTAGTATGTGTTTTGAACTTATCTTCGTTTTTGAACCTATTATATGTTTTGGACCTTTTTTATGTTTCTTTTTATGATGTGTGAAATTATTACGTGTGTTGGAGACTTGAATTTGGAGTTTAAACTTATTATGTATGTGTTTGAAATTAATTTTGTTACGTGTCTGAAGTATGGATTTTATTTGTTATATTAGGAATTATGAAACATTATTTCCGTCGGCATTTCCGTGTTTTATTGAAATTTCCGTCGGCACAATTTTTTCAAATTTCCACATTTTTTCCATCTCAATTTTCATCGACCACCGTAATTTCCGTTTTTTTAGGCCATCGGCACGAAATCGGCCATCGACATTTCAATCCTTGGTCTAAATAAATAAAAGCGGGTTAAAGCAAATTTTATATGCTTAGACATCGTATAATCTTGGGTCCATTAAGTATATACCCATATTTATACTTTGAGATTATTATTTAACCAACGTTTGGTAAATATTTGATAAATAGCCACATCCACCTATTTACACGTTTAAATTGAAATAAATACTCTACCATTTTATTTCAAAGAAAGGGCAAATAAAAAAATGTCACGTTATGTTTTTGGCTATTTACCAAATTTTTTCCAAACGTTGGATATATAACAATCTCAAACGTCTAAACTGGCTAGTTATCTAAATTTCTATATAATCTTTCTAGCATGCTAAACCAGCCATCTAGCTAATATTTTCTTTTAAGATTTGAGATTATTCCTAAATTATGACATTCTCAATATTTTAGGACCAAAATCCAATAGGTCAAAATTAATCCAAAAATATGACTTTCATATATGTGTAAGTACAAAAATACCCTTAATGAAATGTCATTTTATTTTCTTTTGCATTTAATTTTTTTTATTTACTTAATGATCACAAAAGCAAAGTTAGATACCATTTTTCGTTTGGTATGTTAAGTTTTTTTTTTAAAAAAAAATTGGTTTGAAAAATTTGGAAATTGGTTTGAAGATTTATTGACATATTGGCTTTTTATTGACATGAATGCAAATAAATCTTCGAACAATTCTTGAAAATTCTTTGAGGATTTATTGACATCGTTGTCAATAAATTTTATGCATGTTAATAAATTTTTAACATACAAAATTCTTTGAAAATTTATTGAACAAAAAATTTATTGACATTGATGTCAATAAATCTTCAAAGAATTTCCCAGACTCGTTTGAAGATCTATTGACATTGATGTCAATAAAAAGACAAAATGTCAATAAATGTTCAAACAAATTTACACATTCTTAAAACAATTTTTTTTTCTTTTAGATTTCCCAAATTATTAGGTATATACGAGACTTTGGAGGGAGTGAGCTCGTGAAACACGTTGACATGGACATAAATCTCTCTCTCTCTCTCTCTCTCTCTCTCTCTCTCTCTCTTCGCCTCCACGTCAATTCCTCCTCTTCTTCTTCTTCACCCAAAATTATAAAGAAACACCAAAACCCAAACCCAAACCCTAGAGTTAAATCCATGACAAATAAATCTAAATCATCGCCGGTAAATAGAGAGAGGCATGAAATGAGATTGATTTCGGATGTGTAGTTGTTGATTTTTGTTTGGTTTGCTTGAATATTATTTTTTTCCATATTTTTTAGGTTTTAAAAAAAAATCGTAATGTCGACAATGTCAATAAATTAGGTAGATTATTGACAATCATGTGAATAAACTAGAAAAACGAAATATAAAAGAAAAAAGATATTTCATTGAGGGTAGTTTCGTACCAACAAATACAAGGAAGTCATACTTTTGGATTAATTTTGATATATTGGATTTTGGTCTAAAAGTATTGAGGATGTCATAGTTTAGGAATAATCCCTTAGGCTTTTGACGCAAATATCACTAAACTCATGCCACTTTATCAAAATCAACAAAAGCTCAAAATTTATCCGTGTCGTAGTTTGCATTCATCATCTCAGTTCTCAAGATATTACGGACGTGGTACATATTGTATTTTTTCGTTGTCGTCGTCGTCCTTAAATTAAATACATACTGAACTACACGACATAAACATATGCCAATTTTTATTGAACACTAAGCTTACAATATAACTACGACAAAATAAGAAGGGAAAATGACGCATATATACTCTGTGTATAGTAAAATATCGAGTTTAACTTTTAGTTTTTAAAAATATCAATTTTTGTACTCTATGTTTAATTAAAATGACAAAATTATATCTATACAAATATTTTTTACATTGACTTTGTTGGAGTAGATCTAGGATTAAGAATAATTTATCGCTTCTTGTAAGCGGCGGAAAATAAAAAATTCTTTAAAACATGTAAAACGATTCTACTACCTAGACAAAGTGCATGAACATATAATCTAAAATAAAACTTTAATGAGTTTTCACTCGGTACCAACCTCGCTTGAAGCTTGAGCGTTGAGAAGCTTGTGGATTGGTTGAATCGCTCGTCTCCCCCATTTAGCTTGTCTCCTTCGAGTCTTCTTGAATCTGAGTAACCATGGTAATTTCTACCACTAGAGTCTTCGAGTTTGGATATGATTTATTGTGTGGACACTATTAAACACAATGACCTAAGAACTAGTCTTAGAGCCAAAGAGCTAATACGAAACGCTAGGTCTAATGAGGACATAGGAGCCAAAACAAAAGAGAGAGAATAAGAGAGGGAGAGAGGGGCACGACCAAGTAGAGAGAGAGAGAGGCTCACCAAAACTTGTTCCAACATTGTGAATGTGGTGTGGTATTTATAGGAGAATATATTTCCTTGAATCAATGCAAAACCTGTCACGACCCACGACCTCTTGTCGCCGGTTCACGACCCGCGACGGTGGGTTACGTCACAAGTCACAACATCAATATAACAATATATCTCATATCAACATAAACATAATTAAATAAACATAATACTCATAACACTTATATTAAACATAATACGATAATATATAAGTATTATAAGTGGTTATACGAAAACCTGGGTAAATTTGTCTTTTTTCTCATTTCTAACTTTGAGTCTCATAACGACTCTTAACATTTACATATCAGCTCCTGGGTTTGCGTATAATTATAGGAGATAGTTTAGGAGCGTAGTTTACGGAAGGGGTTCAACAAAATATAGATATTACTAAAGAAGAGGTTGATCCCGGGTTAGTCCTCGTTAGCCCAAAGGTCAAGATATACACGTCCGGTCTTCCACTTCAGCTTCCGTACTGACATCGCCGACTTACCATTCTCTACATTACCAATGGTCATAAAACTACGATTCGATTGACTCAGTAAGTGGGAGTCTAACTTAGAAAATAAAACGAATAATGCCATGTGATAACAAGTGACGTGCAAACAAGCATATAAGGATGCATTGATGCAAATCTAACAAGTTCTAGAGTATGACTGATGTGTGCACACTCTAACTAATACTTGTCGTCTTCAAGGTTACACAAATCCCCCTCTATAACCTTTAGAACGATAAGAGACCAGCCTTAGACTTCGAGCAGCAGTCATCCGGCGGCCTAAGAGTTTTAACGTCTGTCTGGGATCCTCTAATGGTACAAACTTCATTCGACGTCGGCGCAACCCCCAGACCCTCGTAGCTCGTCAAGCTGCATTCTTCAGGCCCTCATAGCCTGGCAACAAGGTCGGGTATGACTCTTGGTCGACTTCCCGATATATGAGTACTCAGCCCCATCCCCTAGGTCCTCATAGCTCGTCAGGGTTCTTTTAATTTTGGTACCATTGACACAACAATTCTTTAGGGTTTGGATACTCTGCAGCACTCAGAGTACACACCTATACTACTTACAAGAGAACGACTAAGGATAAACCCTGAAAGAGATTTCATTTCCCTTTTGTGCTCGTTAGTATTTTAGGTTGAAGACTCGGGATATGACACCCGATACATCTACCCTCGATTTGAATCCGAGAATTAAACACGGCTCTCCTGTCTCCCCCGTTCTAACGGGTCAAGCACAGAACTTAAGGGATGACTATATCATGTAGCAGAGGCTGGGGTTCACAAATCTTATGTTTGAACTTATCGAGCGAACTCGAGCTAAGTTTTCAGGAAAAGCGGCCGAAGCCTTAATCTTTGAGATTATTCATTTTTAAAGCTTTTCCTACTCTTGTTTACTAACACGTAATAATGCACGTAAATAGAGTTATTCCCTTGGTATGTAGTTGACTTAAGTCTCCACACTTACCCGGAATAGATCGTCTGAAAATTTGTTGACTTCCGGAGTTTCCTTGCTTTTCACGTCTTTTATATTATGGCTGAATATCACATATTCATGAGCATAATATTTGTTTCCCATTCCTATCATAATAATACCAAGGCTGGAAATTTGTTTCCTTTTCTTGTCTTGGACGTGTGACATAGCCATGTTCTATAAATTTGTTTCCTCTTTTCCTTTATGGCAAGTATCTTCATACATCAGTGCACAAAATAAATTCCCTCTTTCTTTATTTGATGGAGGCCACGAAATTTTCATCTACAACATGCTTCTAGATGTTTTTTTTATTTGTTCAAGACAATACAAGAAAAGCCCATGTAGAATTTTCTCATAAAATTCCATAAAATGAAATTCAATCCTCAAGGCTCAAATCCAATTCTTGGCCGTGTGAATTAATTCACATTATCATCATATGATAATGTCCAAAATCTTATTTTGACATTTATAACATCTTATGTCCTTATGGACAAAATTACCCTTTAGATAATCTTCGTAAAATTCGTCTAATTCAACACTTGAACTTGTTTTGACTTAGTTACTAGTTTAACAAATCCTACTCTAATGACTTGAGGTAGTGACCTCATGGATTCAGATGAACAAAGCTTGAGCTAGCATACTGGGACACAAAAGTTCACAAACCATTTCCAAGTTCTAGCTTAATGTCAACTAACTCCACTAAAGAGTTGACACTGAAAATCTCTCGGTTCAAATGAATATATTTTCTACTTAAAATTCTACTTAATTGTGATGAGTGGATCCATTGAATATTATCTATGTTTACCCTTCATGAATATCATCAACTAGATGAGATTTATAAAATTACCATTTTACCCTTCTAGTTGTTATTTCCTCAACTACTTTGTCACTTGTGAATAAGTTAGAAACAAGAGGAATTGCTCCATTTGCCACCAATTTCATAACATTTTCTCAATTTCCACCAAAAGACTAATTTGGTCTAAAATGTCACGGATATATCAACAATGTTGACATCTAATAGTGAATGGCAAAAATAGATGTCAATATTGTTGACATAGATGGTGACATTTTGTGCCAAATTAGTCTTTTGGTGGAAATCGGGAAAATATTATGAAATTTGTGGCAAATGAGGCAATTTCTCTATAAACAATGTATTGACGAGGAGCTAACAAGTCACATTGATTCATCCAAAAGAGTCATGACTCAATTTGGACACTGGCCACTTCATTTATTCACATTCCAATGAACAAAGCATGAGGTGATATACATTGCATTTCAGCAATCTTGTACTTGAATTCCATATCTATGAGATCTTCACAAAGTTGTTCACGACATCTTCATAACTTAATACTTCATCAATAGGTATTGTCTATGTCACATAGTGAATCTAGAACTCTGACTTTCTCAAATGAGAGTATGTAAGCTATGAAGTGACATGTCTCATTTCAGGATTGAGGTAAGCATGATGCAATTCATACATAGTGACTTTGAGACAGAAGAGGTTAAATGGTTTGTTCTTACATTGTCTCTAGAAGTGCACTGGTCAATTCAGTATCTTCAGAAGATACCTAGGAAGAACTATAGAGTCTCCAACTCTCTATGTCTCATAACCAGACATCATAGGTTCTTCTAACAATCATACTGAGATCAATAGCCTTTGATCCTTAGATTGTGAATATACTGTTTTAAGCAAACCATGAAGAGTTTGTTCTTGCAAATCTGTATTTGACTCTTCGTTTGTTGTTAGGTTTGTTTAAGGACTAAAGACTAAGGTTTATCATAAAACTTCAAACAAACAAAGAAGAATGAATGAAAGTTTCAACTCTTTATTAATTATTCAGCAGTTACAAACAAGAGTCTTTGTGAGACTTTTTTTATATCAAATGCATAAAAGCAACAACTACTACTCTTCTTGTGGGCATCAAAACCAACATGCTTTTCATTAATGTTGACTCTAATGTTTTTATGTGAACCTCATTTTACCCTTATTTATTTGCTCCTTATAGCCTTATATGTAATTTATCGTAAACAAATAAAAATAAAAACAACGATCTCTGAGATCTGAAATATCGTGAAGAACAAAGACATATAGGAAATGATAAAAATCGTCGTTCAAAAATCATCTGAGCGTGAAATCCAAGAATTAAATTCCCAGTTTGAGATGTATGAATTTTATTAGTCTAATTTGATTTAGTTCGATTTTAAAATTGGGTATTAAGGGTTGTTTTTTATTTTTTAAATAAATTACATATGGGACTACAAGCCGCGAATGAATAAAGATAAAATAAAGTTTACATATAAATATCAGAGTCAATATTTATGAAAAATCAATAAAAGGATGAAAAGTCTACAACACCCATGGAGGAAGGGACTCGTTTTGAAGTCCACGAAGCTGTCCTTGATATATCATGAAAGCGTCTTCATATAGATATTGTTGTGAACTATGAAGATGTTGATATGGAGGAGGTATGGTGGAGATTGTTATGTAAAATATTGTATTTGTGGTAGAATATACGGGGAGATCGGGACAAATTGAGATAATTCTTGAGGGATACTTGGAAATTGATATGAATATGTTAGAGGTGGGTTGAGAAGCTTAATGAAAGTGGTATTTCTACTTCCTTTCAAATGTCCAGATGAATATGAATAGCCTAGAAGTTATTATTTATAATAATAATAATAATAATAAACATAAGTAATAAGTATGAAAACGATTCTTTTGCACGTACGCCTATATAGTCTTGAGAATATGATAAGCATAAAGTTATTAATTAGCAACACCCTTATCTTTTTGTTTTATCAGAACATTTCTATTCTAAATTCTAAGGTATCCAGGAACAACAAAAAGAAATAAAAGAAAGCCCAATTAATCGACCTATTTATCACAAAATAGTCAAAACTTTACGTGAAAATAAAATGTTTGGAATGTCTCAAAATATTTTTGTTTTTTTGTTTTGTTTTTGTTTTCCAGAAGCTTCAGACAAAGGCAACCGACTTTACCCTTGCCAGAGTGCAATATGATGTGATGTATCACTTTCTATATTTCTTTAGGCAAATTGACAGTGGTGGTATTTGAATATGTAAGAGTATATTTAATGGTGGAAGGACTCGCTAATAATTATGAAAAGTTTAACCTATCAACTTAACCATTGTTACACATTTTAACTATTTGTTTGGTAGAGCAAATTAGTTCTATAGAACAAATTGACTCTAAACTAAATTAATAGGTCTCATTTATTTTTCAACCAATAAGAATGCAATAAAATATAAAAAAAAAAATATGATTAATGTTTAAGCAACAAGATGGAGATTGACTTACCACTAAAGAACAATGTTGCTTAAAAAAATTGTAGCTTAAAAAAACTGATTTGACAAATTAAGCTAATGTACCGTTGAAGATACTCTAATACAATCACTAAATTAGATTTAAGCCTTATATTTCAAGTAAATTTAGTCTTTTAAATAAAACTACATTCAGATTTGCAATTTTTAGTCCAGCCGTGTCTATATGATTAATTAGATATATATATCTAAGTTCAGCTGTCTATATGATTCAGAAATTACTCGACAAATTTAAGGTATTACAAAAAAAAAAAAAAATGGCAATCTTTCAGAAGTAAATGTCCGATCATCGGGCCCAGTTACGGAAAGGCCTAGTAGCCACTCAAAGTTGGAACCAGGCCAATACACTAACATCAATTTCAACGTCACAATAATTTTTGCACTAGGAATGCAAAAATAATTTGAATTTTTTTTTTAATTCCTTCAACTTTCTGCCAGAAACAAATGTAGAAAGTCTTGGCTAATACAACTACATACATATGTAGCTTCCATGAGCATGGAAGCTGTAATAAAGGCAGTATATTTGCAATCAGTGAGGGGAAATTTCATAAAAAAAAAAAGAGAAAAGTTATAAAGGGTGGATAAGAAAAGAAATTATTCAGGGAACATATATGATATATATATATATATATATATATATATATATATATATATATATATTTGGCTAAAAATGTAAAAAAAACAAAAAAATTAGGATCAAATTTTAATTTTCAAAAGTTCACGGAGACATATGCCCTGATCTTTAGCTAACTCTGCCTTTGGCTATGACTTAAGAAACGAATGAGCTCATAAGGTTAGAGAAACAATTACGGAGCAGAACGTAAAACATCAGAAAAATTAGTAGTTAAATAAGACTAACAATAACAATAAACAAATAAATGTGGCCACAAAAAAAAGGTAACTGTACGATAATGCGGTTACCATAAAAAAGAAAATATCATTTTGAATTATACACGCAACGATTATCATTAAATAGCTGAAAATCGTGGGTCTAGATAAATTTGAAGTTGAAGAAAATGAAGACGCTTTCACGCACACAACATTTACCATTTTATTTTGGGAAAAATAACACAATATATTCTCTGTGTTTTAGTGAAATGTTGAATTTAACTTTTAGTTTTAAAAAATATCGAGTTCATACTTTATGTTTAATTAAAGTGGTGAAATTATACCTTAAAATGGATAACAGTGTCACAAATATCTCTTCCATTGATATTAACGCTTATATAAGAAAAACCGAATCAAATCCAAACTTCCAAATTCTCAATTTTGAAATAAAAATAGCATTAAATTGAAATTAAATAATAAAATTCATATTTATCAAGAAATGACTTCATTCCGTGTTCGAATTGCAACTTTGAATCCTGGATTATCTGTTCGAATATGAGATTTTGATGACTATCAACTGTCGATTTTTACTCTTTTGTCTCTTTTTTTGTTCTTCACGATTAAGAGACTGTTGTTTATTTTTTAGTTTTTACATAATTACATATATAACGCGAATGAATAAAGATAATTGGTATTTATATATAAATATTATAGTCAACATCAATGAAAAGTCAATAAACATTCAATAAAAAAAAGCTTCGTGGCACCGTTGTCTATTTTAGGATATAATTTTATCATTTTAGTTGAATAAAAAGTATGAATTAGATATTTTTTAAAACCAAAAGTTAAACTCGATATTTTACTAAAACACAAAATATATTTGTGTCATTTTCACTTTAATTTTCGCCTATAGTCATAACCCTTGCATTTTTTGTCATCAGAAACAATGGAAACTTATCTATCTATTTTATTTTAGTTTTTCTCAGGGGACCAGCACTATAACACCGACTTTAGCCGGCCAAGGACTGTCCTCCGAGAAGGCTCTAGCAGTAACAAGAAGCAATTCACTCACAACTTGCAAGCTGATCATTTAATAAGAATTAAATATCCCACATACATATATTATATCTGTGTCAAAATAAATATTGATCAAAACAGTTTGTCATGGTATGGGAAACAATGGATTTTAGGAGACTGAAAGAAAGTGACTTCCATCAAATAAGAAAAATTAATTTTAATGAAATGAGTGGAAGTGGTGGATTGTAGGGCTAAAAAGTTATTCTCTAATTTTTCATATGCTCTAATTGGTGTTCATATATATATATATATATATATATACACACATAAAATTATCAAAATAGTCAACATTAGATTTATTTGGTACAATAGTCAATAAACCACATAAACCCATTTGAAAAAACAATAATACCTTTCATTTAAAAGGAAGGGTTATCAAAAATAAATTAGTTAAAAAAATAAATTAATAAAAAATATTACAATAAATAACTGTTTCATTAATAGATTAAAAAATTATCTATAGATATTACAAGATCTTCACCGTCGATCTTCACTGCCTGTCTTCAACGCCAAGTCAACTTGCACAATTTTTCGTTGATCTTCACCGCCGATTCGTCTCGAACTGCAAATTCTCCAACCGAAGACACAAATTCACCAATTTTCCAACAAATAAATGAAAATTAATACGAATAAACAGAAATAAACCGAATTAACATGAATTAATTCCGAATTAACCTGAATTAATGACGAAATAAACAGATTTAAACCAAATTAACACGAATTAACATGCATTAACATGAATTAACACGTATTAACATGGGTGAGAGCCGACCTAACCTCGCGAATTCTAGATCGAAGCGAAGGTCTGGTCACATCATCGCACAGATCTGGTCTGGGCCTGACGTCTGCATGTGTCGACACTCACCTGATGGAATCGTCGGCGCCAACACCATTCTTCTTCGCGACGCGTCTCCGACGGCGCTTCCTTCAAATCTGGTGGCAGACTGTCCTCTCCGTGCGCTTTCATCGCTTGAATCAGATCCACGACGAGGAGTCGTCCATTGCCTTCCCCACGCGATGACGTCAAGATCCGGCGAGCTTCTTCACACCACTGGCCCGACATCAGATTGGTCGCCTCCTTCGTGTGTGTTGCCTAGATTCAAGTCCAAGCGCATCGTCTTTGTGGGATAAACTTGATTTACAAACAAATAAATCTTGGGATCTTCACCGCCGATTGCGAGGATGAGGATGAGCCGGTCATCTTCGTGGGTCGGAGCTCGTCCATCGGGATCCATGGAGGTCGATTGCGAGGATGACGATGAGCCGGTCGATTGCGCGGAGTGCCTCGACATCCTCCGCGCCGGCCAGTGGTGATGTGCTCTCGGCACCTGCGAGCACGCGTTCCACCATCGCTGCGTCGACACGTGGCTTGTTAGAGTCTCAACTTGCCCGAGAGAGAGAGAGAGAGAGAGAGAGAGAGAGAGAGAGAGAGAGAGAGAGAGAGAGAGAGAGAGCAAATGTGGAGTTATTTAATTACAAAATCTGTTGATGTCCCTGAAAATCATGCAATATATTTGGATAATCATTTGTTGGCTTATTTATATGATTATTTCTTCAAATAAAACGGGATTGTATTATGAGTATTTCCGACATTAAAATATTGGCTGAAACACCACGTCAGCGAAATTGGCTATTTCTATAAAAAATTAAACGTTGGCTAATATATACAATCTCAACGTTTGAATTTGGCTAGCCCGTCTAATTATTATATATATATATATATATATCAGTTCATATCACACCTCAACGATTTACTTGAAACCTGAAAAATCTAAAGATACAAAACATATAATTTCATTGTAATTTTTATTATTTGTTTTATGTTATTTGAATTAATAAATATTTGATAGAAAACAAAAAAAAATTGAGAAATCATTTGACAATAATTAAAAAAAAAGTTGCACACCTATTTTGAGATTTTATTTTTTCTTGGAGAAATGTGTTATATCTAACTAGAATCGGATGAGAGCACGTTGTGTGGAACTTCCGATAACCGGAATATAGACTACACTCAAATTGGAGCAATTCATTGACTTTCAAAAAACTCTTAAAGGTTAATGAATGAACCAAAATGCTCAAGGACAACCAATCATGGTAAAAGATGTTCGAGTGTTTGAACTGTCAAAAAATTAACAACAAAATCGAACAAAAGAATTCAATAGATAACCAAGTCATATTTGGAACACAAAAACTGCCATAGAGTAGTGAATAAAGCATCAAAACTTACACAAACTAATTATACATAATAGACTAAATAAAATAAAACCCCTAACAACAAGGTTTAACACACGAGTTTAACAAAAAAAATATTTATAATAAAACTAACATCTTCTCTCTATAAAAATCACCACATGGAACAACAATCACCATCAACGCATCGGAATAGGTCACAGAGGCGGAGGAGGTAGGGGGAGAGGACAGAGATGGAGGTGGAATCCTACGAGAGTGACGTGAAGTGCTTTAAGGAATTTGGTGAAAGTAATGTTTTAAGGAAGATGACGGGAACCACCATCTCCCCTTAAGTTGGAGAACACCGGTGAGCGGTGTCTCACCCCTTAGAGGGAGGGTGGTGGTGGAGAACCAAATAAAACCCTTCGTTATTGATTTTTTTTGTTTAAACAAATTAAGATGGGATTAAAGACTACCCACCAATACCCTCTTTACTTTCTTTCCTCTATTTTGGCGTGTGCTAAAAATGTAAATTCATCCAAGTTGGAAAAGGACTAGTGGACTGAAATATCATGTTCAGCCATAAATCACTGTCTATAAATATTAGCCCATTCTCAGGAATTTCTCATGAGATTTAGCTATACATATAGTAGATTTTTCTCTTCATAAAAGAGTCTTTAGACAAGCTGATTACTAGACCTTCCAAGCACTGAACAAAATGGTGATCCCTTTCTATCTCTTTCCCACGCTTGATAGAATATATATAACTACTTGTTCAATATTTATCTAAATATCTCTTCTTCATTTCATGATGTAGGATATTGAAGCCCACGAGATTATTAATACATGGAAAGGCTATCTAGATTGGAGGAGAAAACCCGCCATGAAAGACCGCCACGGTGGCATGGTCGCTGCTTCCTTTGTGCTAGGTAATTTGCCCTCATGAAAAGAAGAAGAAAAAACTATTTCGGTTTTGAATTCATTTTTCAGGATACTCGAGACATTAAAGTTTTCGTCGCATTTGTGAAAAAACAAAATATTTAAAATCAGGCGTGGAGGTACTAGAGAACTTGGCTTTCCTAGCGAACGCGAGTAATCTCGTGCTCTATCTCTCGAGGTTCATGCATTTCTCTCCTTCTATCGCCGCCACATCGGTAACCAATTTCATGGGCACGGCTTTTCTTCTGGCTCTGCTCGGCGGTTTCCTTGCCGATGCTTTCTTCACCACTTACTCCATCTACTTGATCAGCGCGGCAATTGAGTTCATGGTGAGTTTTTCCAAAAATATAATAATAATAATAATAATAATAAAACTAATAAATAGCTTTTTCTACTTAAGATTATCAATGTAAGTGGCCAAATTACTCAATGTCGCATAATTTTATCAAATTAAATGCTAACATTTCACAGAATATTTGTGGGTATCTAGAGTACCTGTTGTGGGTTCCCTAAGTATAGAATTTAACCATATACAATGATTCCAAATATGCATGGCTCATGCAAATTCCTTGTGTGGTTAGGGCACTAATAGTGGTGGATGGATGGCAAAAGAAATTAATCAAATCTAGACCCACACCCTTATAACAAACTACCTCAAGTCATTGTCATCTTACTTCCATTTCAGATTTTGTTATATAACCCAATCAAATCAAATAAAAAAAATAAAGAAATAAGATTTTTTTTTTCTTGCATTAGCATTGGTCAGTTGAAATTCAGGGACTCTTGACTCTTGAATCTTCTAGGCCCAGCTGTGGTAGGTATGTCACAGAAGTGTTTTTTGTTTTTTGTTTTTTTAAATCCTTTTCAAATAACAAAGACTAACACTAGCAATGCCTAACTGACGTCTCAAGCATTAAATGAAGAAACATAAAAGAATATCATGGTTCATACATGTAAAAAACTATATATATATGTAAAAAAAGCCATAAATAAAGTTTTTTTTTTTTTTTTTTACAGGGTCTACTAATCCTCACAATCCAAGCTCAAATACCATCTTTGAAGCCACAACCATGCCATTCCCCAAGTACTTGCCAAGAAGTTCATGGGCCGAGACAAGTGATGTTGTTTTTGGGCATGTATTTAGTGGCCCTTGGAGTGGGAGGCATAAAGGGGTCGCTGGCCCCGCACGGGGCCCACCAATTTGACGAGGCCACGCCACAAGGGAGGAGGCAGCGCTCGGCCTTCTTCAACTACTTCATTTTCTGCCTCTCGTGCGGGGCCCTCGTAGCCGTCACCCTCGTCGTCTGGCTCGAGGACAACAAGGGGTGGCAATGGGGCTTCGGGGTCTCCACTACAACGATATTGCTCTCCATCGCGTTGTTCTTGCTTGGCTCTCCATTTTATCGTGTCAAAGTTCCCACCGGTAGCCCCATCACAACCATGTTCAAGGTAATATCAATAAAAGGTCGGGATATGTGTCGGTCGATATCT
Source organism: Urtica dioica subsp. dioica (assembly GCF_054948205.1). Taxonomy (NCBI): domain Eukaryota; kingdom Viridiplantae; phylum Streptophyta; class Magnoliopsida; order Rosales; family Urticaceae; genus Urtica; species Urtica dioica. The sequence goes on from NC_142765.1 coordinate 19,859,281, forward strand.
ACTCGATGAAAAAAAAATTGAAATCGAATCTGACCAAATCGTTTTTTATAGGTCCGTTGTTAGACCGATTTTAATTTGTATTTTACAATTATAAATTTAATTAGAGAATATAAATAAAATAATTAATTAAGTAACTAAACCACTAAAATTTGGAGTTTTGTTAATTAGCCAACTGTTCGTAAATTCAAGTAAATAACTATTATGATGATGTGACATCGTTTGAACGTTATAACCGTTTCATTTATGTCATTTGAGTCCGATGGTTATTTACAATTATTAGCGAATATTTACAACTATAAGATAATCTTGACTTTGTTAATAAAATTTTGTAGCTATTTACTTAAAATTTACCGAATGTTGATTATATGGCAAAATTTGAGTTTTCATATGACTATATATCTAGAAAGCCCTAAATAAAATATGTTCAACTCAACCTATCAAGCTAATTTTAAATCGGTCTATACACGTCTAAAACGCAATTTTCATATTTGAAATCAAACTAAATCGTTTGAGACCGGATTAAAAAATTAGATCAAATTAATGAAAAATCGTTTTAAACGAAACTACGGATTTAGAAGACTATTTATCCGGTCTAGTTTAAAGTTCACACATGTCGCGCAGGTTCTGGCTTCAGCAGTATGCAACTCCTTCCGATCTAGAAGAAGCCCTAGCGCACGCCACTCGACTAAAAAAGAGACCACCACTACGCCGGATGAAAACCCTAACTTTCTCGACATGGCGTTATCGGACGATCTTTCTCGTCACGCGAATCTAAAATGCACCAAGAAGCAAGTGGATGAGGTGAGGATAGTGGTGAAGATCCTCCCGATCTTCTTGTCGACAATAATGCTAAACTCGTGCTTGGCCCAGCTGTCGACGTTCTCGGTCCAACAGGCGGCCACGATGGACACGAGGCTCGGCCCTTTCACCGTCCCCCCGGCCTCCCTACCCGTCTTCCCCGTCCTCTTCATCATGGCCCTCGCCCCGCTCTACAGCCACGTCCTCGTCCCCCTTGCCAGAAGGGCCACCCGTGCCGAGACCGGTGTGACCCACCTCCAGAGGATCGGGGCGGGCCTAGCCCTCTCCTTCCTGGCCATGGCCGTGGCGGCCATGGTCGAGGCCAAGAGGAAGAGCCTCGCCGCGCGGGTCGGGCCTGGGCCTGATGGGCTCAGGCCCGACCCGCTTCCCATGACCTTCATGTGGGTCGCGGCGCAGTATCTCTTCCTCGGCTCCGCGGACCTCTTCACGCTAGCAGGGATGATGGAGTTTTTCTTCACCGAGGCCGCCGAGAGCATGAGGTCCCTGGCCACCGCGCTCTCGTGGGCCTCGCTGGCGGTCGGGTACTACCTCAGCTCGGTTCTCGTGGAGGTGGTTAACGCCGTCACGGCGGCGATCGGCGGCGGCGGGCCCTGGCTCTCCGGCGAAGACTTGAACAAGTACCACCTCGACAGGTTCTATTGGCTCATGTGTGCTCTCAGTGGGCTCAACTTCCTTCACTACCTCTTCTGGGCTTCTCGTTACGAGTACAAATCGTCATCGGTGGTGTCTGATGAGAATACCAATGAAGAAAATCATTAAGTTATATTCATATTACGAGCTATTTTAGCTGTAGTTAAGAGTTAAACGTGCTAAATATCTTGTTTTTCGTACACTTTATTTTATTTCAGGTTAATATAATATCTTTTTATCCGGGATCTGCTGAAACTTAATAAATCGTGAGATCGATTTATCAAATAAATCACGCGCGTATTCACGTGACGTGAACCAAATAGCCTATGCATCGAATCTGCCATCACTATCAGACGTACTTGTGGGGAGCCAATACTTCACAACTTGGACGACCTTGCGAAATAGGAATTGCTTCGTAGATAGGCAATATCTTAATGAGTAATGGTACCGAAGATTTTTTTTTTTTTTTTTTTTTTTTTTGCCGAGGTACCGAAGATTTTTTTTTTTTTTTTTTTTTTTTTTGCCGATTATCATCTGGCGGTTATTATAAAAAAAATATTTATATTCAATTCTTATTTTGTACTCATTATCCTGTCTTGAGATCAACAACCAAAGTAGTGAACGTTATTGAATGCGTGAGAGAATCATCTACAATTGCACAATAACTTGTAGTAATATATTTATTTTATCTTAATGAGGCATTTTCAACAACGGGGATGTAGCTCAGATGGTAGAGCGCTCGCTTAGCATGCGAGAGGCACGGGGATCGATACCCCGCATCTCCACTTTTCTATTTTTCTTTTTTGTTTCAATGTTGATGTTGTGTTTTTCATCATAAATAGAACCATTAACCCAATGTAATACGCGCTCTCGAGTATGATTATGAAGCTCCAAGTTTATCCTAGTTTTAGTGTTAGAAGTAGAACCGATCAAACCGTTTGTGATATCTGAAGGTTTTAATTTCAATACGTGAAATGCGAAACTAAAGATGAATCTGATATAATAAAAAAAAAGACAGATAATTATAAATTACACACACTAATCGTTATTCTTCAATATCAACCCAAAACCGGAATTTCGTCTTAATCCTTATTTTGCTTGGTTAAAATACGTCAATTTTATTGGTAACTCAGCAAGTCAAGACCTTGCTGTTGGAGATTTTCCGGTAATAATTTAAAGAGAAAGCTTTTCTTTGTGTGTGTGTATAAATATATATGAAAAAGGTACTCGCAAGCTAAATAAAGTCACAAACGAGGAAAATATAAATTAACTAGAGCTAGAAAAAATAAAATAAAAGAGCAAAGACAACCAAAGAAAACGGCTAAGCAAATAAGCAGATGAGCGGAAAATTCTGGCCTGATAAAAAAAACTAGTAAAAAATAGCGAGAACGATGTCAAACGAAAATCATGGCAACTAATACATAACACACTATTTCTCTTAATAATAGAAGAGAATGTTTGATCAACGAGTAAAAAAAAAAAGTAAAGATTCATGTTGTATCATATACCTCACGCTATATCAACACTCAACTCCCTCAATATTTCTCACCCACTAAACAAAATTTCAATTTTTTTAAATTTGATCAAAAGGTCCACTGACTTAAACTTCCCTAGGCAAAATCAGCCAACAAACCTCTTAATGAACAATATTACAAACACAACTCAAAACTAGTCGTTACATTATCTTCCTGGTCATTATAAATTTCATTATTCCAAAAATATCAGCAACTCTACACACATACACCACAAATTCATTTTTAAACCACAAAATTAAAAAAATCAATCAGCCTCCTGCAACCCATCCAACACAACCGAGCCAACCAACAGCCCGGCGGCTCCGACGGCAAGCGCGCCGGCGACAACCACCTGCGCCGCCACGAGCGCCGTCGAGTCATCAGGAATGACGACGACGGCGACGACGGCGGCGAGGAACACCGGAAGCGACGCTGAGGCCAGCGCGGCCGGCGACGCGGCGGCGAAGTTCTCGAGGAGGCTGAGGAGTCCGAGCTCCTCCGCCTTGGAGAAGAGGCCGAGCTTCTCGATCGACGACAGAGTCACGCCGAACTCCTCCGCCTTCGAGAGGAGACCGGCTTTCTCGACGGAGCTCAGGACCTTCCTCTTCTCGATCTTCTTGAACACGTCCACGTCCACGGACTCCGATCCTTCGAAGAACAGTCCGGCGCCGAACCACTCCTTCTTCCACTTCGGATCGTACTTGTTCACCTGTGGAGAGGAAGGAAAAAATTCCGAGATCGGCCGGAAACCTTTTTTTTGTTCAATTTGATGAAGAAATTCCGCCAAACAGTGAAGTGAAAGAAAAAAAAATCTGCGTAATTCGTACCTTTTTCTGTGGAGCCATGGCTACGATGGTGGAGGATCGTCTCTTCTCGGCGGTGGAGTCACGGTGGTTGAGGCCACGGAGGAGGGTTGAGGAAGACGACGACGAGGCGTTGAGAGCCATTTGGGAATCGCTTTGCTCTGCGGATGCCACGTGGGATGGGACTGTGAAGATATTGAAGTCTCACGCCCAATGATTTTTTTGTTTTGTTTTTATTTTATTTTATTTGTTTCGTGTGAGAGTGAGTCTGAGTGTAATTTTGTAGCCAATCAGATTTGCGATTGGTTTATCTGAATTGGGACGAATTGTGAAGAAAATATGCGTTGCTAACTACTTTGGCGGGTGCAAGGCTGAGCTAGATGGGACCTCTTCTTTGTGGGTTTCTATGATTTGTATCTTGGGCTTTTCTATTTCTTGTTCGTTAGTCAAAGCCCAAATTGTATATACGGCATTTAAAATCAATTACTTTCTAAATATTAAAAAAAAACAGTTATAACACATTTTTTAAAAATGTTTTGGGCCTCATTTATTTTGTTCTGTGCTTATAGTTCCATTTATAAAAAAAAATAAATGACAATGTAGCAAAATAACCAGTTTGAAATTATATAATTTATTTTTAGCCTATGTTTTATAACTTTTAGAGAAATAGCCAACGTGTTTAGGTGTCAATAATTAATAGACTAATTTACCCTTTTAGTTAATCAAATGGAAATAATGAATATAATTATATTAAATAATAGGCAATAATTATATAATTAAACCTCTAACAAATCTCAACAAAAATATTTTATCAAAGATATCATTAATCACGCGACGCGCTAATCTAGAACGGCTTCACCAAGACTGACGTTACTGTGTAAGAACCTGTCAACACAGATAATAAACGTAAATTACTGGAAATTATCTCATTCTCCACATTTAAGTAATCTGAATGGAAATAACTGTAAATAAATAATCTGTACCTCTACATTTTTCCAAAGACTGACATTCGAAAATCTTCACTGTTAAAAAAAAAATTAACAGTGAGAGTCGGGCCACCTCTAACCAAGCTCCGATCGTCTCTCCCGCCAACCACCGTCGTGAGGCTCATCGCGACCCCCTTCCGGAGCGCCGACCACGGCCTCCCTCCGGACTCCGAGAACACCGACTCCCTCCACTACGCTCTCGTCGACCGCCTCCTGTGGGCGTCGATCTGGCTCCGACGAGCCTTCGCCGACCTCCTCCCCCGCCTCCGGCCGATCTGCGTCATCGGCGACAACTTCTTCGGCTGGACTGCCCCCTTGGCCCGCGACCTCGGCGTCTTCCTCGTCATCTTGGCATGTTGAAAGTAAAAAAAAAACCCAGATCTGGTTTTGTGGAGAGAGAGAGAGAGAGAACGTGGATTCTAATATTTGGTAACTACTTTCTACAAAATAAGAATTTAACATGCACAAAAAAAGAAAAAAAATATAACGTGATTTTATAAAACTATCTTAATTATTGAAGGACAAAAAAGTAAACAATATTTTGCCACCTAATACGTTTGGCTATTTCCCTAAAAATCTCCAAACATATGCTAGATCACAAATCAAACGTTTTAAGTAGCCTAGTTAGTTACAAATCTCAAAAATAAATAGTCACTATTCAAATATTACACTTTTAAACCCACTTTTAGTTCCATTTATAAAAAATAAATAACCACTATTCAAATATTACACTTTTAAACCCAAGATTTATTATTTTTATTTTTATTGATTTTACTCGTAAATGATATATATATATATATATATATATTCTCGCAAATATAATCTGTAATATTGATAATGTATGTGTTTAATCAAAACAAAAATTCAATAAAATTTGGGTAGAAAATTGAAAGGCGTAGGCTAGCGTGTAAGATTAAAAATATTATAATTTCGAAAAATTGTACAAAAATAGTTCTTTGAAATTTATTGATTAGTAAAATAATTAAAGTTTCAACTTTTCAGTTAGTCAAATTTACGTTTTTAATTTTTTTAACAGATAAAAATTACTCTTGGGATTAATTTTTTTAAAAAAACTTGCATATTTTGACTATTTACTAAAGTAAGACGAACGTTATTTTACAAATTCATAAATTTAAATGGTTTATTTAGCTAATCACCCTTATAATTTTATTCTTTTTAAATATTTTGGTGAGTTGTCGTGCTAATTTAATTAATTAAAATTGGTTAGTGATCTGAAATCCGTACAAAATAAAGAGTAGAGAAGTGTATTGGTGTGGGTAAAGTGTATCTGGTTGTTGATTCTCTTCATAGAAGAAGAAGACGAAAATGGCGGTTTCTCTGTCTGCGTCCACATCGATTCCCTCTCTCAACTCCGACTTCTTCGCCTCTTCGTCATCTTCTTCTTCATCATCGAGACTCTCTTCTTCTCTGCAATTTCCCGTCGGGCTTCGAACCAAGACCACGCTCTTCGCTCGTCCCTCGCGGCCTCGGCTTCTTCCACTGGTAATAATCTTCCTCTCTCTCCAAAAAGAAAGATTAATCGAACGATTTCTTGATCGGCGCGTGTGTTATGAAAGCGAAGGTAGTGGAAGCGAAGAAGCAAACGTATTCGTCGTTCGACGAACTTCTAGCGGATTCCGATAAGCCGGTGCTGGTGGATTTCTACGCGACCTGGTGAGAGCTTAGATCTTCGTTTCCGAAATGTTTTTGAGAGAACAGATTTAAGAATTTTGGGGGAAAAATTGAATTGAATGTAGGTGCGGACCGTGTCAGTTCATGGTTCCGGTGCTCGAGGAAGTGAGCGTCGCGATGAGCGACAAGATAAGAGTTGTGAAGATCGACACGGAGAAGAATCCCGCCATTGCCAACACCTACAACATCGCTGCTCTGCCGACCTTCATCGTCTTCAAGGACGGAAAAGTTCTCGACCGCTTTGTAACGTTCCTTCATTACCTTGACACATCAAGATTTATGAATGTTGTTTGTTTGGAATTTGGATCAGCAATGTGATTGATTGTGTAAATGTGTGTGATTGTGTTCAGGAGGGTGCTTTGCCTGCCCAGCAACTAATCCAACGGGTCGAAGAGGCTTTGCAGATCAAGCAATAGTTACTCAGGTCCTTTCTTCTTTTTTTTTGCTTTTCTATCACAAAACCATGATTTGCTCATTTGAGGAATGAATCCTATAGGATTAGGATGACTCTTTTTTTATTATTCTTTTTGGTTGTTTTGGGCTGCTCTTTCTGATTGTAACACCCATTATACGAAAACACACTGTCCAAATTGTTACAACTCTGCAAAGAGCAAATCAGAAAACACTATTTTTTTTTTTCCGTGGTTTCTTGTTTCGGGTCAGTATTATCATTTGTGGTTCATGTTCATGTGTATGTGGTTAATGAGAAATATGGTAGATGTGGGGTAGAAATCGACCTCCCCACTTAAACCAAATTATTGGGCCTATCTCGACCTTGAGCCCATTTAACAGCACATCTTCATTTCAGGAAGAAGATTAGTCAGTTATATTTCTCGATAGGGGACAGGGGAAGGGATATAACTCAACGGTAGAGTGTCACCTTGACGTGGTGGAAGTCATCAGTTCGAGCCTGATTATCCCTAAACCCAATGCGAGTTTTTCTATTTTTACTTGCTCCCTTGCCGCGCCGTGATTGAATGAGACTGGATAAGAGGCTCGTGGGATTGACGGTGAGGGGGTAGATATAGGCCCATTAGCTCGACTATTGAAATGGACCAGCCTTAGTGGATGAACCAATCCACTTCGACTAATGACGTGGCTCGAAGAATTCTTTTGGAATTACTCCAAAACTATGACCATTTAGAAAGTTTTGTTTTGTCTTTTTTTGTTTTACAAAAATCCAATAGATACTTTTTATTCCAAAACTATGATTAAGTTTGTCATTAAATATCGATTTATTGTCAATAAACACAGTTATTTATTGACAATATTGTCGATAAATGATCTAAGAACTCAAGAACTCGAAACCCTTGTTGCTTCCAAATTTCTTCCAACGGAACATGACGACGTTGCGAAGGTGACAAGCACAACGTTACGACATGGTTTGAGCTTGTTTGAGTTGGATTAAGATTGGGTCAAGTATATTTTGGAATTGAGGGAATTTTATAAATTCATACTAGTGCAAGATCAGGTTAGTGTGTTTTATATTTAATGAAGTTTTTGTCATGCGGCTGATATTTGTGATATCTTTCTACTGTGAAAACCAGGCGTCTGTTGCTCAAGGTTGTGTTGAATGTAATGTGGCTTTTTAATGTTTTGTATTGTGATTATTGGTTATGTTCTTATTCTTATTATTGACCATTTACTTCTACATTAGATCCTCTGTGTTTTGCGATAGTGTTTCGCTTAGCCTTGATATTTATGAATTAATGTTGAAAATTTGAAATTTTAAGAGAAATTATCTCAACTATCTTCATTTGATAAATTTTTTTCCAATTTTTTACCAAAAGCTTAATTTGGCCAAAAATACTAATAAACCACTTTTATAAATACAATTTTACTATCAACATGATGTCAACAATTAATATATATTGTTGACATAGATGTCAACAATTGACATCTATTGTTGACATTTGTGAGTTTTGAGTTATCTGTTTATTGACATAGATGTCAATAATCGACATATATGTCAACAATTGACATAAATTGTTGACATCAATTGTTGAGAATAAAATTGTATTTGTACTATTGGTTTAGTAGTATTTTTGACCAAATTAAATTTTCGGTGAAAAATTGGGAAAAGCTTATCAACTGGTGGTAGTTGATGCAATTTCACAAATTTTAATCATGATTATTTATATCAAGATCTCCTAAGGGCACGTTTGGTGGCAAAAATGAAATTGAATGGGAATAAGAATGATAATAGGAATGGCAATAGAATGCAATAGTATTCTTTTCTTTTGTTTGCATATGCACTTTTAAAAAGTTAAAAAAACATAATGGAATTAATTTATAAATTTACGTAATTACCCTCATCCCTACCAAAAACCCAAATCGTCATTTAGGAAGAGCCCCCATTAAAATGGGTTTGATAACATCTGTCATATAAGTAAAAATAGCAAAAAAAAAAAAAAAAAAAAAATCATCACTTCATCTAAAACCCACCATCACCATAGTTAGTTCAACCGCTCCGACAAAGTCCCCAACCAGCAAAAACTCAAAAAAGAGTTTTTTCTTACAGAGGTTGAAAGAGGCCATCTATGGAGGTTCAAAATAGGTCGTAATTGGTTGGACGAGAGCAACGATAAACCAAGATCGGGCAAGCTAAGATCCCGAACAAGCCAAAATTGCAAAAGAATGTCGACGAAGAACGGGACGTTTAGTGTCTCACGGTGGTGGTGTCGAGGACGAGAGTGGCGGTGGCGATGTTTTTTTTTTTTGTAATATTTTAAATATTTTTAAAATAATTGAAGGATAGTTTTGGTAAGATAAATGTTTAAAGAATGAATGGTCATTCTTCTATTATTAGAAAGAATGAAAATGAAGGAATGAAGATCAACAAAAAATTAACAAAACAAAGAAATGGTTGCGTTTGGTTGGATTAAAAAATCTTGTTTTTGTTTTAGAAAACATTAAACTGCTTATCCGGTGTTTGGCAAAACTGTTTTTACAAAAAAATTCAAAAGTGATTTTAGATTTTGTACATGAGATGGAAAAACTAGGATTCTTAGCTTTTAGAAAAAGTGTTTTTAAGTTTGCTATATAAATTACTGTAATATCCTCGTACAAAATATTATTCATATATATATATATATATATATATATATATATATATATATATAAGCATATTAATAAGGGCAATGTAGCAAAATAGCCAAAATGAAACTATGAAATTTGGATCTAGCCTATGTTTGACAATTTTTAGGGATATAGCCAAATGGCTTATGTGGCAATAATTAAGGTCTGATTTACCCTTATTTATTAACAAATTCGTCACTTTATCTCTTTTATTTTTTTTCAAATAATTTTTTACATCAAAACTTCAAAAATTCATATCTTTCTCATATGAACTCGAAATTGAGTTATTCCAAATCCTACGGATTCGTGACGCCAAGATCTTCAAAAATAGATCCATTGTGTTTGATGAAAAATCAGTTTTAATACAATGGATGTAGAAAAATCGTGTTACTACCTTAAATATGGAAATAATTGAAATTTATAAAAAAAAAAATAAATGGAAATGTAAATATAATACATTAAACATAATTTTTCATCAAACACAATGTGTCTATTTTTGAAGATCTCGACGCCACGAATTTGTAGGATCTGAAATCACTCAATTTCGAGTTCGTATGAGAAATATACGAATTTTTGAAGTTTTGATGCAAAAAAAATTATTTGAAAAAAAATAGGAGAGAGAAAGTGACGAATTTGTTAATAAATAAGGGTAAATCATACCTTAATTATTGCCACATAAGCCATTTGGCTATATCCCTAAAAATTGTCAAACATAGGCTAGATCCAAAATCACATGTTTAAAGTGGCCTAGTTACTTACAAATCTCTATTAATAATTATTATTTAATTATTAAGAACATGTCTATTTTAGTCTTTTTATTATAATATATTTATTTTACCAAACGTTAAATCAGTTTTTGTTACCAACAACTGTTTTATAAACAGTTTACCAAACATCTTTTCAGTTTTTGAAAAAAATGAATCTAAAAACACTTTTTAAAAAAAATAAAGCTATTCCATTCCATTCCTTCATTTTAGGGCGAACCAGACATGCCCTAAATTTCTTGCAAGTTTTATCTACCATAATAATTAATTCTTCTTCATGCTTACAACTCTCAAGTATCCATTATTTAAAGCATATAGAAGAGGACACATTACAACACGTTCCAAATTTCTAGGATGATCCAATGGTCGATTGACTCGCTTTGCTTGTTCATCGTCTTTTACTTATTTATCTGCTTATGAGATCAAATCCATCACAACAAAAAAAAAAGTTCAGTATGATTAGTTGCATAATTTTCATATTATTCAACTCATGTTATGTTGAATATCTTTTGTTGATCAGTGGTCGAGTCGCTATGTGATGGACATGAACGGCAACCAAGAAGAACGGGAAGCCGAGCGGCGGGACCTCGCATTCCCTCGGCTTTTCAAGATTATGGTGAGCGATTTCAAAGGGTCGCCAGCAGAGATAAGCTTCGTCCATCTTAAGATTGAGCTTATGAGACATTTTAAGCGCTTTGAACACCCTTCTCAGACTGCCACAGTCTTAGTCTATTAGCCCACGTCTCGAGCCAGATCCATTATCTGACGGTGATATCGACGATTACAGCTCAACTGCTAGTATTTATTTCTATTTTCATTATTTTGTATACAATTTTTTAATCACTTTTATTTTGCATACATGACCTGTTTCTCTGTTTACTTTCATTAAATATTTAAATCGTTATAAATTTAGAAAATATTTAAATCGTTTCAAATTTACACCATACTTTAACTTCACTCTTTTTATTTTTTCTACCTCATAATCAGAACATACTTGATGTTGCTACACGTTTCAAATCTAAATTAACTTTGAAGAAAATATATATTTTGGGCCTCTCTAGTTTGACGATGTATCACTTTAATTTTAGTGATAATTGCACGTTTTGAAAAGTTATCGCAAGAATAGAGAGTTTAAAGTTTTTATCACAAAAATTAGTGTTTTTCAAGTTAAAAATAATATTTTTTTTCTTAATATTACAGATTTTTTTAAAAATTGTGTTGTGCTATATTTAACTAAACGGTTTATCGTTTTATTTGTAACAAAAATAATTTCAAATAACAGTTTACAATTTACGAAAATACTATTTTTGAAAGGATTTAAATCAACAATTATTTTGAATATATCGCTCTTTAAAAATGTTGTTAGTGTAATTCCCCCTTTCAATTTGCCTGGAGACTAGCTAAATAACCCTTTTAACCACCTAAGTTTAAAATTATAGTCCATATATCCTTAAGTTAAAAAGCTAGTCTATTTAACTATTAAATAATTTGATCTTCCTAAACTACCCTCCTTAACGCTAATATTCTAATTAACCATATGAGCTCTAAACTTCTTCTCGTTAACTCAAATTTTGTTTGTAAACCACGTTTTACAGTTGGATGTGAAAAATTAATATACAAAACAAAACTCGAAATTAACATGTCAATTATCAAAGACGAAATGTAAATATTTAGGCAGATCCATAAGATGCCGCTCTCTACTCTATTTTCGATATATCTTCTGTTTGGAGATCAAATAGTTCATATGAATTGTCTATTGTACATGTTTGGAAAGAAAATTTGACTTTTATAAAGTTTACCCATGATATATATGTATTAACCATCTCGTGTGTACTAGGGATACGGACCTTACTTTGCTTGTCAGATTCTAGATAATGGTTAATTTTAATTTTAGATTATTGAGGCCACTAGCTGACGTGGCATTTACTCTTTCTTATGCTCATCCTTGTCCTGCGTGGCACTCTCTTTCCTCTCTCTAGTATATAAGTATCCTGAACTCTGTTTTCATTCATTACGTTGAGATTTATCCAAACACTATTTCATTGCTCATCTCTCAACTCTATCATGGTATCAGAGCCATAATTCCGGTTTCGGAAAAAGGCGATCCAGAGCATGGATTCTTCAACGGTGTCCATGGAAGATACAGCAGGATCTTCGTCTGCGAGAGGAGCTCCAATTGTTTTCAACAATTCAATTGGAATGAAGCTCAATCTCAATAATTTTCTGGTTTGGCGTAAACAAGTTCTTTCAACAGTCAAAGGTCATGATCTACAAGATTTCCTTCTCGGTACCGGCGAAGTTCCGGTGAAGTACTTGGCGGTCGGAGATGAGCAACTCGAGAAGGTGAATCCAGCCTATAGAATGTGGGAGAGGCAAGATCAACTACTGGTCTCATGGCTATTATCATCAATGACTGAAAGTGTATTGTCTCGTACGGTCAATTGCGAGTCCTCGGCTCAGATCTGGAAGACTCTACAGATCTACTTCGCTCAGCAAATCAAAGCGAAGGTTTCACAATTCAAGACTCAGCTTCGCAAGACGAAAAAGCTGGATACGACTATGAACGAGTATCTACTGAAGATCAGGAATCTCGTAGATCTTCTTCTTCTTGTCGGAACTCCGTTCACTACAAAAGACCATGTCGAAGCTATTTGCGAGGGGCTTCCAGATGAATATGAGAGTTTTGTTATGGCAACTATCACTCGCACTGGTGATTTCTCAGTTGAGGAAGTTGAGGCTCTTCTTCTGGCTCAAGAAGCTAGGATCGATGCGAAAAACTCGGAGCTAGAACTACCTCATTAGAAAACTTCATCAGGAATCTCTGTGAACTACTCCTCCTACAATGATCGTCGTGGTGGATTCTCAAGTGGAGGTAGTCACAGTACTCCACGTAATCACTATAGTGGAGGTGGTCAAGGCTACTCCGGTGGTCAGAGTTTCAATAACTTCAGAGGCTCGAGTCGTGGTGCACCTAGGGGTCGTGGTCGTGGCTATGGTCAGCGAGGTTTTCAATCAAACAAGCCACAGTGCGAAGTGTGTGGAAGGATTGGTCATCTCGCTCTTCAATGCTTCTATCGATTTGATGAGTCCTTCAAAGGCCCTGTGCAACTTCAATCAGCTGGACCTCATGCTCATTCAACAGGTCAAGCTCAAGGAAATGTTGCAGCGGTGACTCCACAAGACGTTCAAAGTCACAACTGGCACACACAAGAGCACTCATGGTACACACTAGACTCAGATTGGTATCCGGATTCTGGAGCAACAAATCACGTTACAGCTGACCTTCAGAACCTCGATCTCAAGTCTGAGTATCATGGCACCGAACAGCTGCATGTTGGTGATGGTAAGGGACTTTTGATTAAACATATTGGTCATTCATCGTTTAAATCTCCTCTGTCTAGTCATAACCTTCAACTCAAAACACTTCTTCATGTCCCTGATATTACCAAAAATTTGCTTAGTGTGTCTAAGTTCTGTTCAGATAATGATGTGTTGTTTGAATTTCATGCGTCTCATTGTTTTGTCAAGGACCAGAGTACCAGGACTATTCTTTTGGAGGGACGGCTTAGGGATGGACTCTATGTGTTTGAAAATTCTCAAGTTGCTCTCAGTTCAGCGTCTAAGTCCAAGCCTAGTATATCCAGGTCCACACATCATTCAACTGAGTCTGTCTCAAACTGTAAAGCATATATTTCTGCTAGTGTTCCTCACTCACGTGTTTTTCAACTTTGGCATCATAGGCTAGGCCATTCATCTAGCAAGGTTGTTCAATATGTCATGTCAAAGTGTAACATTTCGTTTACTATCAATAAAGACTCAGTTGATATCTGTTCAGCCTGTTGTTATGGTAAAATTCACAAGTTTCCATACTTTACCTCTGAAACTAAATATTCAACACCTTTTGAGCTTGTTGTCACTGATTTATGGGGACCATCTCCTACAGTGTCTAGACATGGATTCAAATATTATATAACCTTTGTTGATGCCTATACTAGGTACATGTGGATTTATATGCTTAAAGCCAAATCTGAAGCGTTTCCTGTGTTTCAGAAATTCAAAGCCTTAGTTGAACTTCAGTTCTCTCACAAAATCAAGTGTGTTCAATCAGATTGGGGGGGTGAGTTTCGACCATTCACAAAATTCTTAGAGAGTTTAGGTATCATACACAGAAAACCATGTCCTCATGCTCATCAACAAAATGGCTTAGTGGAAAGAAAACACAGACAAATTGTTGAAAATGGTCTAGCTCTCCTTGCTCAAGCCCAAATGCCTTTTAAATTCTGGGATGAGGTGTTTCAAACTGCTGTGTATTTGTACAATAGACTACCAACCCCTGTCCTTCATGGCAATACCCCCTATTTTTCCTTATTTGCTCAACCACCAAAATATGATCATCTCCGAGTTTTTGGCTGTGCTTGTTATCCCAATACTCGACCCTACAATGCTCACAAACTGGCTTTTCGTTCAACTCTTTGTGTCTACCTTGGAGTCAGTCCAGATCATAAGGGGTATAGGTGCTTAGACAGGAATGGTCGTCTCTATATCTCTCGTGATGTTATTTTTGATGAGACAATTTTTCCATATACCAAACTTTTTCCTACTCTTTCTGTGCCTCCTCCGGTTACCTCATCACTTTCCATTCCTTCCATACATATTCCCATAGTGTCATCTCTTTCACCACCAGGTCTGTCTTATGTTTTTGACCAATGTGTGCAGTCATCTGTTCCTACCAATACTGTCACTAACCCTGCAGGTTGTGGTGCTGACACTCCTCCAGTTTTATCACCTCCGGCTGTTACCTCTAGTCTTGAGTCTCCTCCTCCTGACTTATCAGTTCAGTCTGGAGTTGAGGAGCCGCCTGAGATTCCATCACTGCTGAATACTCATCCCATGGTTACTAGAGCAAAAAGTGGCGTGTTCAAGCCGAAGGTGTTCAGTGCTGCTTTAGAACCGGACTCAGTGACTATGGCTATTCAAGTTCCTGAATGGCTAGAGGCCATGCAGAAAGAGTATCTGGCTCTTATGCGCAATGACACGTGGTATCTCACTGACTTACCTGCTGATCGAAATGTGATTGGGTGTAAATGGATTTTCAAGTTAAAACAAAACGCAGATGGCACACTGAATAGGCACAAGGCTCGGTTAGTGGCTCAAGGTTATAGTCAGATAGCTGGGTTTGATTACAATGAGACTTTTTCACCAGTAGCCAAACCAGTCACAATCCGTGTTATCTTGTCAGTGGCCTTGTCTAACTCGTGGCAAGTTCGTCAGCTGGATGTTGATAATGCGTTTCTAAATGGTGATTTGGAAGAGGAGGTGTATATGGTTCAGCCTCAAGGGTTTGTGGACCCAAATTATCCCTCAAAGGTGTGTCGCTTGAAGAAAGCACTGTATGGCCTTAAACAGGCTCCGAGGGCCTGGTTTGGCAAGTTAAGTGCAGCTCTCAGCTCGTTGGGATTTGAGGCGTCTAAGACTGATCACTCTCTCTTCATTAAAGCATCTGCTGAGTGTCAGGTGTATGTTGTTGTCTATGTTGATGACATATTAGTCACTGGGAGTGATTCCAAGGCAGTTGAATAAGTGATCAAACAACTAAGTACCATGTTCTCTATGAAAGATCTGGGGTTGTTGAATTTTTTCTTGGGGATTGAGGTTCTCAGCACTGCCAAAGGCATGCTTCTGAGTCAGTCTAAGTACATCAAAAAGCTGCTTGGAAAGGCCAAAATGCAATTTGCAAGGCCCAGTAACACTCCAATGACGAGTGGTCTTCGCTTGACTGGTGATGGAAGTGATAAAGTTGAAGATGTGCAGTTGTATAGAAGCATTGTGGGTGGCTTGCAGTATGTTACTGTTACACGGCCTGAATTGGCTTTCTCAGTCAATAAAGTTTGCCAATTTATGCACAATCCACTTCAGTCTCATTGGGTTGCGGTCAAGAGAATTCTGAGATACTTGGCTGGTACTCTTGATTTTGGTCTGCATCTTTCAGCTGGGTCAAACTTCAATGTTACAGCATTCAGTGATGCTGATTGGGGAGCTAGTCAAGATGATAGACGATCCACTTCTGGCCACTGTGTGTTTCTTGGTGGTAATTTGGTGGCGTGGAGCTCCAAGAAACAGCATACCATTTCTCGGTCTTCGTCTGAGGCAGAGTTTAGGAGTATTGCTTCTGTGGTGTCCGAGGTCACGTGGCTGTGTTACTTGCTAAAGGAACTTCGTCTTCCTCAGTCTCGTGTTCCGGATATTTGGTGTGACAATCAAAGTGCAGTTACACTCTCTGCCAATCTAGTTCTTCACGCTCGGACCAAACATGTGGAGATGGACTTGTATTTCGTTCGTGAAAAGATTGCTCAAGGGTTAATTCAGGTGAAGCATGTTCCTGCTTGTGATCAAATAGCCGACGTTCTCACCAAGGCGATCTCCAGTTCGGCGTTCCCAGTTCTTCGTTCCAAACTAAAAGTCATGTCTCACTCTGACTTTAGTTTGAGGGGGGCTATTGAGGCCACTAGCTGACGTGGCACTTTACTTTACTCTTTCTTATGCTCATCCTTGTCCTGCGTGGCACTCTCTTTTCTCTCTCTAGTATATAAGTATCCTGAACTCTGTTTTCATTCATTACGTTGAGATTTATCCAAACACTATTTCATTGCTCATCTCTCAACTCTATCATAGATGTAATGTTAGATTTAGATAATGTTTTAAGTCACATGAACTTGGTATAAGATATTGATTAATATGATTAATTCAGATTGAAATCATTAAGGATATAAGATAATTAAGAATAGCCTCGGAGAAAAACAAAATTGCCCCGTTTGGTCACTGTCGCTTTTTTTGATCGAATTTTGTTTATCGTACAATACTTTTCTAATGATATTTTGTTGGCTCCTTGAGGGTGTAAAAGATTCGCGATGTAACTACGAAGAAGTTTTAAATACCACACGATATAACTAGGAAGACGTTTTAAATACCACACGTGTATTACTACTGGGGCCCACAACCTGTCAATGGGCTATGACTTCCGAGGCTTATTTGGTAACGATATTTCCGTTAGGTAATAAGGATTTCCGATAATATCCAATATAATTATTAAAAAATCAATTTTAAATGAAAAATGAAAGAGATTAAAATGTTAAACTTTTAAAAGAAGGGATTAAAATGTAAACTTTTTTCATCTTTATTAATCACTTAAACCATTAAACAAGATTATGATAAAAACATTACAACAAAATTACACCTCATGAATAGTAATGTTTTGAAACTTTACATTAAAATTATCAACGAGATCAATGTTCACAATGTTTCTTAAACATGTTCTTCATGTTGACACCAATATTTTTAAATGGTTAAAGTCTCGACCATTTCGGGTTTCAAGCTTTGACTTCGATCGTCGATGATGCGGCCCGAGCTACTAAATGCGGATTCAGATGAAACCGTTGAAACCGAGATCGAATGTACATCTCGGGCCATCTCGGACATTATTGGGTACATGTTTTTGGTTGCCTTCACCATGCCAACGAGTTGAGGTCATCTTGGTTCATGGAAAACTTTTGCCCTCTCCACCACCATCTTCCCTTTAGCCATCTCTGCCGGATCCTTAAGCACCGCCCTTTTGTCCTGTGCATCGAACTGCTCGCCTTCTCAATATGAGTTTTGGAGTCCACTAAATAGTGAGAGCGTTTAGTAATGTGAACGATCGTCTCCTCTAGCTAGGTCTTTTAAAGTGGATGTTATGGGCCTAGTAGACCTATTGGGCCCGAACTATGACTAGGTTATCTTTAATCCTCTTACGACGTAAAAAGTTTACTCTGTAAGTTACAAACAAGTCACTAAATTACCAAGATTAGTGACAAATTTGTAATTATTACTAAAATGTTCGTCACTATTAGTGACAAGTTTGGTGAGTTAGTGAGTTTATTCATGTGATTTAGTGACAAACATTCACTTATTCCTGATTGTTACAGTTTTCTGTGACTTTATTCCGAAGATTTAGCGATTCTATTCCTGTGATTTAGTGACAAATCAGTAACTTATCGTAGCTAAATTAGTATCTCTGTTCCAGCAGCTTCGCCAAGGTAACCGACAAGCTTCTTGTTCGCGCCTACAGAAAGGACCGTCATGTTTTTCAAGGCTTCTTCCCTCCGTTCAACAAACCATTTTGTCATTCTTTCCCTCAAGAAATCAAATATCTTTGAAAACCGGAAACTCCCTAGCTTTGACAAGGACAGAGTTGAGAGACTCTGCATTGTTCGTCGCCATAATTGAGTGCCTTTTCTCGCTAAAGTGAGAGTTGGTCCATTTTGCTGGGCCGACGTCCTGAAGATAGGCTCGGACTGCTGGGTTCTTTTCATCAATCATAAGCATAAACTTTTCTCACTCAACTACTATGTATGCCTTTGCAGCGGTACTTATTCCTCGCATATTTAAGTAGATGGAACATGCAATATCCATTTTCAGAATGAGTAAAAACCTTTTCGATGGCGCGTTTGATTCCAGTGTTTCTATTCGACACAATGACTTGATGTTCACTATCTCCAATTGCTTCCTTCAACTTTGTCAATGTTGGAATAGATCTAGGATTAAGAAAAGTTTAACGCTTCTTCAAGCGGCGGAATTTAAAAATTTCTTTAAAACAAGTAAAAACGATTTTTACTAACCTAGACAAAGAGCAAGCACATGTTATATCAAATTAAAACTATCTAAAAGCAATTACTCATTTACTAACCTTTACATAGCTTGATCGTTGAGAAGCTTGTGGAGGTTGTATCGCTCGTCTCCCCACGCAGCTCACCTTTCTTCGTTCTTTGGGAATTCGAGTAACCACGAAAGTTTCTATCGCATGAATCACTCGAGGTAAGAAGGATTTAGTGTGTGAGCACTTTTAAACACGACGACTCAAGAACAAGTCTTTGAGTCGAAGAGCTAAAACAAAACGCTAGGTCAAATGTGGACCTAGGTGCCAAATAAAAAACGAAAGGAGTTAGAGAGAGAGAGAGAGAGAGAGAGAGAGAGAGAGAGAGAGAGAGAGAGAGAGATAAAGGGGGGGGGGGGGGCTAATTCTAGAGAGAGAAGCTCTCAATCTCTAAAATTTTGGGATGAGAAACAATGAGAAGGACGTGGGGTATTTATAGGAGGATGATTACCTTCAAAAGGTAGTTTCATCTTTTCTATAGAATATCACGTATTCATGAGCAAATATTTGCTCTCCCTTCCTCTCATTTCACACGTCCAACTCCTTCTAGAAGAACTTGGATTTGTTTCCTCTTTTGCTTCTCCCTTAGCCATGACCGCCCCCTTTGATTTCCTTCTAGAGGAAATCTGTTTCCTCTTTTTCTTTTGACAAATATCTTCATACATCAATTCACAAAATTAATCTCTCTTTCCTTGGGTTGGACGTGCAAGACCTTCTAGAATGACCTTTTAGATGTTTCTTCATTTGTTCATGACAACATAAGAAAAACCCATTAAGAATTTTCAAGTAAAATTCCATGAAATGAAATTAATCCTCAAGGCCCAAATAACTTATTGTGGCCGAGTGACACATTTCATTTTTCATCATATGACAATGTCAAAAAACTTATTTATTGACATTCATTCCGTCCTATGTCCAAAAAGACAAAAATACCCTTTAGACAATTTTTGTAAAACTTGTCTAGTTCTTGTTTTGACTTAGCTTCTAGTTTAACCAATCCTACTCGAAATGACTTGTGACATTGACCTCATGGATCCAAATGAACAAAGCTTGAGCTAACATACTTGGACTCAAAAGTTCACAAACCTTTTTCCAAGTTTAGATTAATGTCAACTGACTTCACTAAAGAGTCAACACTGGGAATCTCTCGGTTCAAATGAATTTATTTTCTACTCAAGAATTTAACTTAATTGTGATGAGTGGATCAACTGAATATTATCTATGTTTACCCTTCATGAATATCCTCAGCTAGATGAGATTTACAAAATTACCATTTTACCCTTCTAGCTCTTATTTCCTCAACTCATTTGTCGCTTGTGAATAAGTTAGAAACAATGTATTGACGATGAGCTAACAAGTCACATTGATTCATCCAAAAGAGTCATGACTCAATTTGGACACTGGCCAGTTCATTTATTCACATTCCAAAGGACAAAGCATAAGGTGATATACATTGCATTTCAGCAATCTTGTACATGAATTCCATATCTATGAGATCTTCACAAAGTTACGCATGACATCTTCATAACTTAGTACTTCATCAATAGGTCCTGCTCAGAATCACATAATGAGTCTGAACTATGATTTTCTCAAATGAGAATACGTAAGCTATGAAATGACATGTCTCATTTCAGGATTGAGGTAAGCATGATGCAATTCATACGTAGTGACTTCGAGACATAAGAGGTGAAATGCTTTATTCTTATTCTGTCTGTAGAAGTGCACTGGTCAATTCAGTACCTTCAGAAGATACCTAGAAGAATTATAGAGTCTCCAACTCTCTATGCCCCATAACTAGACATCATAGATTCTCCTAACAATCGTACTGTCGTACTGAGATTAATAGTCCTTTGATTCTTAGATTGCGAATATATTGTTTTAAGAAAACCATGAAGAGTTTGTTCATGCAAATCTACATTTGTCTCTTCATATGTTGTTAGGTTTGTTTAAGGATTAAAGACTATATATTATCATAAAGCTTCAAACAGATAAGGAAGAATGAATGAACGTTTCAACTTTTATTAATAATTCAGCAGTTACAAGCAAGAGTCTTCGTGAGACTTTATTACATCAAATGTACATAAGTAAATACTATTACTCTTCTTGTGGGCACTATTGACAACAGTCAAGAAGTATACCCATCCGGTCGTGGACTCAAAATCACTAACACCGAATGCTAGTGGAAAAATCTGATCGTTTGCGTCCATCCGACAGGCCGAAAACAGAGTGCCTTTAATATAATTTTTCAAAATTTTTCCGTCGATGATAATTAAGGGACGAACAATACTTCCATCCCTGTTTCCAGGTGCTAAGGGACATGAAAAAGTATTTGAAATAACGAGCACGAGAAGTTGTCACAATGTCGAATGAAGAACCTGGATTCGACGTCTCCATCGTGTACTTCAAGGAAGGCAGATTACCGAAAGACTCTTTCTCGCTGCCATATAACTGCTTTAGTGCCTTCTTTTTTACTTCTCCAAGCTATTTTATACTTCAAGTCCACTCCATAATTCTTTCGCATGTGAGTCATGATGTCCCTCGGTCTACAAGGTGACAATGCGGGATCTCTGTACTTGTCTTTCATAAAAGTCCCTATCAAAGTACACGTAGCTTAAGTATGTTTTTCTTGTCTGAAATCCGCCGAACATGTATGAACAGAATCATACCTACAAATAACATACACACATTACTTTTCTTAGTGACAAGTTTGTAACTAAATCAATGATTTTTGTGATAAGTTTGTAACTAGTTCAATGATTTTTGTGACAAGTTTGTAACTAGTTCAATGATTTTTGTGAAAAGTTTGTAACTAGTTCAATGATTTTTGTGACATGTTTGTAACTGATTCACGTATTTTGTGACAAGTTTGTAACTAATCTAGGAATAGCCCATAAAGAGAGTGACATAATTACCTCCTAATCTGAAATATGGGTCTTTGTCATCCAAACTCCCCGAACAACCTACATACACGAAGGATCACGACAAACCATATAGAGATACTTTTTAGTAGAGCTTCTTGTCTTGTACGTGAAATGATTGAGGATCGCAAACATGCTCAAATGCATTTGCAACGCCTTTTTGTTGGCATACATTCCCCTTTATATACAATTGGTGGGGAATTAGTATCCATTACCTCAACGGATGTGGAATCGATATTTTCGGAGATATTCGATGCATGAGAACTAGAACTGCTCTCACCCAATTCACCAGAAGCCCAAGGGGTGTTAGAAGAAAGAGGGGAATCACTCCCGCTTGTGACCGAATCGGTGTCATGCTCATCACCCATGTCATGTACAAGAGATGGCATGTCCAGTACTTTTGAAAGTGTGACTTGTGCGGGACGGATTTCGGTTGCTGGGACTTGTGCGATAGAGACTTCTGCAGATGGGACTCGTGCAATGGGACTAGCGCGGGAGGGACTCCTGCAGGTGGGACTTGTGCAAGTGGGACTTATGCGGTAGGGACTTCGGTGGTATAAGGAGGGCATAAAAACCTTTAGCCTTTGAGTTTTTGAATTTAACTTTCCCTCCGACCAGAAAAAAAAAACAACTTCATAAATCCTCATAGTTGATCGTCAGTGGTATAAGGAGGGCATAAGAACTACCAGCCTGGTAATAGTCATCTCTCTGAGCCACACACCGCTATGCTTGACGAATGTAAAAATATCTAATTTCATCACTTCACATTAAAGAATCACAAACACGGTTTATGTTATTGACATATTGGTCACTACAACATGGTGTATCGACATATTTAGTGAAAAAGGTGTCACTAAATAATGGGGAAATGTTGGCAAAAATATTCAATGTTTAGACAAAACACTGCTTATATTCTCATTCTTTTTTTTTTCTTTGGTAGAAATACCACATGTTACTATTAGTAGCGCTGTAACTACTTGCACCGTTAAGTTCAAACAGAAATTTTAATGGCGGAAGTATTTACGTGAAACTAAATTTGTAAGATGAGGTATTTTTGCCCAAGAAAAAAAAGAATGAGTATATAAATATCAGTTAGAGAAAACTTTGACTATTTTTACCGCCATTTCCCCTAGATTGACACTAAATCAAGCACACAGAGAATTTAGTGACAAACTTGTCACTAAATCTGTTTGAAGATTTAGTGACATTTTTGTCACTATATCTCTCAATTAAGATTTTAGTTACATGTTTGTCACTAATTATTCAAACGAACCCTAGATTTCATAATCACTTTTTTGATTCCGTCTTTCTTGATTCAAGCTTAATAACACTAGTTTTCACTGGAATTGATTTTTTCCTAACCTAATTCAAGAACCCAAAACTCAACAAACCCAAAAACATAAAAACAAAACTTACCTCAAATGAAAACGCATGCGGATCTAGATGAAAAATCGATGGCCAATATGTAACAGGTATCAAGAATGGAAGACGCCGGCGATAGAGGGATAATAGAGAATGTGGTTTTCCGGCGGAGCTAAGATAGGATTCAGAGGAGAGATAGAGACGGGTGGGAATGTGGTTTGGGCGACTGAATAATGAAAGAGAGAAGGTGAGAATGTGGAGAGAGAAAAACTAATATTTTTTAGTTGGTGGGAGAGTGTATGAGGTATTAAAGTGGTATGAGAAAAATAAATGAAATGTTATAAATAGTAAAGTTAAGGATATTTGACAGTATTGCCCCCTCAACTCTATGGTGTGTAACGATTTACCCCATAATATATGAAAACGTGCATCAGAGGACCTGAAATCCTACAATGTAACGATTAGCTCTTTATGTTAACTTGTATCGACATAATTCGTCTCTTGAAAAAAATGTCATGGGTAATATTGTAATTTTACTGAATAATAAATATTAAACAGGAAGTAATAAGGATATAATAATGAAATTTTCATACCCCAAAAAACTTGTTCATTTTCTCAGAACAAAAAATCAAATTGAAAAAATTGTGGAGATGAAATCTCCAGTGAAGAAGAAAACCATATGCCTGAAATCGAAGGTGAAAACGAAGCTATAAACGGCGGCGAAGAAAACAGATTAGAGCGCGCGGTCTAAAGAGAATGAAAGGAGGAGAATCTATTATGGTAAGTATTTAAATGTAATGGTGGTCCCATGCTTATTGCTTTCCCGATTTTGTATTTTATAATAGTTTGTAATGGTCCCAAACTTTATGTTTTGTATGAGTTTTGTCTGGGTTATGTCGGGTCGTGATTGTGGTCCCGAGTTAGGGTTTTTTTGGTGGTGGTGGTCCCCGGTCGTATTCATTGATTTATTGGAACATTAAATTCTTATTCAATCGTTCTTGAATGATTCTTGGTATATTTTTCTTTCAGATCCTTCCTCGACACTATTTACTTTTAAAGTTCCTCACCGTGGTACTATGGCTATGATGGAGTCAGAGATGGTATACGTTGATGGGGAAGTCTCGTACTTTGACTATTGTGACTTGGATAGGATGTCAATAGTGATAATAAATGGTATGTTGAAGAAGGACTTAGGATATGCTGCCGGAGCATTCCATTTCTTACCTGCAGTAGGAGAAAAAAAGATGGAGTACATAGACACAGATGAGGATTTGCTTACAAGTCTTGGGGAGTTAATGGAAACAACAAGAGTAATTGACCTCTACTGCGAGCACCCGGTACTGAAACCTGTAGAAAATGAACATGTTCAAGCAATCTAAGGTGAAGAGCAGGCCAATGCTCAAGAAGACCGTGAAGAGCAAGTGAATGCTCAAGAAGACCGTGAAGAGTAGGTGAATGCTCAAGAAGACCGTGAAGAGCAGGTCAATACTCAAGAAGACAGTGAATAGCAAGTCAATGCTCAAGAAGATGATGAAGAGCAAGTGAATGCTCAAGAAGATGATGAAGAGCAGGTTGATGATGATGAAGAAGTGAGCAAGAAAGTGGATACGAACAGAATAAATAATTAAAATAATTATCTTATCTATAACATTATCGAGTTTCAAAAACAACAAAAACTATATAATTTACAAATTTATATTAATTGTTGGTGCACATATATAACATCTTTCAAGATTCAGACCGATGCGTTGATACATATATATATATATAGATATATATATTGTAAATGTGTGTACGCACAATCATATAAGATCATGTGTAACAGGCCTATGATATATCATGATGCGCTGTTGTAATTCCTTGCAAGGATTGACTTCCCGGGGGTTCCGGTCGAGATCCCCTGAACTGGAGGGGACCGGGACGGGACTTGCAGAAACCGTTCCCGTGAACCGAACCCGGTCGAATCCCGGTCGAACCGGACCGAAATCCCCCGGATCGGGTCCCATTTTTGTTTAAATGATTTGTTCCTCATTTCGCGAAACCCTACTCTCCCGAGGAAGAAGTGAGCCCATCCCGTCCCGGCCGGATCCCGTTTCTTCTCTTCGTCATTTGCTCAATTCCCGGCCAGATCCCGCGAATTCCTTCATCTCTGGTCTGCGTCCCGCCGGATCCTGCCCATCCGAAGCTAATTTTGTCCAGATCCCGGGGAACCCGAGAGGTATCATCCGAGTTTTTCATTTCTTAGGATTTTTTTTTCAATTTTTTTCTTATGAATTGATGACTATTGTGATGATATTGTTGAATTTTAATTAATTTCGAGATTAGTTGTTTATTGTCATGATGAAGTTGAATTAAAATGTTGATTACAATTAATTTGATGATTATTGTGATGGTTATGTTGATTTTTGTCATATGAATTGATGATTATTGTGATGATATTGTAGAATTTTAATTAATTTCGAGATTATTTGATTATTGTCATGATGATGGTCTTGAAATGTTGAATTAATCTTCATTAGATTATGAATTGATGATTATTGTCATGATTAAGTTGAATTACTTGAAATGTTGATTAAAATGGATTTGATAATTATTGTGATGGTTATATTGAATTGAAATTAATTTGATGATTGTTATGGTGATTTGTGAATATGTGGAATTGAAATGATTATGATTATGAAGTATGGCGTCCGACCCGGCATACAAGTATTGCGAGCCCGTCGAAGGACGACCGAATGCAAGCAAATGCAAATTTTAATGGTACATCATTAGTGGTGGTGGAATCACTCGTGTGAAAAATCACTTGGCGAACATAGAGAAGACAAAAAGTGTGAAGATGTGCGACAAGGTTCCTCATGAAGTACATGAGGAAATGTGGGAGTTACTCTACGTACGCTCTCAAAAAAAGAAGGAACGTGAGAGTTTGTGTGAGTCGATGCGAGCTGACCTTCAAAAAAGTCTAGGGGACTCTGACGAAGAAATAGACAAGGTCCCAGTGGATCTTCGGGTCTTCTGATCCAAGAAGATCGCACTCCGGGGTCAAGAGGTTGGCCAAAGCCGTCGACCGATTCTTCATTCACGAGTGACGAGACACTCAAGACACTCCACGTGTAATTAATTACAATTAGTGTGCTTTATAATTTGTCGTACGTGTTGTAATCAAGGTTTGACTTTATGGTACTTTATGTTGAATTTTATCTTGGTTTGAACTTTGTGTTTTATATTTTGTCGTACGTGTTGTAATCAAAGTAATTTAGTTTTGCAAAATATGAAAACTTTGAAAAAATATATTTATTTTTGCAAAATATTTGTCTGGATACCCATCGGGTTTCTACATTTTTTGTCGGCTTCCTCTACGGTAAGCGGTTTCCTATCGGTACCGGTTTCCTTTTTTTGTCTGAATACCCCTTGATTTCCTCTCCGGTAAACGGTTTCCCCTCAAAATTGGGATCCCGATACGATAACGGTAACGGTACGGCGATCCTCACTACAACAAATTAACATATTGGGTGCGGAAGGGTATTAGGTGCGACATGTCGCACCTAATAGTCGCACCTAAGCCCATATTAGGTGCGACATGTCGCACCGGATACTCATCTGGATGACTAAAAATTTCGCTAATGTTTAGTGGTATTAGGTGCGACAATGTCGCACCTGATCTAAAATTGTCGCACCGAATGCTATTAGGTGCGACATTTGTCGCACCCAATGTTTTTAAAAATTAAAGTTCCCTCCGAATATTTTTGGGTCTGGGAAATCATATTGGGTGCGACATGTCGCACCCAATATGCTTTTTAGGTGCGACAATGTCGCACCCAATATGGAAAGGGGGTTATAACTCGACTGAGCCTTCTTCTTTTCTTTCACTCGGTCAAATCTCAGTCTTTACTCCCTCTCACTCTCAGTCTTCTCTCTCTCGGCCGCCCGAGTCTCCTCCCTCTCCACTGCCCTCTCTCTCACCGCCGCCGCGAAGTCGCCGTCGCCGCTCTCCTTCAAATCTGCTCTCCGCCGTCCCCCTCCACTCCCCGCTCTCCCTTAACCCGCGCCGCCCCTCCCAGTCCCCCGACCAAACGCTCTCAGGTACGTCCCCCCCTCTCTCTCTCTATCTCACCGTCTCTCAATCTCACTCTGTCTCTCTCTCTCTCTCTTCCAGCCCCGCCGCCCGGACCAGCCTTGCCCGCCCCGTCGACCGGACCAGTTTCCCGCCCCGAGCCGCGCGCCTCAGCTGAGCCCTCGACGAGCCCACTCCATCCTTGACAACAAGCCCACCCCGCGACCGTGGAGGTATGAGTTCCTCTCGTTGATTTTTTTTTGGAACGTGATTAGTTAGGTTATAAATTTTGGATTAGTGAGATTTTGGATTGGTTAGAGATATTGGATTGGTTAGGTTCGTTACGTTTATGTGAAATTGAATTGAAATGTTTAATTTAGTTTAGTTTTAGATTATCGTAATTATTTGAATTGAAATGTTTATGTGATTGTTACTTAGTAATTTCGTTAGTAAAGTTGAAATGTTTATGTGATAATCGTAATTATTGTTACTTGGATTGGTTAGGTTCGTTACGTTTATGTGAAATTGAATTGAAATGTTTAATTTAGTTTAGTTTTAGATTATCGTAATTATTTGAATTGAAATTGAAATTGAAATGTTTATGTGATTGTTACTTAGTAATTTTGTTAGTAAAGTTGAACTGAAATGTTTAATTTAGTTTAGTTTTAGATTATCGTAATTATTTGAATTGAAATTGAAATGTTTATGTGATTGTTACTTAGTAATTTCGTTAGTAAAGTTGAATTGAAATGTTTAATTTAGTTTAGTTTTAGATTATCGTAATTATTTGAATTGAAGATATGACAATTCACTCTAAAACTATTAACGATTCACTCTCAAATTCATAACAATTAACGAAATTCATAACAATTCACTCTAAAACTATTAACGATTCACTCTCAAATTCATAACAATTCACTCTAAATTTCAAATATTAACGATTCACTCTCAAATTCATAACAATTCACTCTAAAGCTGTCGATGAAGTTCAAGTGCGGGAACTTAATGTTTTCCGGTTTGAAAATTGTGTGCCTTTCGGGATGATGAAGCCGACAGTTTTAGAGTGGGACGGATCAGCAGACGCCAGGTTCCACGCCGAGTTCTACGCCTGGTTCTATGGATTACTTGCGAGACCGTCCTTACGGAAGCGGCGGAACGAGCGGCAGCGCGTCAGGCAGCGGTGGACGAGGACGCGGAAGCGGTTCTCGAAGTTCGGGCAACTTATTCGGTAGAGGAAATTCTACTATCGATAAGTTTTATAAGAAAAAAAAATAGGAATTCTTTTTTTTTTTTTCGTTTTTTTTTTAAAGAATTTGTATTTTTAATTAAGAATTCTATTTTCAGAATATTATTTCTAATTCATTTAGAATTTTGTTAATTAATTTTTATTTAATTTTAAATGAATTTTAATTTACTTTTAAATTTTGTATTTTTTTTTAATTTAACAAACATATTCGGTGCGACATTGTCGCACCGAATACCATGGCGCGAACATATTCGGTGCGACCACGTCGCACCCGATATGTATTTACCCGCCAATTTTATAAAATTTGGCAGGAAAATAGGTGCGACATGTCGCACCTGAAAGTGTCGCACCTAATGGTGTACTTATTAGGTGCGACATGTCGCACCCAATACCTTCTGCGACGGGTTATCCGGTGCGACAGCTAATGTCGCACCGAATAAACTTTTAGGTGCGACATTTCAAGCATTAGGTGCGACATTCGTCGCACCGGATAACGTATTTTGTCCTAGTGCCTTGATTCCTTGAATTACTTGGACGCCTGGTAATAAATATTGGACCAAATCATATTAAACCCTGACTTATTGTTTACGTATGTGAAGATTTTAGGGTTTAACTTTTTAGTCTCTTGCCAATAATGGTGTTTCTTTTTTTATACAAAAAATTAGCAAAATAGCCAAATCAAACCTTTAACATTGCTAAATAGCCAAGGTTTTGTAAATACTAAGTAAATAGCCATGCTGATGACGTGGCCCAATAATAGGTTTTTTTTTATTTCCGAAAATTGCCCATGTGCGTTTGAATTTTGAATTATATATTTGAATTTTCGGATTAAATTTTTTCCCGAAAATTTTTGAATTGTTTTCCTGATATAGTTGTGAACATGATTTAGTCAATTTATGATTCCATTTATTTTAGGAACTAAATGGACGTGGAAGTTGTAATTTATTTGTTTCTTTTTATATATTATATCTGTTATTTTCGGCCAGAAATATAGAATCCAGGTATTTTCGATTTTTAAGTATCACTCTCTGGCTTTGATTTTTTCTGGAAATGTATGTAGCATTGTATTTGTATTTACATTGATTTACATCTTTGGCAGTTAATATATCATAACTGATTTACTGTTTCTATATTTACACAGGTTCATACTGTGTTACAGAGTTTATCCTGATAAGTCATTCAAATATTTTTTCTTGGCTCTTGGGGCTTCGGTCCATGGATTCCAGTATTGTAGGCATGTTATTTCGGTGGATGGCACATTTTTGAAAGGGAAATCACATGGTACGTTACTTTTGATAGCTGAAGTTTTTGTTCTTGCCATGGTGAGTTAAGTGGTTATGCCCTGAAATTAGTGCATATTTGTTAATACATACTTACATTTTATATATGTAAATAAGTTAAGGCTACGAAAATCTGCAGTAAATATGCGTAAATAAACTCTACCAGATATCCAAATATAATAGTACTTAATATTTACACACATTTACTGTTCGTCGTTCCAGTAAATGGTTCGTCGGTTGTCTGAAAAATCGTTCCAGTTCGTCGGTTGTCGCCAATGGAGTTCCTGTTCGTCGGAGAGAGGAGATATTTTGAAAATATATTTGGGAGAGATTTTTTCTTAATGGCAGATTGAATATTGGTGGAGAGATAATCGGTAATTAATTGCAGTTATTACTTCCTCCATTCTCGTTTACACGTTAATTCTTTTTTTTTTTTTTTTTTTTTTTAAGTAAACCGTGAGCTTATGAGCGGGAAATGCCTGGGCTTTTTAGTAAATGTAGAAGTGTCTTAAATGATATCTGACTATTTACTTAGTATTTACAAAACCTTGGCTATTTAGCAATGTTAAAGGTTTGATTTGACTATTTTGCTAAATTACCCTTTTTTATAACCCTTGCGTCGAAAATGTCAAACCCATTTACCATAATAATTACATGCATACGGTAATGCTATATCAACATAAATCTATCAGTACTTTCGTTCTTCTTTACCCCCATTTTTTTTTTCTTTTTTTGCTTACGATTATATATTTGACTTGTGTACTGGAAAATTCGGTAACACCTGTGGACCAAACCAAGAGTGATGGTCGGAAAGGCTTAGGGAAAGCACGAGTTTTAAGTTAATCCCCACAGACTATCCAGGCCATATTTCTATTTAGCCCTTAGTCTAATGGACCAAGTCCATGGCTTTCATATGGCCAGTGGGAACAGAAAAAAAGGGATTATATTTCAAATTTATTTGATAACTTAATGTAAAATTATCACAATTATAATGCACTATTTACTTATTTATTTATTGGTCTTATGATATAATCAAGGAATTTGGACCTCAATACTAGTAAAATTAAAGATTGTTTCCAAAATCAACCAATAATATAATCAGGATAATTGTATTAGTATATCTCCGTATGTATGTCACAATTCATGATTTAATGACATTTATTTCAAAAAATTCTGGATTTGTTGACATACATATTAAGGCCCACTAATTATGCTTTGGTTGATTCTGAGAAAAATCTACAATTATACCAATATTTGGTCCAATTCCCTATAACCAATTATTATTAATAATGTTTTTTTTAAAAGAAAATTCTTTCACAAATCAAGCTATTCCCATCATCAATTTGATGAAAATACTCCTATATATAATATATTAATCCGGACCCCTAACCACATCAATAGTAATGTATGAAAAGCGAACATGAGGTTGATAATAGTCGAATCTAGGTGAGTTGAGACCAAATACGCTCACGACACGTTGAGCACAGACGCGGTTCTTTGATAAACACCACTATAATCATTCATGTGCAACTGAGGCCAATACACTCATACATAAGAGACTAACAAACACAGCATCTACTTGACAAAAATAATCTAACAAATACCGGTCCACACCACATAGCACCCTTAATTTTAAGAGTTCTATAATTATATAGCCATATAAATGTTTCAAATTTTCATAATAACCAACGTTTGCTTATTATAATTAATTAATCATTGATTCTATTAATAATTATTATTTAACAGTTTTGTCCAAATAATGTTCATGCTTTGACAATTAATGGGAAATAGTTATTTGGGAAAAAAAATATCAATTAATAATTGCTAAAAGAATAAGTGGCTAATTAGCTATAATTAACCAAACGTTGACTATTTAACAAATAATAAGTTTGATTTGGCTTAATTGCTTATAAATAAACGGGTTTCACGGTGTTAGAAATCCCATATTTGAAAGTGAATGAGAACTAACAAATGGTTATAAAAATCATGGATCACTCTTCCGATTGATAATTGATTTTAAGATGAAACTCCGTTATATTTTTATATACAGCTAGATTTTGTTTCAAGATATTCGAAGCCTCTAGTCGGGTTTAAATCACCCTCGCAGATAGCGTCACCGCTTTCCGATCCCACTATCATCGATAATGAATTTATTAAATGTGTTTATGGTGACGTTTGTGCCCTCAAAATTATAACCCGTCAATTGGAATCACAGGAACAACACGTGTTCGGGAAAGAAGAAGTGGAATCCAGGGGATCTTATCGAACGGTCGGCCGGCTTTCTTCATGATTACCGGAGCGCCTGCTTTCATACTAAGATTGAGCAGGGAAAGACTCTACCGAGTAAGTGGACTCCTCCCCCGGCAGACGTGGTGGCGATATCGGTGGATGCCGCCGTTAGAGCGGAAGATAGACGCATTGGGATTGGAGTGGTGGCAAGGAACTCCAACGGAGAGGTACTAGGCTCGGAAACGAAAGTGGTTCACCTTGGTCTCTTGCCTCAAGTGGCAGAAGCGCTGGCGGTTCTTCAAGGTATGCTCTTTGCTCTAGATATGGGATGGTATCATGTTATTATTCAATCCGACTGTCTTGAAGTGATTTTAGCTTCTCGGAGTCTCAGAGCGCCGGCTACGGAGCTAGGCACAGTTTTGAACGATATTTTTGTAATCCTGCCTAGATTTGATGATTTATCCTTCTTTTTTCACCCTCGTGGTTGTAATAAGGTTGCCCATGTTTTAGCTAACTTTGCTTGTAATTTCCATTCGGGCGCTCGTTGGTTGGGATCGGCCCCTCCGTGTGCTATGCACGAAGCCGAGACTGACTTTCAGGGTATTAGTCCTTTGATGTAACCACGGTATTCCTCCGCCATTTAAGTGAGGGTTCTTAATATAGTTTCCCGTGGTTCCGCCCACGGTTCAAAAAAAAAAAAATTATAACCCGTCAGTAAGATTTGCCATACAGCCAGGTCCGGCCAGACCCTAAAGCAAGTGAGACAATTGCTTAGGGCCGCACAATTATGAAAATAAAAAGGCCCAATTTTTTTGCATAAATAAGATTCAATATAATAAGTGTGACTTAGCTTAATGGTTTTACTCTTAGGGTTATTCGTTTTTTTTTTTTTTAATTATGAATTTCTCTGTCTTATTTAAAAAATAAAAATTAGGCCTGATAATTATATTTTTACCTAAGGCCCGTGAGTATTGAGCCGGCCTGCATACAGCTATTTGTTTATCTTCTAAAAAATTTATAAGAAAAGAAAATATAGACTTATTCACTACGTACGCGCTTCCTGTTTACATATCTACGTTTATGCTTTTTTTTTTTTTTTTTTTTTTTTTTTTTTTTTTATATTTTGTTTTACAGCATGTGATTAATTTATATGTTGCTTGGAGAGGAAGAAATCTGTACAAATTAAATACCCCCAACTGGCTAGCATGCATACGTAGCTGCTCATTTTCCTCCGAACCATTGGCTATGGCTCATAATGCACCATAAATTTGACTGTGCTTGCATTTGATTTTTTATTTTTTATTTTATTTTTTTTATAGAAAAATTGGAACTTTATATGCTCTCATGGAGCAGAAAACTATCTGTCTAGAGCAGATCTGCAATACAATATGGTGTATCAAACCACGTCGAAGATAGACGGGTATTAACAACTAACGAAACTAAACGATCGGCAACAAAATTTTCGGATCTCCGAACAAACAGAAACTTGAAGTTAGAAAGTGATGAAGACATCTCAAGCATCAATGTGAAGAAAGGCCAATGCACTCATCAACAAATTTGGATGTTTTTTTTTTCACTTGTTTTGTAACCTCTAGCTTTTAATTTTCATTACTTGGTGGTTTTTATTTTCTTAGAGGTTATGGTTATTTATTTTTGTGGTTATGTTTTTTTTTCTTTTCATTCATTTGGTTTTATAACCATTGAATTAGAATATGTAAGGTTTGTGTCTAGATGTTATTATCTAGACTATATATATGTGTGTGTAAGCTCTAGTATGGGCATCTTGGAAGATATATGAAAAAAGTGTGTTTGTGTGTTTAGTGAGGATTCTTAGTCTAGAACTTATCAAGAATTTGTGCTCAAAATTCTTGTGGCGTTCGTCCGATTTATCGACGGGAATTCCGCAACCCATCGTGACATCATTCGATCCATCCTAATTCGAAGGTTTCGAGCACGAAAGCTTCATCTATATCCAAACCTTCCGATAGACGGTCCGCTCAAATTGAACTCCGACGAATCTCTCTGACGAGTTCACATCAAGTGGTATCAGAGCCAATTTCTATCAAAGGTGTCCATTTTTTTTAATATTTTGTTTCTCCTCCTAGTTTTGTATCTGCATTTGCAACTTCCAAAAGAAAAAAAAACGAAAAAAGCAAAAAAAAAAAAAAAGAGAGAATAGAAAAAAAAGAACAAAAAAAAAAAAGAAAAAAAAGAGAAAAATAATAACAAAAAAAAGAGAAAAAAAAAAACAAAAGAAAAAAAAATGTCTTACGATAGAAACAATGACATGCCGAGGCATTTTGAGTTGCTCCAAGGTTTAATTGAAGATATGAATAAAAGATTCACCTACAAGTACACTTTCTGCCACAACCACCGCGACATCACTTTGTCACCACTTTCTCCAAAAGAAATTTTCAAAGACCAACAACAAATGTGCCAAGAAAGTGAGGTAATAATAATAATAATAAAAAAAAAAGATAAAGGAAAAGACAATTTGATTTGAGGGCAAATCCTTCTCAACCCGGAGGGAATGATGAAGACATCTCAAGCATGTGAAGAAAGGCCAATGCACTCATCAACAAATTTGGATGTTTTTTTTTACTTGTTTTGTAACCTCTAGCTTTTAATTTTCATTACTTGCTAGTTTTTATTTTCTTAGAGGTTATGGTTATTTATTTTTGTGGTTATGCTTTTTTTTCATTCATTTGGTTTTATAACCATTGAATTAGAATATGTAAGGTTTGTGTCTAGAGGTTATTATCTAGACTATATATATGTGTGTGTAAGCTCTAGTATGGGCATCTTGGAAGATATATGAAAAAAGTGTGTTTGCGTGTTTAGTGAGGATTCTTAGTCTAGAACTTATCAAGAATTTGTGCTCAAAATTCTTGTGGCGTTCGTCCGATTTATCGACGGGAATTCTGCAACCCATCGTGGCATCATTCGATCCATCTTAATTCGAAGGTTTCGAGCACGAAAGCTTCGTCTATATTCAAACCTTCCGATAGACGGTCCGCTCAAATTGAACTCCGACGAATCTCTCCGACGAGTTCACATCAGAAAGAGAATTGATACACTTAATATCATGAACCAAGAGGCATTCTTCTTTAGCATGAAGTTTG
Source organism: Urtica dioica subsp. dioica (assembly GCF_054948205.1). Classification (NCBI taxonomy): domain Eukaryota; kingdom Viridiplantae; phylum Streptophyta; class Magnoliopsida; order Rosales; family Urticaceae; genus Urtica; species Urtica dioica. Next base: position 19,894,464 of record NC_142765.1, read on the forward strand.
TTATTTGTCAACAGATCTACCGTTGTTTTTTAGTCTGATTCCACTTTGTAGGAGAGGAAACCAAATCTGGACTCCAAAAGCATGCCTTCCCGAATAGTCAAAAGTTCTGCTGCGAGAACTTACTGAGGCCGCGGAACAAGTTTGCTGAAACCAAGATCGAAACCAGCAAAAGCATCGCGAACACAACCACCTAAACCACACTGATCCGAGTTTACGTTGAAGGAAGCATCAACATTAATCTTCCACGTCTTCGAACAGGGAGGAGACCAGACCGCTGCATCAACAAGATCGAGAAGGCGCGGAGGTGCCGAATTGTAGCAGTTGTAGTCGTCGGAGTAGGAGACTGCCTTTGTGAAGGCCCCCACAATCTCGGGATTTCGGTTCTCGTGGATATACTTATTCCGGCGAGACCAAATGTCCCACAACATGATAGCCAAAATATTGGTGTCGTATATCAAGAGAGAGCATATAGTTTTTAATATATATATATATATATATATATATATATATATATATATATATATATATATATATATATATATATATATATATATGATAACTCCAACAACTGATTAAGTTCCAACATATTCTCGAAAGGATAATTTTTTCAAGCATCTTCGACTAGCGAGAAAAACACAAGGCCGTGGGCCGTCGAATCCCACTGAAAACCACAAAAAACACAATGAGGAGAAGTCGAGATGTGTCATCTCTCCAAGTAACCCCGAGTGGGAATAATATTCTTACATGCACGCCAAATAAAAATTCTTACTTTTAGCGGGACTTTGAGATTCCAAATTTTGTTCCAGGTATTACAAGTGGCACTAGAGCTTGAGGCCACGGAAATCAAAGAAATATTCTTAACTGTCCAATAACCGCTTCTAACAATGTAGATACCCCTCTCATCAAAGTGCCACAAAATAGAATCTGCCTTGCTCGAACGGGGACGGGGCATCGATAAGATAATCTCGGCCTCATAAGGAAGGAAAGCCCAACATACCTTCGGAATATCCCATTCTCCGTAGTCTAGTAAGATCTCACTGACTTTCGCATTCGGAGAGAGGCGCATTGGTGCTTGTACTTGAATTTATTTTCCCTCTAACTTATAATTAGTAATTATTTTACCTTAACTTATAAACCAATCTTACTTTTTCAAATTTTGGGGTTTTTGGCATGACATTAATGGGCCATTATCATTAAAATTTTGGAAAATTGCGTGAAAATTGCACCAAAATTGGGGTAATTTGAGAAGCCCGGGGCGGTTACGAACATATGTGCGTTTCGCCGTTTTGTGTTGCGGGTATTGCGTCGAAATTGCGTGAAAATTTACATATCGTACGTTGCGTCCATTATTGTAGTTTAGCCCCTGGTATAACACACGTAAAATCGTGTCATTTTCGTCATAATTTTCATCGCATTCCATGCCGCAATTTTGGTCATGGCGTTCAAAAGTCGACCAAGCTAGTGCAAATTCAACAATATTTTTCGAAAAATTGTGTGAAAATTGCGTTTATTTGTGTTTTTCAGCATATAAATTGTAATTTTTAAGGTTTTTTCATTGTTTTCATTGGATGTTGTTTGTACTTGTTTCATGGTGAACATATTATTGTTTTAATATTTTTGAAGAGGTTACAAATTTTAAATTGATGTTAATTGGAAGTTAATTGTTAGGGAATTGTAGTTAGTTATATATATATATATATATATATGTATATATATATATATATATGTATGTATGTATTTGTAAACAAGTATTTGAAAATATGAAAAATTATAACTTTAGTGAATTTCATAAATGGGGTAGTCCATGAAATTATGATGTGCCTAGAACTTATTATGTGTGTTTCTCATAATGTGCTCGACTTTGATATTTTCAACTTATTATATGTGTTTATTATATGTATTTGACTTTGAAGTTTGAACTTATTATGGTTGTGTATTCTGTATGTTTGTAATTGAAACTTATTATGTATGTTTAGAACTTCTTATATGTGTATGAAACTTATTTTTTATATTTAAGATTATACGACATTATTTCCGTCGGCCACCACAATTTTAGTCGACATGATTTTTTCAAATTTTCACATTATTTCCGTCGCAATTTTCATCGGCCACCGTAATTTTTTCTTTTTTGGACCATCGGCACAAAATCGACAACTGACATTTCAAACCTTGCTTAAAACAAATTGAGGAAGAACTTTTTTTATAAATATATATATATATATATATATATATATATATATATTAGATCTCTAAAAATTACATTTAGAGGGTTTTACGATTTTTATGACATATTAATTGAGGTTTATATATGATAATTTATTTTATTATATTTCTGACTTACAAGAAAACATAAAAACTATGTATGTTTGTGGTTTGTTTTTTTTTTTTTTTTTTTTTTTTTTTTTTTTTTTTTTAAATAACGATATTAATAAAATGCTTAAAAATTGTGAATATGAATACATTTCATACCGTTTAAATTGTTGCTACCAAACGTGAATTATTTTATTTCTCGTTTGAATTGCCTTTTTCATGAAATTTCCGAACATTAATTTAAAATGTCAGTTTGAATGACTAGTTTAGTTGCCATTTTAAATAGAGATAGTTTGAATGAAATGGTCAGTTTGAATGCTGCGCCAAACAGACCCTTTATGTTATGAGTTTAGCAAAGACTGAGCTAGAAGACGTGATTCGGGCTTGAAACAATCCCACGTAATTTTTCCTTTTTATGTTAATTTTTATAAATAATATATTAAAATATAAAAAAATAATTGAGTGGCAAATTGAGCCAGGGCTCCGTTCCTAGCGTTTACGCTTTATTATAGAACATATATCGCTAATATATTGTTTTTGCTGGTTCTTATTTTTCAACCATTCTTGGGTTTGGACGAATAAAAAATGCGAGGTAAATTCTAGAAGATACAACTTTACTTATCTGCATTTCTCAATAATAAGTATATAAGCGTTAATTCTCTTAAAAAAGCAGCATATAAGGTTAAATTTCTATTAGAAAACTATTTGTAAGAGTAGAAAGACAATAGAAGTTTGAGGGAAATATATGGACAAACCAAAATTCAGGAGCCATTTAAGACACAGTAAGAAAAATTCAAGGGTAAACGGGGAGTTAATACTTACTCATATACTATGTAACAACTTGATTTAATTCATTAGCTTGAAAAATTATTAATATTTCCGTTGTAGGTAAAGGCAAAGCCTATTTCTCTCAAACAAATAGCAAGTTGTCTTTACTTAAAAAAAGACTTTGAAAAGTTCATAGCTGACCGAGCTCTAACAAAAGAAGAAGATAAAAAAATAACAAGTAAACTCTGCATCACCATCTATCGAGGATTAACGAACATCTAAACTTGTATATAATGCTTCTTTCAATTAGGAAGCTATAAGAATCATGTTTCCTTTGGTGTTTAATTTCATGGCTATTCTTATACTTATAACCGTTATTGGGCTATATCTTACATATGGAGCTCTTGACTTTGTGTATCACTCGCTTATAAAATGTTTTATAGTCCTCCGTGTACACCTACTAAACTTTATCCTCTTTCTTTACAGACTCCATTTGGCATCAAAGATTAAATCACTGATAATCCCTAGTGTGTCCCTTGAGGAAGAAAAAGAAGAAGAAGAAGAAGGTGAACCAAAATTATCCATACAATCTTTTCACCAATGTGCTAGTTTGGTTTCAATCAAACTTACACGCGCTAATTTTCATCTATGGAGGTCTCAAATTCTTCCTTTGGTCCGAAGCCTCGGAATTCTCCGCCACATCACTAGCCATGAAAAACCGCAAGAAAAGATCTCCGGTGTATTTGGGAGACAAGTTACGAATCCAAACTTCGAGACGTGGGTCAACAACGACGGCCTTCTCTTGACGTTGCTTTGCGCGACGATGTCTGAAGATGTCATTTGGATGACCGCAGGTTTTGACACGGCCTTTCAATTTTGGAAATCGCTCGAGGAACAAATTTTGCCCGACGAAGCCCAACTAAAAGACCAACTTCACTCGTTATCGAAAGGGTCGTCGTCTCTCGAAGAATACCTTGTAAAATTTTGTAACATTTGCGCCGTCTTATCTTCCATCAAAGCGCCACTCACGGACGTTGACAAAGTTTTTCAAGTCGCTAGAGGACTCGGAGAGAAATATAAGGACTTCAGAGTGGCTATGTTGTCGAAGCCTCCGTATCCGACTTTTAATCAATTGGTTAAGTTTTTGCGTAATTATGAGCAGGTTTATCACACGGCAGAGGAAAGGCGTGAACATGACCAAAACTCGGGTTTCATGGGCCCACAAGGACGGGGACGGGGACAAGGACAAGGACATGGTCATCAAGGTACGTAGAAGATTCCACCTTAGAGAAGAGGGCATAGGCTCTTATAATTATTGACGAGTGTAAATGAATGAATAAATAATAGTCATCTTCGTTTTCATACAATATTGCATTATTTGTATATTACTTATTTTACGCTCAGAATGTACACCATTATCATTTTAATAAAGGTACATGCTTGTGAAGATTCCATGTATTGCAAAGACTAAACAGATTTAGGAATAAAAAAATCATATATAATTATGACAGACAGAAAAATGAATCAGATTGATTGATATCATATGATTCCATTATATTGACAATTTTAAAAAATAAACGCTTGAAAAAGAATCCAATAGAACATCTGTAAAACCATTTGTGTAGTAAGAAGAAACGCCTCACAAAAAATTAATAGTTGACTTTTCAATTTGATTGTTAAAAATTGAACAAACGCCAGATCGCCACAACAAACTCTGGAGAACTTGTTGTTTTCTATCAACTGTTCATAAGAAAGAGAAAAATTGATAATGGAGTGCACGGAATTAGGTTGCTCTGTGGTGTAAGAGAAGAGATGAGCTTAAAGAACTAAAAAAAAAAAAAAATGCTTTCTTAATCTTTGAACATCAGTTTCTGAGCAACCATGTCAATTTTTGACGAATTTAGCTGGGGGGCTAAAAAAAGTCACATATTTTTTCATTTTTTTGGGACCTAACAACTTATAAATTAGCCCCTTTTGATTTTTTTTTTTTTACATATTAAACCCCTAATTTACATATTTGGCTCCATCCTTTGGGCTCAGAGATATATTGTCTTCAAGGGAAGATAGAAGATCGATGGCACATTTTAAAAAGGGATTGTTATGACAATTTATTACAGCAATTACGAAAAAACATAGATTTCTTAGATTGCAAGCAACATGTATTACAATTTAGTAAGATACAAAAGAATTATAATGCAAACTAAGAAATATGAACACGAGACACACTCTCTCTCTCTCTAAAAGATTCCTTGCATTTCATAAGTCCGTCGAATACACCAGAAAAAAGTGGCATGGGTGATCTAATTGTTGTTTTTAGATTTGTTGTCGCTGAACATAATGAGAAAATTAAAAATAGTAAAATCTGAAGAAAATAAAAAATTGTTGTTTTTAGATTTGTTGTCGCTGAAAATTGGACAACGTCGAATACTTCGGACGGTTCGACACAAGGCCAGATCAAGTGACCGCACCCGAGCCGAGTTTATAAAAACTCGAAAGTCACGAGTTCTCTCCGCTAGCTTAAGAACGTTCTTCAATCGTCGTAGAGACCGGAGATTAAGAAGACGTAAATTATAAACGAGGGGCATAGAGCGAGGTGGGGGCATTGTTTATTCTTTGAGAATATTTGAGAGAATCAAGCTCGATCAAAGTGAAATCTAGTGACTCTAGAATCGAGTGATTGTGTTGAGAGAGAATTGTGTACCTTGTCCTCTATGGGAAGAGGTATTTATAGTGCTTGGGAGGCTGGATGAGAGCAATCAGCTAGCGCGGGCGTAGAAGGTTGCGTGCGCCAGGTGATGGGCGCGACACGCCGAGGTAAGTGCGCGCCGCGCGTGTGCAGTGTGTTTTTGGAGGAGCACGTGAGGGGTAGTCCTCAGTGCACTTGGCGCAGCGCGCTGAAGAGATGGCGCGTCGCGCCAAGGTCTTCGTGCGCCACGCACCTTCTTGTGCGGTGCGCGCATGTGCTATGATGGGCTCGAGCTTGGTCTTTGGGCCGTTTTGAGTGGGCCTTGGCTCCTTTTGGGCCTTGATGGGATTTTTAGTGGCCTGGCCCGTTGGGCTTTGACATGGAATTCTTTGCAAGTCACAAGGAATTTAATATTTCCGAAAACGACCGACAATTGCGTCTCGTTGGGGTGGACGACTTTGTTGCGCCTTGTAGGCGTCTTTAATGCATAGCTTAGGTGTCTTTGGTAAGCCATGTTCCGGCTTGTTCAACAATCGTTGATTTGATCGTGTCTCGGGGACATCCTTTATTGTACCTTGTCGGTGTCTTCAGTGCATCTCGAGAGATGACTTTGGTGCGCATTGTGGGCGGCTTTGGTGCGCCGCTGGTGGCTTCTTTGGTGCGCTACTTGGAGCGTCTTAGGTGCGCCACTCGGGAGTCTTAGGTGCGCCTAGGTGAAGCGTCACAAAGAATTTAATATTTCCTAAAACGACCGACAACAAGATGCCTTAATGACAAAATTTGATTACACATTGTTACTGTTATTACCGTATATTCCTTGAACTCGCCGAGACTTCCTTGTGTTGCGTATATTCCACTGTTACACATTGTAATAACAATACTAATATTATTATTATTATTAATAAACCACTTGTTTATCATATATTTACAAAATTGAAAATAAATAAGTTTTATAGAAACATTAAATTCTTATAACCTATATGTGGAGGTATTATTTACATATTTGACTAATAAATAATAACAAAAGTAATTATTTTTAAATAAATTAACATCGTCTATAAAAAAAATGTTGTATACTTGCTATAACAATATAATGTGTAAATTCTCAAATTTCAGCATAAGTCATAGGCAAGGGTTGAAGTGTTGTCAATTGGAGGAAGCCTGCAACTGGGCAATGGAGAATAATTGGAGGAAGATCGAGATTCGCTCAGACGCGGAAAATCTTGTGAAAGCTTGTTATGAGGAAAGCTTTTGTCCATATTAGCGCCTTTCAGAGCAACTAGATTTCTTAAAATTTTAATTTCATATTTTGAGCTTTGTATGGTCTCTTGGATTTCCAAGAACCGGAACACTTTAGTCTATAATGTGTGTAAGTGGGTAAAGACTTCGATATATTTTGGTGCCTTAAATGCCCAGAATCTACCCCCTTGTGGTTAGTAAAGGTTTTGATGTTTTGTTTGAGAAATTTCATTAATTGGACTCAATAATTAATTAAATATTAAGATTAGACTTTAATTTTGAAAAATATCTAAAAATGGACTTTTGACTCAAAATCGGACAAAAATATCATTCTGAACCCTATACATCTCTTCATATTTATCACTTCAATCTTCTCTCCCACACTCAAATCCTCTCTACTTAAGCGGATTTCAAAAGAATCATGGGTAAGATTACTAACTTAATCATTTTTACAAAATTTATGATTGTATATGATAGAATGTAGCAATAAAAATCGATCAGATCTGAAAACATAGTCCAAAATCTGAGTTTTAACTTTTTTGTATGATGGTATACGATATGGTAGGATGACATTTAACTTTTTTGTACGATGAAATTTGATAAAAAAAAATTATAGTATGTACGATGTTGTACGATGCACTGCTTTACGATGATGTACGATGTTATACGATGATGTACAATAGATAAGCTAATTTTGCATAGTTTGTCTGTTTTTTGCAGTTTTTGTCATGGTTAACGACACTTGGGAGAATGAAGGACACTTATGGAGGTTCACCAATGCAGATATGTGTGCATTCGAAGTTCCGAAAGAGATAACGTACACGGAGTTAGTAGATTTTTTATACGAGAAACTCGTGTTAGACAGATTCGCGTTTGACTTAAAACTTGAAGTCCCATACACAATCGGTACAATTCCGCTAGGTCCTGCCGTTTTGAAGGACAATGGTGATGTTTCGCATTTTATGAAGCACAAATATAGTAATAGATTTCCACTTTGTGTAAGTTTGGTACCGAAACAGATCATTGCGCCTATTGTGTATCGAGGAGTATGTAAAGGGAAAGATGTGGAAGTTGGAAGGGTGTCTCGCAATGAACCAAAGAAGAGACGGAATACTCTTGTTATCGAGGATCGATAAAATGATCCTATAATTGAAAACAAAGACGGTGGCTATGACGATGACTTGTTTAACGAGTACAAGGGTGCCGAAAACGGTGATGAAGTATACAGGCGTGATAGAGATTGTAATCACAACAATGACGAATATGATGTACATAATAGTGACGAAGGTGATGAATACAAAGTTGGCGAAGGTGATGAATACGAAGGTGGCGAAGGTGATGAAGAGAATAATGACGGATATGATGGAGATAACAATGGTAGATGTGAAGAATTTGAAGAATTCGTAATCCAGAAGAATATGAAGAGTTTGTGGAAACGTTTACAGTACAAACGGGTCATTGTGAACCATCGGGTCAATGTCAGCGTGAGCCTCCGATGATCGGATCACCTATCGTTCCTTATTCATGGAAAGCACCTGAGTTCACCGCCGATGATGTTGTGAAGGAAGAACCAAGTCATTATCCAAGTCATTCTTCTACATGTAATTTAAGTGGATTTAAATTTTCAAGTATAATCTGTTAAGTTATTGTTTAACTAACCTTTGAAAGTAACAGGTAGCTCATAAGAAATATATAATGGGCAACAGTTTGAAAACAAACTTGAATGAAAGAAACATATCCACCTGTACGCGTTGAAAAATAATTTCGAACTTAGAGTGAAATCTTCTTCAAAAAATAGATTGTATGTTCTATGCAAAGACGAGAAATGCACATGGAGGTTGAGGGGTGTCGTGCAGTGGTCTGAGATGTGGGAGATTACGTCATAGAGGGTAAACACTCATGTGCGCGTGTTGTTCGAACAGGGGGCCATCAAGGAGCTGCACCATGAGTCACCGGTCATGTATTTAAAGACAAGTACTCAATTAACTCTATGGCGGAGTATACGGCGCATAACCTCAGGGAAGAAGTGAAGACAAGATGGGGTGTGAACATATCGTATTTGAAAGCTTGGAGATCTAAAGAGAAAGCTATTGGGTACGTGCGGGGTACACCGGAACAATCCTACCAGAAGTTACCGTCTTGGCTGTACATGTTGTGTTGTCAATGGTGCCCACAAGAAGAGTTGTAGTCTCTATTTATGTACATTTGATGTAATATAGTCTTACAAAGACTTTTGCTTGTAACTGCTTATTTATTAATAAAAGTTGAAACGTTCATTCATTCTTCCTTGTCTGTTTCAAGCTTTATGATAATCTATAGTCTATAGTCCTTAAACAAATCTAACAACACATGAAGAGACAAATGTAGATTTGCATGAACAAACTCTTCATGGTTTGCTTAAAACTGCACATTCACAATCTAATGATCAAATGACTATTGATCTCAGTACGATTGTTACGAGAATCTATGATGTCTGGTTATGGGACATTGAGAGTTGGAGACTCTATAGTTCTTCTAGGTATCTTTTGAAGGTACTGAATTGACCAGTGCACTTCTAGAGACAGAATAAGAACAAATATGTCTCAAAGTTACTACGTATGAATTGCATCATGCTTACCTCAATCCTGAAATGAGACATGTCATTTCATAGCTTACGTATTCTCATTTGAGAAAGTCAGAGTTCGGATTCACTATGTGATTCTGAACATGACCTATTGGTGAAGTACTAAGTTATGAAGATGTCATGAGTAACTTTGCAAAGATCTCATAGATATGGAATTCATGTACAAGATTGCTGAAATGCAATGTATATCACATCATGCTTTGTTCCTTAGAATGTGAATAAATGAACTAGTCAGTGTCCAAATTGAGTCATGACTCTTTTGGATGAATCAATGTGAATTGTTAGCTCCTCGTCAATACATGTTTCTAACTTATTCACAAGCGACAAAGGAGTTGAGGAAATAACAGCTAGAAAGGTAAAATGGTAATTTTATAAATCCCGACTAGCTGATGATATTCATGAATGGCAAACATAGATAATATTCAATGGATCCACTCATCACAATTAAGTTGAATTCTTGAGTAGAAAATAAATTCATTTGAACCAAGAGATTCTCAGTTTCAACTCTTTAGTGGAGTCAGTTGATATTAAGCTAAACTTGGAAAAAGTTTGTAAACTTTTGAGTCCAAGTATGTTAGCTCAAGCTTTGTTCATTTGGATCCATGAGGTCACTGTCACAAATCATATCGAGTAGGAATAGTTAAACTAGAAGCTAAGTCAAAACAAAAACGAGACAAATTTTACGAAAATTGTCTAAAGGGTAATTTTGTCCTTTTGGACATGGGACGAAATGAATGTCAATAAATTTTTTGACATTGTCATATGATGACAAATTCCACATGGCCATTTCAATATATTTGGGCCTTGAGAATTGATTTCATTTCATAGAAGTTTACTTGAAAATTCTTAATGGGCTTTTCTTATGTTGTCATGAAAAAATGAAGAAAAATCTAGATGCTCCTTCTAGAAGCCTTACACGTCCAACCCAAGGAAAAGAGAGACTAAATTTTGTGCATGTCATAGTGTGAAAGAGATTAATTTTTCCTTGAAGTATAAAGATACTTGCCAAAACAAAAGAGGAAACAAATTTCCTCTATAAAGAAGAAATGCCATACGGCCAAGAGGAAAGGAAAAAGAGGAAACTAATCCCTTGAGGATTTGCATGAGGTGGACGCATGGAAGAAGGAATGGGTAACTGAGGATTGCTCATGAAGGCTTGGAAAAATGGAAGAAACTACTTCTTTCCAAGGCCAACCCTTCTCCTATAAATAGAGGCATCATTCCTCTCATTTTCTCATCCCACATAAGTTAGAGATTGAGAGCCTCTCTCTCTCTCTCTAGACATTGTGGCCGCCCATCTTTCTCTCTCTAGAACTCTCTTTTCGTTTTTGTTTTGGCACCTAGGTCCACATTTGACCTAGTGTTTTAGCTCTTCGACTCCAAGACTTGTTCTTGAGTCGTCGTGTTTAAAAGTGCCCACACACTAATTCCTTTCTTTCTCGAGTGATTCTTGTGATAAAAACTTTCGTGGTTGCTCGAGTTTTTCGAAGAATGAAGAAAGACGAGCTGCGTGGGTAGAAGAACGTTTCAACCTTCCTAAGGCTTCTCAACGTTCAAGCTTCACAAAGGTTAGTAAACGAGTATTGCTTTTAGATAGTTTTAAATATAAACATGTGCTTGCCCTTTGTCTAGGTTAGTAAAATTGTTTTACTTGTTTTAAAGAAAATTTTTAAATTCCGCCGCTTGCACGAAGTATTAAATCTTTTCTTAACCCTAGATCAATTCCAACAGTTCGATCTTGACAGATCGGCCCAAGCCCAATCATACTTTCCAGTTCTTCGAAGGACTCCAGCTCGACCGTGTCTACATGGCCAGTAGAATCGGTCACAGTCAAAGAGGCGACTTCGCCGCGAAGATCGGATCTGAGACGACTTCAGCTCTGACGAGGAAGATGGATCAACCAATACGTGCCTTCAGCGAAGAAGCTTCGCCCCGTTTATAAATAGAAGCCGGTATGTTGATTTTCGCACACGCGAGCATATACATTTATTCTCGATATTCTCTCTTCTATTTCTTATTCTCTGAGTTCGCCCGTTTGAGTTCGGCACTTTGCCCCTCATTGTAATACATCTGATTATCAATAAAAATATTAAGTTCTTATATTCGTTTTCATTCATTTCTTTTCGTATCTCTTTTTGTTTCTTATACGACGTCTTTTGATACCTATATTTAAATCAATCAAATATATATCATATTATAATTTGTGATTGTTGAAATCGACATCAACAATTTGGCGGCGTCTGTGGAAATTTTTAAAAAGACCAACCTCGAAAGAAGCAAGTTCACCGGAAAATAAATACCACGTCTTCTACCCCAACTCACTATGAATCGGGAGAGGAAATCCCTCCGGGGATCAGGGCAATCCTGGATATGCTGAACTAAAAAATAGAAAGTCAAGAAGAAACCAACCAGAGTCTCAATGCCCGATTGGATCCCTCTTGACCCCTCGGAATACTCCGAATCAGCAGGCGGGATCAGACGAAATGACCGCCTCATAATCTGCTCGGAACGCGGCATCAGCCGCATAGACGAGCCGGGTTCTTCCCCCTGGAGTCCGCCTGGACTTCACCGACATTCAGGTCTCCCAAGGGATAGATCAGTCCTCGGGCCCGAGCTCACAACTCGGAGGGACTGTAGAAGAGGCCGCCACTGAAGCTACGATCGATCCAACCGGACTGCCCCCGCCCTCGCAGGCGGGAGCACCCGCGGGATCCTTCCCAGCAAGTTTCCGACCTCGCCCCGTGACGACCTCCTGAACGTTCACCCCCCAATGTTTTGGCAGGCAGAACCAGACGCAGTATAATCAGACCGAAGTCACTACAGTCACCCCAGTGCGCACGGGACTTCGCCCCTCTCAAGAGGGCGAACCCAGTATGACTGAGTTCGAAAGGTTCAAGCAATCAGTAACGGCCGAACTGAAAGCAGTCCACTCCAAATTTCACAGTGCGACCAGCTCGGTTACCAAAATAGACCGACTCGTTACAGAAACGGGAAGGACTCATTTCACTAAAAACATTACCGATGTGTTCATTGGAGATGCCGGGAAGGTCCGCCTTCCTAGGTACAATGGGACCTCGAACCCGAAAGCTTACATCATGTCCTTCAGAATTGCAATGGGACGGGCAATTGGCGGGATATTGTCAACTGTTCGCTGAAAGCTTGTTTGGAGATGCTCTAGAGTGGTTCTCCAGACTCGAGCCTAACTCTATCGATAGTTTTGCCAAACTATCGGCAGCATTCCTAAAACATTACTCGATGTTCGTAGATGACGAACTCACAATAGCAGACATGTGGGGGGTCCAGCAGAAGGAGAACGAGTCCTTGAGGGACTGCATGGTCCGTTACAAAGACGTTCTCTAAAAAATCTCTAACGTTGATCCTGAATCTGCCATAACCTCCCTAAGGAACGGTCTGTGGCATGAATGGAGATTCAAACTAGAGATAACTGTAAACCGCCCCCTTACATTAGAATACGTGATCCACAAGGCCGCTAACTACGCTAAGGCCGATGAGGAATTCGCCTCCTTAGAAAAACAGTGTACGACTGAAAAAAAGACACACGGTAACATGTGGGTGCGGCCCTTAAGCGTCGGGGGCAACCCCCGAAGGCTCAACCCCCAGGAGGCCGGGCCACAGGTCAGAAAACAGCATGCCCCTCCGGGTTTTGCCTTCAACATAGGAGATGAAGGCAAGGAGGGAGGTCCCCAAGCAAAAAAAATGGACTAGGGACCCAAACGCATTCTGCGATTTCCATCAAACCAACGGCCACGCCACGATAAATTGCGAAACTATGCGCAAAGTCTTGGCGGAAAAATATGCGAATGGGGGAATAGAAGAACATCGATATGGGTCCCCCACCCAAAAAGAATGCCTTCAACAACAACCGAGGGAGAGGCAACCCCTCACCCAAGAGGTCTAGGCCCACCGACGAAGGGGAACCAGAATCCCCGACGACCACGACAAAACACCGAGTCGACTTCATAATGGACAGTTCAAAATATTGCAACAACTCAGTTAACTCGATCAAAGCTCATCAGCGTCAGCTGATGAATAAGACCACCAAGATCTGAGCAGAACAGGATGTTCAAATCTCATTCTCCAAAAAAGAAGCCTCTGGGGCAACAGATCCGCATGGCGATGCGCTCGTGATAACGATCGATGTGTCCAACTACGAGGTCGCTCGAGTCCTAATCGACGGAGGAGGCTCCGTAGATCTCATTTTTAAGGACACCATCAAGAGAATGGGAATCGAGGAATCTGAGATTGAAAGGGAACAGACCCAACTAACAGGCTTCAACGGGTCGATTACTCCATCATTAGGAACCATTAAGCTGCATGTGAAGACAAACGGAATATACAAAATAGTCGAATTCCAAGTTCTCGAATGTCTCTCCCCCTATAACATCATCCTGGGACGACCATGGATACACCGGATGAGGGCCATTCCCTCAACCTTCCATCAGCATATTTGATTTCCCATGCCTGGAGGGATATGAGAGATCAGAGGAAACCGGGCTACCTCCTGTAGCTGCTATCTCACTAGTCACAAGCAGAATATTAAAGAGACTAATGAGAAACAATAGCAAATAATGAATCACTAGGACAAAAAACGTTATCCGGTGCGACGAATGTCGCACCGAATACTTCAAATGTCGTACCTAAAAGTTTATTAAGTGCGACATTAGGTGCGACGGCATCGCACCGGATAACCCGTAGCAAAAGGCATTAGGTGCGACATGTCGCACCTAATAGTCATATCTCTAGGTGCGACAATGTCGCACCTAATATGTTTTTTAAATTAAAAAAAATTACAAAATCAGAAATAGAGGGGGGATGCTGATCGATCCAGGCGGCGGGGCGGGGGGCTAGTCCAGGCGGCGGTGGGGCGGGCGGGCACGGGGCTGGTCCAGGCGGCGGTGGGGCGGGCGGGAAGGGGGCTGGTCCAGGCGGCGGGGCGGGGCTGGTCTAGGCGGCGGCGAGGCAGGCTGGGAGAGAGAGACAGAGTGAGAGATGGCCGGTGAGACAGAGAGAGAGAGAGAGAAATAGAGGGGGACGTACTAGGGAGGGCCGGCAGCGGCGGAGCGGAGAGGGACGGCGGCGGGGACTGGCTGAGAGAGAGAGACAGAGTGAGACGGTGATAGACAGCCGGTGAGATATAGAGAGAGAGATGGGGACGTACCAGGATGGGCCGGCAGCGGCGGAGCGGGGAAGGACGGCGGCGGGGGCTGGCTGAGAGAGAGACCTTGTGAGACGGTGAGAGAGAGAGAGAGTGAGTGAATGTGTGAAAAAATGAGAAAAGTCGGGTTTAAAACCCTAATAATCATATTGGGTGCGACAATGTCGCACCCAATATGAAATCCCAGATCCAAAAAAAAATTCGGCGGGATTCGCTGACAAATTTAATTTTAAAACTCATTGGGTGCGACATTTGTCGCACCTAATGATATTAGGTGCGACAATTTCATATTAGGTGCGATATTATCGCACTGAATAACACTAAACATTAGCGAAATTTTTAGTCATCCGGACGAGTATCCGGTGCGACATGTCGCACCTAATATGGGCTTAGGTGCGACATGTCGCACCTAATACCCTTCCGCACCCAATATATTAATTTGTAGTAGTGAAGGTAGAGCCAACTAAAAATGAAAGCTCTAAACTAGAATAATCGGATTCCCCAAGTACTGAGATGACAGTACAAATACAACTCGACGGCCTCGATCCTTCCAAGTGCATAGGAATCGGAGCCGAGCTCAAGGGAAGTATACGGCGAGAGCTGATTCGTTTCATGAAATGAAACAAATCTACCTTCGTCCGGACGACGAAAGATATGCCAGGGATTAGTATCGATGTTACGTCTCACCAGCTTAACATTGATCCAAGTTTCAAACCAGTGAAACAAAAGAGACGCAAGCTCGGTCCCGCAGGGCATCAGTCAACGACGAAGTCGAAAGACTCCTCAAAGCCGATTCAATCCACGAAGTCAAATATCTGGATTGGTTAGCAAACACCGTCGTCATAAAGAAAAAAATGGAAAATAGAGGGTATGCATCGATTTCACGGACCTGAACAAAGCATGCCCCAAAGACAGCTTCCCCTTGCCGCATATCGACCAACTGGTCGATGCAACCGCCGGACATAAGGTACTCTCGTGCATGGACGCATTCTCAGGGTATAACCAAATCCAAATGCATCCGGACGATCAAGAAAAAAATGGCATTCATAACCGACCGAGGCACATATTGCTACAAGGTCATGCCATTTGGACTAAAGAACGTTGGCGCCACCTACCAAAGGTTAGTCAACGAAATGTTCAAAGAAAAAATAGGAAAAACGATGGAGGTGTATATCGATGATATGCTCGTCAAGTCCCTAAGAGAAAATGACCATGTAGAACACTTGGAGGAATGTTTCGAGGTACTGAATAAGTATCAAATGAACCTGAACCCTACCAAATGTTCATTCGGAGTGTCCTCTGGGAAATTCCTCGGGTACTTAGTCACCCAGCAAGGAATTGAAGAAAATCCGGACCAGTTGAATGCCCTATGAGAGATGCCCTCACCTCGTAACAGACGCGAGGTGCAGAGGTTGATAGGCCGAATCGCCGTACTCAATCGCTTCATCTCGCGTTCTACAGACAAATTCCTCCCGTTCTACCGACTCCTCAAAGGGAATAAAAAGCTCGAATGGGACGAAAAATGTGAAAAAGCATTAAAAGAACTAAAAGAATATCTATCGACACCCCCAATCCTTACAAAGCCCATGGAAGGATAGCCACTCTACCTATACGTCGTTGTTTCCTAAGCGGTGGTTAGTGGAGTACTCGTCCGGGAGGAGCAAGGGGACCAACGACCCATATTCTATGTGAGTAAGTCGTTAGTCGATGCAGAAACTCGATATCCTATTATGGAAAAATTGACCTTAGCTGTTGTCTCCGCCGCACGAAAGCTCTGGCCGTACTTCTAATCCCACTTCATAATAGTGATGACGACCTAACCGCTGAGAAGTTTCTTACACAACCCTAACCAGTCGGGGAGATTGACCAAATGGGCTGTAGAACTGAGCGAATACGACATCGAGTATCGAATTAGGATGCGCTAAATCTCAGGTTTTAGCGGACTTCCTCGTCGATCTCCCAAGAAAAGACCCAGCCGTGGCCGAAGACGAGGGCACCTGGACACTAAAAGTGGACGGCGCATCGTCAAAACAAGGGGCATGAGTAGGAATACACCTAACATCCCTTCATGGCGAGGTCATCGAGCAATCATTCAGACTCGACTTCGTTGCATCTAACAATGAGGCCGAGTAGAAGCACTAATAGCTGGACTAAGATTGGTTACAGCTGTCGGAGCTAAGCAAGTACAAGCTTTTTGTGAATACGAGACGCGGACGAGAGAATGGAAGCCTATTTGAAGGTCGTAAAAGACCTTACGGCGTAATTCAGACAATTCTCTCTAACACGAATCCCTAAGAGTGAAACACTTTGGCAGACGCACTGGTCGCTTTGGCATCCACTTCGGATCCGGACCTTAAAAGGATCATACCAGTCGAAACAATCAAACAACTTATATAGCCATCACTGTCACCACAGTCATAACTATAGAAGGGGGGGGTATTGGAGAGATAAAATCATACATTACATCACGACTGGTATGGTCCCGTCCGATAAAATGGCGAAACGCAAACTCGTACTGAGAAGTGCAAGATTCTACGTGATAAACGGAAACCTGTTCAAAAGAAGATTCAAGTAAATAATTAATTGAATTTTGAGTTGGGCCTTATGGACATTGCAAAATTCAAAATTCCTTGGCCCGTGGAGAAGCAATTAATTCATCCATACCCACAGTGGGTATATTGGGAAAACGCCCAAAAACGAAATCATTTGCTCATGGGTATATAAAATTCGAAATACCCATAGTAGGTATATTGGGAAAGCGCCCAAATTTTTCTCTTTGATGATTTAAAGAATAATATTTAAAAGAAAATAAGATATTTGTCTTTATTCTCTCTCTATTTAAATTCCTAATATCTAGGAGAAAATATTAGATTTGATATTATCTCACTATTTAAAAGGGAATAAGATATTGCCTTTTAAAATAGATTCCTTATTTAAAGGAAGATATTATGGAATAATATATCCTAGATTATGATCTGAGAGTTAAGAGAAAAAGTAGGAATTTAAATAAAGATCTAACAGTTGATCTTTGATTGCAGATTAGGGTTTCCTAAAACCTCTTCATTCTACCACTATAAATAGGGGGTCTAGGGTTGAACAAAAATCATCCAAAAAAATAGAGGAAAAATTCTCCAACCTACCTTAGCGGTGGACGAAAATTTCTCTATCTCCGTTCTCCTCGGAACTCCGTGATTCCAATCCCATAAACATGGTGCGACCTAAATTCATCGTTCGAGGTCGTAGTGGGATAAAGATTGTGCTCACTCATATTTTCTATTTGCCTCGGAGATTACGTTTCGGAAGACTGCGGTGTCATCAACGATGGCTTGAAGCTGATCCCGAAGTTTCAGAAACAACACGAATGAGTAGTCTTATAATGACTGAATACGGATTTGTCATAGCTTCAAGATTCAGTTCGTGAGCCCAACGAGTAAGTGTCTCTAAAACTTAATCTGAAATTTTATTGGTTGCTTGCTCGCTCTTATACTTTAATAGTACACACAAGTAAATCTAGATTCTTGTTTAATAACCACCTTAATTAGCTCTCGAGTAGCGTAATTATTTTCCGCACGGTTATTAGGGTGAATTAATTACCAACATCATCAACAAGGATGATCAAGACATACCAAGGTGAGCATACGTGTGCCCGGACAAATAAGAACAAGTTTGAAACATCGGCTTGGTTGTCGAAGACATACTGTCAAGAGTTTCAAGACAATGAATCATGTTCAGCAATATATTTCATGAGTCGCGTACAAAAAAAATTGTAAGTGTTCGAGAATGAAGGCGTATAGAACAAGAAAAGCTGCTGAGCATGAGTGAGGGTTGATCACTCAGTGGGAGCATTATACACTTGCAGAAGGTGTACGACCTGGACATGGTTTAGATAGATGCGTCGTTTAAAGACCGTTACGATGCACTAGGCGAGGCCGTTTATGATGGTCACAGTGACGCTTGATCTAATAACCTGAAGTAATCATGGACTTCTAGATCATGTTACCGACTTCTTTGACACACCACGTTAAAGGCTAGTTAGACGCTAATCAAATAGGTGTCTTGGGAAGTCGGGACATGATTGTAGAAGAAAGTATTTTACAGATACAGAATTCAGCCTTCCTGAAAGAAGGTTAATATTCTCTCACCTAAGGGTTGATTCTGTTGTCAATGGTGCCCACAAGAAGAGTAGTAGTCATTACTTATGTACATTTGATGTACTGAAGTCTCACGAAGACTCTTGCTTGTAACTGCTGAATTATTAATAAAAGTTGAAACGTTCATTCATTTTTCATTGTCTATTTGAAGCTTTATGATAAACTACAGTCTTTAGTCCTTAAATAAACCTAACAACAAATGAGGAGTCAAATATAGATTTTCATGAACAAACTCTTCATGGTTTGCTTAAAACAGTATATTCACAATATAAGGATCAAATGGCTATTGATCTCAGTATGATTGTTAGGAGAATCTATGATGTCTGGTTATGGGGTATTGAGAGTTTGAGACTCTATAGTTCTTCCTATGTATCTTTTGAAGGTACTGAATTGACCAATGCACTTCTAGAGACAGAATAAGAACAAACCATTTAACCTCTTATGTCTCAAAGTCACTACGTATGAATTGCATCATGCTTACCTCAATCCTGAAATGAGACATGTCATTTCATATAGCTTACGTATTCTCATTTGAGAAAGTCAGAGTTCGGACTCACTATGTGATTCTGAACAGGACCTATTGGTGAAGTACTAAGTTATGAAGATGTCATGAGTAACTTTGTGAAGATCTCATAGATATGGAATTCATGTACAAGATTGTTGAAATGCAATGTATATCATCTCATGCTTTGTTCCTTGGAATGTGAATAAATGAACTGGTCAGTGTCCAAATTGAGTCATGACTCTTTTGGATGAATCAATGTGACTTGTTAGCTACTCGTCAATACATTGTTTCTAACTTATTCACAAGCTACAAAGGAGTTGAGGATATAACAATTAGAAGGGTAAAATGGTAATTTTATAAATCTCATCTAGTTGATGATATTCATGAAGGGTAAACAATTTAGTGGAGTCAGTTGACATTAAGTAGAATTCTTGAGTAGATAATATTCAATGGATCCACTCATTATAATTAAGTAGAATTCTTGAGTAGAAAATATATTCATTTAAACCGAGAGATTTCAGTGTCAACTATTTAGTGGAGTCAGTTGACATTAAGCTAGAACTTGGAAAATGATTGTGAACTTTTGAGTCCAAGTATGCTAGCTCAAGCTTTGTTTATTTGGATCCATGAGGTCATTACCACAAGTCATTAGAGTAGGATTATTTAAACTAGAAGCTAAGTCAAAACAAGAACTAGACAAGTTTTACGAAAGTTGTCTAAAGGGTAATTTTGTCCTTTTGGACATAGGATGGCATGAATGTCAATAAAATTTTTTTGACATTGTCATATGATGACAAGGAATTCAAGTCACTCGGCCATAATGAAATAATGGGCCTTGATGATTGAATTTTATTTCATGGAATTTTACTTGAAAATTCTTAATGAGTTTTTCTTATGTTATCAAGAACAAATGAAGAAACATCTAGAAGCTCTTTCTACAAAACCAACATCGTCCAATCAAAGAGGAGAAAGAGAATTATTTTTTGCATTGATGTATGAAGATACTTGCCAAAATAAAAAGAAGAAACAAATTTCCTCTAGAAGGAAATCAACATGGACGGCCAAACAATGAGAGAGGCAATCAAAAGAGGAAACAAACTTGCTTCTAGAAGCATGCCTTGGACGTGTGACATGAGGAAAAAGGGAAGCAAATATTTGCTCATGAATATGTTGTATTCTATTGAAAAGAGGAGACTACCTTTTGAAGGTAATTCTCCTCCTATAAATACCCCACCTCATTCACAACTCACAACACACAATTTTAGAGATTGAGATCTTCTCTCTCTAGACTTGTTGGCCGCCCATCTCTCTCTCTCTCTAACACTTCTTGTTCTTTTGTTTTGGCACCTAGGTCCTCATTAGACCTAGCATTTGGTTTAGCTCTTTGACTCCAAGACTTGTTCTTGAGTCATCGTGTTTAAAAGTACCAACACACTAAATCTTAACCACACTCAAAGACTCTAGTGGTAGAAACTTTCGTGGTTGCTCAACAGGTTCAAGAAGACTAGTGGGAGAGGCGTTCTGCGTGGGAAAACGAACGTTTCAACCTTCCAAAGGCTTCTCAACGTTCAAGGTTCATTCGAGGTTGGTACCGAGTAAAAACTAAATGTAGTTTTAAAATTTTAAATTATATGTTCATGCACTTTGTCTAGGTTGTAAAAACGTTTTACGTGTGATTGTGCACACTTCCGAAGTTGGCTTACGTTCGGTTGAATCTTTCGCTGGGGAAGTTGGCTTAGGGCTTATATGCAACGAGAAAGGTATAACGGAACAAATTGACATATCTCGATACAGGCAGAACATAGAGGGTCATGATCACGTACTGACTAAATCAATGGACACTCGTCACGATGAGTAAATGTAATTCTAGTATTAAAGAAGGGTTCAGTCCTGGATTACACGGTGGAGTATTGAAAGAGACTAGACAATTCGATTTGAAAAAAGAAAAGCATATTTTGTCTTTTATCGAGATTGTTAATCTTCTATTACTAGGTCCATCGTCCTCAATTCGGCTTCGATAAAGGCGGATAAGAACGTTAATATAACAATATGTTTTATTATTATAATCTCACTTGCTCTAATAGTGATTGACAGCATTAATTTTAAAAAGGGTATTTTTGGGAATTAAATAAATATTTATGGAAATGTTGTTTATTTGTTGCTAGATCAAGTAAATAAACTTTATATTTATTGTTGGACAAGTAAATATGTGTTAAATGGGTTTAATGCTATTGGGCCTTGAAAAAGCAAAAATTTGGGCCTCTCTACCTTAGTATAGGCGATTTTTCCTACTGGTTAGTAACCAGTATTTTTCTATTTTTCTGTTCCTAAAATATAGGAGAATAAATAGGAGATATGATTGTCCTATATTCTCTCATAATAGTTATGCTAATGGAAAGATGGAGGGGATAATGAGTGATAAAAATATCTTTTTAATTTTTTAAAACAGAATAATTAAAAAAATTAAAGAAAAAATGAAAAATACTTTTTACCTATATTTATTTAACATTGTCAAATAGTTTTTAACGGAAGGAGGTGTTTGTTACAATATAAGATTTTAAAGTCTGTCATGCACAATTTCATATTTGAGGGGGTGAAACGTTACGAGTGATATAGTTGAGGAGGCAACAGTGTAATTTATCCTTAATTTTAATATGGTTTTTATGAATTTATATTATGATATGTTATTCATTCAATTCAGTATGATATGATATGTGAATTGTAATTCGTGGTTGATCATAGATTTTTTATTCTCTCTTTTACAGAACTGTTGTTAAACCCGAAATTCAAAGGGTCTATGATTTTTGTAATTTTATTTAAAATACTTGCTTTAATCCGATCGTCGTGAAATTTGGAGGGCAGACTACCCACTGCGAGATGAGATGACGGTCCGAAGCACAGCCCCATCGGAGTCCAGAGATCCACTTTTGACGAAGAAGACGAATTTTGTGACATCCTTGTCACAAAATTCCGCCTACCCCTTAGATAGGAGTCTCGGATTTTTTTGCCTTACTGGCTCTTGATCCGAGCTAACTTGTTGAGCCCTACCTTGGCAAGTGGGCTCAAGGATTCGACCGGGTCAAAGCCCGTTAGCCCGGTTGGGCCCAAGAGGCCCAAACCGATTTTTATGAAAAAAAATTAATTTTTGATGTTTTATTTAAATTAATTATATGGGCTGGACCCTAATAAATTTTATTTAAAAACATGAAAAATAAATTATCAAGGACATCGATTTTTTTTTCAAAGGCTAATTGTATTGGACCTTAATCATTAAATTATTTTTTGACAACTATGAAAAAATAAATAATCTTTGACATTGATTTATTTTTCACTTGAGACATAGAATGTGCTCAACAAGAATCCATGAACTAATGTGATGGAGTTCATCAAGTTAGATTTATAAGAATCAATTAGGATACGATCAATCCGAATCAAAACCATATATGTTTTGTCTTGCTTGTTTAATTAATTGCTTTGCCATGTATGGTATATCTTGAAAAATTGTTTTGTGGGTTATCATGGGCTTTCATTTATTATATGTAACTTATCTAATATGATTATGATAGTTTTGAATAAATGAGTTGAACGGATCGGAGAAGCTTTTTCACCAAGTCGATAAGAGGCTAAGCTTGGGGTTATTAAAAGACTATGTCTTCCCTCCTCGTTGGAAGCTTTTTCTGTGAATGAATGCTATTAGGATAATCAAGACTAGATGTCACGATACTCCTAATCACTAAGCTATATCGAAACTGAATTGTTTTTAAGGGTAGCTTAGAAACACTCGAGTTTTTAATATGATTAGATAATTCGAGTGGATCACCTAGATTAAAGTTAATGCTAGGAGATAAAAATAATAATAATAATAATACTGAAAGTATATTGGGTCGTAGACCTCCAACATTGCCACAACACCGTGAGGATGAAAGATCCATGCTTGATCAGCGGTCTTTTAGACATGGTGATCTGCTCCTAAGGACAGGCTTTTCTGATTCCAATAACAAAGTTGTGTCTCTAGCGATAGGTGGGGGAGTTGAGTTCGGCGTGTACTGGCTAAGTCAGTGCATTCGAGTGATACTCTTTCTACTGAAATGTTGGGTTGACTCAAGCGTGAATCCAACCGGTGGTTGCTCATGTGGTCAAAGATTCCTAATTAATTGGTAGTTAGTGAACATAGTTATGAAGTGTCATGAACCACGATTGTTCACTAATCTGAGATGGTTCTCGATTTTCACTAGGTGCACTCCGTTACGCCACCATAGTGGGACGGACTGCGGCTATTGGTGGATTACCGTGGAATGTAAAAACTGGGTTCTTTTCTTTAGTATTTTATCTCGTGCTTGGTTGCGTTTTGTTTTTATTTTCCTAAATTTTATTGATAGCTTGTTTCTTTTCATATTGCTAATATATATGTGCTTATATTTTAGTAATCATGTTGAACCCTATTATGGCCATGTTGTCGAAGAAGTCCTGATTGGTGAGAACTTCCCGAAATGGAAGTCTAACCTGAATATTGTGCTAGCGAGTGAAAGCATTCGCTTTATCCTCACTGAAGAGAAACCTGCCTTTCCTAATTCTACTGCTTCCCGAGTTCAAAGGGAAGAGTATGATAGGCGAAACATGGCTAACAACAAAGCCATGGCCTACATGCTCGCAAGCATATCTGATGCGTTGCGAACAATGTTGGAAGGAAAGGAGACTGTTGTGGAGATCCTTGACTCGCAGCAGGAAATGTTTTGGATGCAAAGTGAGCAAGTCCGTATTGAACTCACCCGTACGTGCACTAGCACTAGGATGATTGCCGGAACTCTTGTGAGGGATCATGTCATGAAATGACTAATTACTTCACAAAAGCTGAACTCCATGGGGCTTTGATGGATGAGGTCACTCAGGTGGGAATTGTCCTGAATTCCATTTCGAGTGATTTCATACAGTTCACGTCGAACTATATCATGAATAAGTTGTCTTATGGACTACCTCAGCTATTGAATGAGTTAAAGACTTTCGAGTCTATCACTCGTCAAGGAAAGAAAAAAGGATCGGCTCTGTATGCTGACAAAAGTTCTTTGTCGAAATCCAAGAAGAACATGTCTTCTGGAGCTGGGTCATCAAAAGTCACGTCCTAGTACTTCGAAGGGGAAAGCTCCCGCTAACAAGGAAATGAGAAACTTCAAGAGAAGTGGAAAAGGAAAAGAGAAGAAGAGTGAAATG
This sequence comes from Urtica dioica subsp. dioica, assembly GCF_054948205.1. Lineage (NCBI taxonomy): Eukaryota > Viridiplantae > Streptophyta > Magnoliopsida > Rosales > Urticaceae > Urtica > Urtica dioica. The sequence continues at coordinate 19,919,130 of NC_142765.1, forward strand.
GTGGGCAAATGTTACCACTGTAACACTGAAGGCCATTGGAAGAGAAGCTGTCATTTGTACATAGCCGAGCTTGGAAAGAACAAGAAGAATGCTGGTAATGTACCGAAAAATTCATGATATCCTAAAATTGTTATTAAGGATAATTATTCATGAGCATACTTCTTTTTCTTGTTGCAGAATAGATATGGAGGAACACAATGGTGTTGGTGAACTTACTGAGCAATGTCGAATTCAAGTCCGAATTAGTGAGAAGCTCATGCTCCAGCTCAAGATCTAAAATTTCCCGCTAGTTTTATTACTTTCATTTTTGGATTTATTTTTGAACATAAGAGTTGTGTCACAAAAAATCTGAGGTTTTTCTGGACTGTAGTCTTTTATTACTATTCCAGATAGGATGAATCTTTTCTTTTTTTATGTTTTATTACATTATTTATGAACCTATGAATGTGTCATTAAATATTTCTCTACTTATTTATGAATAGCCTTAAATTGCCTTTATGATGTCTGAAGATGCATAAATGCTTAAGTCTTAATTAAATATAGAATATGAATGACCGTGTTTCTGTTCATTAAATATAAAGGTGCACAATATTATATTATCCGAGTTAATAATCTCTGTTAGAATTTTAATTAGCTATTGTTTTATTAAAATTGCTATTATAAATGTGTTTTATGAAATAATAAGAACTATTTAGAACTCTGGTAGTGTCTAAATAATCATCTCATATCGACAAATGATTTGTGTGATTAAGAGATAATAAGATAACACAACTTTAAAGTTAGTGTTGATGATACATTGATTGAGTGGGAGGATCTTTACAAGAACCTAGACACTCTAGTTCAATAACTAAGTGGGAGCTTCCTTGAATGGAACCTAGTCACTAGAATTGATTAAGTGGGGGCATCCTTTATTGGATCCTAGTCACTAGAATCATATTATTGAGTGAGAGCATCCTTTAAAGGATTCTAGCCACGATTGTTCAACGAATTTAATGGGAGCATCATTATAAGAATCTCGCCATTATTGAACAATATAATGAAAGCAATGTCCTTCACAGGATTGTTACCATCATTTATGATGGAATCCTTTAATATGGATTAATATTGCTATCATGACAATAATATGAATGGAAGTGTAATTAATTATTGACTTGCCATAAATAATCAATTAATAAGTAGGAGTATCTTTAATTAGAATCTTGCCGCTATTGAATGAATTTAAAATAGCTTAATCCTTCACAGGATTTTAGGCATCATTTATGATGAGATTCTTAACAAGCTATTAAATCGTACAATAAATGGAAGTATGCATTACTTGCCATTAAGTAGAAAGCATCCATTAATGGATCATTGTCTTTAATCATCAACAAAATCTTTCATTAAATGAAAGTATTGATCTTTAATAATGAAGATCAAGCTAACTTATTTTAAGTCATTAAACCCTTATTTAGATCAACTTGTCAAGCTATTAGCTTGAAGGATTTAAGAGATCTATAAATTGAACAATGAATGTGTTCGAACGAGCGATTTGGTACTTAAGGGATTGAGCCCTTGAGAAGAGACATTGGCAACGATGTTGCTCTTCTCTTTGATACCACGAACCAATTCATTTGGGATCTTATTTAAAATAAGATGAACTGTCCTTTGAGGAGCATGTTCTGTTGACTTTGGATCTAAGTAGTTAGGTACTACTGTACCTTTTATAATTAAAAGGTAGATCTTAAAAAAAAGAACAAATAATCAATGATGACTCATGGATTGTTTGGTTGTAATCGATATTCTTGGAATGATCGATAAGTGTTATTTTTAAATATACACGTGTCATTGAGATAGTTATTACCGTTGTGTAATAGACTTAATGATGACACGATTGATTGAGCTAAAACAATTTCTGAAACTTGAGGTTTAGAAACGACAAGCTCGTTCCATAAATGTCTCAAACATACTTATTGTGATAAGGTATGAGCTCAAAGTTGATGCTAAGGACATTATCAATAAGTGGACTATAAATTAGCCCTTTTGACAACGTAAAATTTTCGAGAATACTAACTAGTGTTTTAAACAATGTAATATTCTGGAAATAGTGAGATACTTAATTATTTAATTGTAAATCCTTAAAGTCATGTATATTGAATATGACTTGAGTAACAAGGATGCACAATAAATAACTAAGTAATGGAAGAAGTCAATAAAGTTCTTATTGAAACATATTTAATCACACTATGGTTAGTGGTGATGAGATATGAGCATGCAACGGTGCAAATTGTTAAAGGCACCAATAGATGTACACCAACGAATAGGGTAACTTTGTATCTTTAGATATGAAGTCTGGTGTATAGTCTGAAGCATGCAAAGTGTTAAAATATTCTAAAGTAAATTGATTTACTAAGAACAAAATGTACTTGACCTTGAGAGGTGAGTCAAGAACACTTGCATGTTAGCATGGACTGTGGATATATATTTGGGATATAAGTCGAACCGACATAACTTGTGGAGTATGATAAAATTGAGAATCCATGGGAATCTCAATCCTGGGTCAAAACTTCTGAAACTATCTTTACGATGGCTACGAATAGATTGGCTCATGGTAACTTATCTTCTCAGGTCAAAGTGGGAGATTGTTAGGAATATTGCCCACTCGAATATGATGATTACTAAATAAGATAAAAAGTTACTTTATTAGCATCATATGATTAGTAGGTTGGGGTCTGATAACATTAATAATCAATAAGAACTATTATTCATAGTCTCCGTATCAAACTGAATCGCATGATGGGCATCCGAGATCGGACGGTGAACTAAAACTTGGTCGATGACGGATATCCGCCTGGAAAGCCTTATCTAAAGTCATATATGTGGAACATGAGTGAGGGTTGATCACTCAGTGGGAGCATTATACACTTGCAGAAGGTGTACGACCTGGACAGGCTTTGGTTTGGATAGATGCGTCGTTTAAGGACTGTTACGATGCACTAGCCGAGGCCGTTATGATTATCACAGTGACGCTTGATCTAACATCCTGAAGTAATCATGGACTTCTAGATCATGCTACCGGTTTCTTTGACTCACACGTTAAAGGCTAGTTAGACGCTGATCAAATAGGTGTCTTGGGGAAGTCGGGACATGATTGTAGAAGAAAGTGTTTTACAGATACGGAATCCAGCCTTCCTAAAAGAAGGTTAATGTTCTCTCACCTAAGGGTTGATTCTGGAACCGATTGATTGTGCACACTTCTGAAGTTGGCTTACGTTCGGTTGAATCTTTCGCTAGGAAAGCAACGATGCTTAGGGATTATATGTAACGAGAAAGGTATAACAGAACAAATTGACCTATCTCGATACGGGCAGAACCTTGAGGGTCATGATCACGTACTGACTAAATCAGTGGACACTCGTCACGATGAGTAAATATAATTCTAGTATTAAAGAAGGGTTCAGTCTTAGATTACATGGTGGAGTATTGAAAGAGATTAGACAATTCGATTTGAAAAGAGAAAGACATATTTTGTCTTTTATCGTGATTGTTAAGCTTCTACTACTAGGTCCATCGTCCGCAATTCGGCTTCGATACAGGCGGATAAGAACGTTAATATAATAATATGTTTTATTATTATAATCTCACTTGCTGTAATAGTGATTGATAGCATTAATTCCAAAAAGTGTATTTTGGGAATTAAATAAATATTTATGGAAATGTTGTTTATTTGTTGCTAGATCAAGTAAATAAACTTTATATTTATTGTTGGACAAATAAATATGTGTTAAATGGGTTTAAAGCTATTGGACCTTGAAAAAGAAAAAATTTGGGCCTCCCTACCTTGGTATAGGAGATTTTTCCTACTGGTTAGTAACCCGTATTTTTTCTGTTTTTCTGTTCCTAAAATATAGGAGAATAAATAGGAGATATGATTGTCCTATATTCTCTCCTAATATTTAGGCTAAATATAATGAGAATATTTAGGAGAATATATTTTCCTAAATTTTCTCAACAGCAAATATTTTATACTAATGTATAAAATAAAATCCTAGATACTGATCTGATGGATGAGAGCAAAAATAGGATTCACTTGTTGAGATCAAAGGGCTGAGATTTAATATATTAGTGTGAACACAATAAAAGGAAATAATATTTTCTAGAATATTCTGGAATATTCTATAAGATACATTTTGAACTGCTATAAATAGAAGACTAATGAAAAGCAAAATTTAACCTAATTGTCAAGGAATTTCGTGGCCTCTCTCCCTTGAGTGTGCCGACCTAATTCCTCTACTCATTCCCCTCAGAATTGCTTCAATTTCATTCTTAGAAATAAGAGAGAAAGATCGGAAACACCCCATTTCCAGATCTAGTGAGATATAACGAAGCCCACTCTTTTGTCTTATCTTCCTCGAAGATTACGTTTCGGAAGACTTTTGTGTCATCACATCGAGTCCTTGAAGGGGGAGTTCCAGATCTTATCATGTGGATGCTTTTAAGTTCAAGACAAAGACGGATTGTGAAAGCTTTCGGTTCGTGAGTCAAAAACTGTAAGTTTTCTTAAACTCGTCTTTTATCTTATATGCTTGCTTGATGAAGTTTCTTATGTTTAATTAATTAAGTAATCTAGATCTTGTTTAATAACCATATTAATAATTAGCTCTTGTTAGTGTAATTATTATTATTCGCATTTAATTGGTTATTTAAGGTGCAATGATCACCAACAGTAAATACCTGTTCAAGAGATTGTATATATGCTATGAGGCGTGCAAAGCTAGTTTCAGATCGTGTAGACCTATCATTGGTCTGGATGGGTGCCACATCAAAGGGCATCATACAAACCAACTGCTGAGTGCAGTAGGGTTGATGCTATTAAGGGTTGATGGTAATAATGGCATGTTCGCAATTGCATTCGCAGTTGTGGAATCCGAAGGGAAGGCAACATGGATTTGGTTTTTAAAGTGGCTAAAGATTGACCTGAGCATACAAAATGGGTACCGTTGGACTTTTATTACTGACAAGCAGAAAGGTCTAAAAGAGGCTTTGAATGGAATGTGGGAAGATGGTTCAGTAATGACAGAATATCGACATTGTGCTAGACATCTCCAAAGTAACACCACCAAGGTATACTAAATACTTTCATCTGATTTAAATACTAAATATTGTGCATATGTGACTACTAAATACAAATCCAACAAAAACCTATTAATATATTGTGCATATGTGACTACTAAATAACTGATTTCTAGATAAAAAATTAAACATAAAAATGTCGAGATGTTCAAGTGATATATTTTGTTTATCATAGGTGTTCAAGGGTCAATATTTGAAGACAAAGATGATGGCAACGGCTATGGCTTACTCAACAGATTGATTTAATGCCGAGATGGAGTTCATTAAAGCCGAGGATGTCAAGGCTTCTGACTGGCTGATTGATAAAGATACAAGTCACTAGGCCATAAGTGGTTTCATAACAACACCTAAGTGTGACATGTCACTAAATAACATGTGTGAATGCAACAATGGCTCAAGGTCATATTGAATTTATTGTCTAGAGTTACAGTTTAGTTTCCGAGTCTGTTTTATGAGTGACACTTTAATTTATGTGATTTAGGGCTATTCTGATTACAAGACAAAAACCAATACTATCAATGCTTGAAATAATAAGATGTATCTAGTACAACAATTCACAAAGCAAAGACTGGTTGTGGCGAATTGACATGGTTGTATAGGTCCCGGGATTTCTAAAACTTGGGAAAAAAAAAGACATTTCGTCTTGAAACATTGCACAATGGTCCGGTGGACCTGACTACCAAGCTAAAAACATGTATGGTATGATTTATGCGGTTAACTTGAGAAACAAGACTTGTTCTTGTAAAAGGTGGGATCTATCAGGTATTTGATCATGTACTTGACATAATCACGTATATGTTCATGTATTTGTTCACGTACTTGTCATAATCGCGTATTTGAAGACATGTGTGTAATGTGTCATACAGGTATACCATGCGGCCATGCAATTGCTTGCATATGGCATAAGCACGTGGAACCTTTTGACTACGTCACAGAATGTTCAAGAATGAGACGTATGTGGCCACGTACAAGTACAAAATATTTCCAATGAATCCATAGAGCAATGACCAAAGACAGGTAAAGCATCCTTGTCAAGACCACCTGACAGAGCCGAGTCAGGAAGGCCAAAAAATTTGAGGCGTGTGGAACATGATGACGTTATCCCACCCGATGCAACTAGGATTTCCAGAAAATACGTGACAATGACATGCTCTCAGTGCGGGGGGGGGGGATATAATGCCAAGACTTGTTTAAGAAGAAAACAGGAGAAATGGTGAGATTTATACTTTGAATGTTTAAAAAATGGATATAAGCTTGGTTTAATAATCCCTAATCCACATGTTTATTACATGTTTTCACAGAGACGTCAAGGGAGTCAATCAAACCACCCAAGCCAAAGTCAGAGTCAACCAAACCACCCAAGCCAAAGTTAGAGTCAACCCACACAGGCTCCAAGTCAGGGTAAACCCACACAGGCTCCAAGTCAACCGAGTCAGCCATCCCAAACCCCTAGGGTAAGTTGACATTAACTGTTTCTGGACAATATTATTATGTGATGATTCGTGTATATTGTGTTTGTGCAGAGGAGCCCGAGATTTAACACAACAAGGGGGCCAAGAAACAGAGCAGGACTGCTACCAAGAGTCTTGGTCTAAAAGGCTGTTTTGTTGTGTTATTTTGATGACTATTTTGTGGTCTAGTACACTTTTGATGAATATGTCTTATATATTTTGATGATTAATAGATCTCTTGTATATTTTGGCCAAGAAACAGATCCATTATGTATGTAAAATTATGTTGTTTTTGGTACAGTTAATGTCAATTTTGGTACACTGAATTTTGATCTTGTAATTGCCATTTATTTTGTAAACAGATATTTTACTTGCCATTTCAGTATTTTTTTTTCTTCCAACAAACATATCTTTTATGTATGTAAACAGATCTCTTACTTGCCATTTCCGCAAAATAGTGCTTCAAATTGCCATTTCTGATCCATTCAATACCAAAAAAACCATACAATACAAATCAGTTGTACAAATATTATTCACAACATAGCCTTACTTAAAGAGAATGACATACAACAGTATTGCAACTATAATGAGTAACATAACTTTCATGTTCTTGACTTTGGCTTCTATTTTGCCCCAATTCGCCATTGATTCGCCCACATTCTGAACTCCTTCAGCAAGATCAAATTCTTTCCCATGCGCGATTTCATGCTCTAATTTGTTTCTCTTCCTTAGTAATCCAGGTATCACTTGAACCGATCTTTTACACATCCGGGGATCGATCCACTCTAAAAACCCACAGCCGTTACATATCCCTTTCTGCGAAATTAAAACACTCAAAAGACCAGTCCATGAATTGAGAAGGGAAACACATTCATTCAACACAAACAAGATATCGTATATCGAGAACACCCAAAAAAATCGACGCCCAGGATTCTCATCGGTCCACGAAGTGCGTTAGATGCTTGGCAATCTACACGGACAACTAGGTCGTCGACGATCTTCGCTAGAGGACTAAGCTTCATCGTTTGTACCAGGCTGAGAACGATTCAACGTTTCGCTGCTCCAAGACTTGACTCTCATCCATTTTCCTCGACTGAAATCGCTAGAGTCACGCCTTTCGTTTGCTTGATTTTGGGAACCCTAACACGAGATTGAATAAATCGAATTTATTTCTTCTTTTGTTTCCCTAATTTTATCTAAATGATTCGAATAAGGGTATTATAATAATTTCGCACATCATGTGCTTAAAACATGACAAAGATAACAAATTCTGTCGATCCAATTTAACAGAAGGAGCTAATCATTACATTGTAGTATTTCAGGTCCTCTGATGCACGTTTTCAGATATTAAGGAGTAAATCGTTACACACCATAGAGTTGAGGGGGCAATACTATAATTTATCCTAAAGTTGAGGTTAGAATGGGAAGAAAAAATAGTCTATATCCTTGACTGAGGTTAGGGTTTTATTGACTAGTCTTAATTTGGTAAATTTTTCAAAATAGTAGGAATTGAAAACTATCCCTCAAACAGTGGTACCTAGGATAGTCTAGTAGTAATTCCACACCACCTCCTGTGGAGATCGTGGGTTCAATCCCCACTGCAGCGAAGCTGCCTTAAAAAAAAAAAAAAAAAAAAAAAAAAAAAAAACTATCCCTCAAACACTATTTGTTAAGGAATAACCCCTTTATAAAATATGTTTATATGTTTATGGTCCCTAAAATCCCATAAGGATAAGGGGAGGATAATCACAAATACTCAAGATAATGGGCCGGGCCCACAATCTTTATCTAGGCTCGTTCTTTATTTAGTCAATGGTCAATTTTTTTTGCGTAATAGTCAATCTTCTTGTAACGGAAAATATAACAAAATTGTGCTAATTAATATCTTTTGCCGAGGAAATAAATAGGGATTAGGGATTTTGACGTTAATAATACCATCTCGTTGTCACTTACCATATTTAGCCCAAAACTCAAAATTTGACACATGTAATACCTACACCAATAGGTAAAGACTATTATACCCTCAAAACTCATGTAAACGAAATAAACCATCCCAACCCAATTTTCTCCATTTTCCCTCGCACACCTACACCTCTTCATCTTCTCGGTTTATCTCTCTCCCTCTCTCTCTCACGATTTTTCAAACCTCCAACCCCTCCCACATTTTCGCTCTCACGATTTCGCTATCTCTTCCTCTTCCCTCCCACGATTTCGCTCTCTAATCATCTTCCTCTGTGTCTCTCTTTCTCTCCCTGTCCTTCTCTTTCTCTTTCTCGCTCAAAAATCGCGACGACCCATCTCGGGGACCCACGACCCAGCTCTCGGCGACCCAGCTCTCGGCGGCGAAGGCGCAACCCACCTCTGCTCGACCCAGCTCTCGGCGACCCAGCATTCGGTGACCCAGCTGTCGGCGACCCACTCCTCGGCGACCCATCTCGGCGGCGAAGGCGCAACCCACCTCTGCATGACCCAGCTCTCGGCGACGAAGGCACCTCTGCTCGACCCAGCTCTCGGTCTCTATCACATTCTTGACGTTAATCGGTGAAGAAGAAGAAAAGATTGTGTTCATCTTCATATCAAGGTAAATCGGCCGATCTCTATTAAAGCCTCAAATTGATTGAAAACTCTATTTAACCTCAAATTATTTGATTTAGGGTGTTTGGCTCAAATTTTTTTGGGTGTTTTAGTGTATTTGGTGTTTGGGCGAGTGTTTGTTGTGTTTGGCCGAGAATGTGTTGTATTTGGGCGTTTGATTGTATTTGGGTTTGGGTGTTTGCGTGTATTTGTGTTTGGGTGTTTGAGTGTATTTGTGTTTGGCCGAGAATGTGTTGTCTTTGAGTGTTTGTGATTATTTGTGTTTGGGCGAGTGTGTCACGGAATGACCCGAGTCCGTGACACTTGTGTCACGAAGTGGATTCACTCCGTGACACATATTTCATTTATTTCGGTCTCTTAAAACCCTAGAAATACTGGTGAGTGTTTGTTAAAACCCTATTTCATTTACTCAAAAAGGTATGGGTATCTCTATTTCATTTATTTCGGCCGAGTGTTTGTTGATTTAGGGTTTTTGGCTCAAAATGTTTTTGGGTGTTTTAGTGTATTTGGTGTTTGGGCGAGTGTTTGTTGTGTTTGGCCGAGAATGTGTTGTATTTGGGTGTTTGATTGTATTTGGGTTTGGGTGTTTGAGTGTATTTGTGTTCGGGTGTTTGAGTGTATTTGTGTTTGGCCGAGAATGTGTTGTCTTTGAGTGTTTGTGTGTATTGTGTTTGGCCGAGAATGTGTGTGTTTGTGTGTGTTTCGTGCTCGTGTATATATTTGATTGAACAATGTTAGGGTTTGACGAGTGTGTGTGTGCGTATTTGGTCTTGAAGTTGTTGAAAATTGGTGACTTGATTTGTTTCAGGTTTTATATATTCAATGACGAAGTCTAAAATAACCAAGGTCGAGGAGGCCTCAAACGTTCGAAGAAGTTCTAGGACGGCTTCGAAAAGGAAAATAATTTCGCCGTCCAAGCGTTCCAACGATGACGACGCGTTCGTCGTCGCACCAACAAAGATAAAGAAGGTATAGAATAAAAATGACGTGACTTAATTAGATGTATGTGCACCTATTTGATTTTGTTTTGTGTTTGATATAGCCAAAAAACAAGGCTGAGTCATCGGGCGTTGCGACCGCCTTGGAGAGTCCTACAACTGCTACTCCCCGAAAGGTGAGTGTCAGAAACTCATTTTGATCCTGGTTCGTGACAGATGTGTCACGGACTCGATGACTTCGTGACAGATGTGTCACGAAGTCAGCGAGTCCGTGACACATCCGTCACGAAGTGGGTGAGTCCGTGACACATCTGTCACGAACTCAAGCATAATGGTTTCACTAATAATGTCATTGACTCATATGTGTAGGAGTGGAGACGGTTTATACCTGAGTCCAACGTTGAAGGATTTTCCTTTAACTTCCACGGGGGATTGGAAAATTTCCTCGCTCTCTTACTCGGCCGCAGCGCCGAGACGCAAGCTGGATTCGCCCAATCATGTTTTGGGCAGTTCGTGGGGCAACCCAAAATAGTCCGGTCGTCGGCGATTATAAGCCACTTGGTGTTGAGGACCGGGAGCTTCGAGGGCGAAACCACTGACGGGCTTCTGATTGAGATTGGAGGCCGAGTCCGGGAGTTCACGAAGAGAGACTTCCAGGAGATCACATTCCTCAAAGTCGTCGATGACTACGAGGAATTCAAGTTCGAGGGGGTTGTTTCTAATGACAGCCTGTTCAAAAAATTCTTCCCGGGGAAGTATTTGAGTCGGAACTTGGTCAACCAATTCTTGGAGGCGAGCGTAGATTGGCCGACAGAAGTTCAGGTAAATTACCTGAAAATTTACTTCGTCTTGAATGTCCTCCTGGCGGATGATGCGAAGAACAGGACACCGTGCGTAGAGCTCATTAAGGCGGTGGAGGACACGGACACATTCGGTCGCCATCCATGGGGCAACGTGGTGTGGAACTACCTTCTCGGCGAAGTCCGGAAGTTTGTGGAGAAGGGTGGCGAGCCAATGGAGCAAGGTAAAAAAAAAGGAAGCTCCATCTCCCCGGATTCGTCGAGCCGCTTCAGGTTTGGGGGTACGAGTGTCTTCCTTTCCTGACGAACATGGGGGTTTGTGAGAAAGTCTCCACCACAGCTCGGCCAATAATGCGTCGGTGGAAGTCTATCGGACTTGTTCAGGATGCCGCCATGAGAGGAATCAACTTCAATGAGGTAATAAATTTGTAGGTTAATTCATACTTAATATTGATCACACTCATTTGTTAACTTGTCCCACGTATAGGTTGAATTTCACGGAATCGGCGACACTTCTTCAAGCGTTGCAACCCCTTCTACGACGGCAGCGGGGGTGGACAAACGCTCGGAGAAGAAACCCAAAAAAGACGCCCCACAACCACAAACACCACCACCACAACCACCACAACAACCGTCCCATTCACAAGCACAGACAGTTGAGGTAACACAATTTTGGGTTTCTATTTTAATTTAAATGAATCCACGCCGTGACAGATGTGTCACGGAGTGGATCCACTCCGTGACAGATGTGTCACGGAGTGGATTCACTTCGTGACACATCTGTCACGGAGTGAATCCACTCCGTGACACATCTGTCACGGAGTGGATTCACTCCGTGATAGATGTGTCACGTACTGGATTTACTCGTCAGCCAACTTACTTTGTTATTTTGGTCATGGACAGTCCCGGCTCGACTCTCTCGAAAACTCAGTTGGAAATCTCGACGAGCGTTTCCGCTATATGCAAGACGACTACAGGAAGTTCAAAAAAGAAATTTTGGACGCGGTGAAGAGCTACAGAGTGGCTCTTGATGAACTGGATCAGTACTACGATTGGAGAAACGAGTTACAGTTAGAAAAGAAGCGCCGGGAGAAGAAAACGGCCAAATTGAAGAAGTGGGAAGAAGTGATGGCGAAGAAGAGAGCGGGAAAAGAAAAGAAAAAAAAAAGAGGAAGAAGAATATGTTGAGAAGCTGAAGAAAATGCAGGAAGAAGAGAAGAAAATGCGGGAAGAAGAAGAGAAGAAGCAGAGAGAAGAAGAAGAGGATAAGAAGAAAGAAGAAGAGGAGAAGAAGAAGAAAGAGGAAGACGAGGAGAAGAAGAAGAAATACGAAGAAGAGAAGAAGAAGAAAGACGACGAAGACGAGAAGAAGAAGAAAGACGACGAGGACAAGAAGAAAAAGGACGATGACGGGGACAAGAAAAATAAGCAGGACAAAGACGACAAGAATAAGAAGGACGATGGCGCCAAGAAGAGCAAGAAACAGGAGGAGAAGAAGGATGGCGACCAAAAGAAGAAGAAAAACGAAGTCGAGAAAGGGAAAAAGAAACAAACCAGTCAACAAGAGGTACAAGATATGCAATAGACATATTATTTTTTTATTTAAGAGTGGATTCACTCCGTGACAGATGTGTCACGGAGTGTACTTAGTGCGTGACACAGTGTCACGGAGTCGCTGAATTTCGTTATTTTGATTACACTCATGTTGAACTAAATGATTTTGAATGGTCAGGAGGATGAAAGTGACGTCGAAAACACACAAGGTCAACAATCTTGGGGTGATGAAGATTCGCCTCTCAGTCTAGAAGCCCAAATGAATGCAGAGGCTATGGAAGAGTATGAGTTGTTAGGGACACAGGGGGTTCAAGAGGTACCTCCATTAATTTGATGGTTGAACTTAATTCTTGACTTGTTTAGAAGCATATAATTGTTATGGTTGAACTCAACAATAAACTTGAACTCAAATATAAACTTGAACTCAAATAAGCATATAATTGTTATGAAATATTATTTTATGGTTGAACTCAACAATAAACTTGAACTCTATTTCTCTTGTTGGATAGATATATGACTTGAAGACACCGAATCCCCATATCCTTATTGAAGACTCACCTATCAAGAAACATATGACCCGGCAACGACGCAGCCCCGATAGGTTTACTCCTTCCAAAAAGGCGTTGCCTTTTCTGAGGTTCACCAATGCTCCAGACGTGCTTCCTGATGAACTGCCGCTGTCGGAGGTAACCAAACAACCGGACCAGGATGACGTTGACGTCATGAAGTTGTGGTTCCAAGTCGGCTTGAAGAGGGGCCACAAGAACATATCTCAGGGCAAACCAAAATATAAGCCGGAGGAAGAAACCATAGCGCCTTCTATGGAACTTGGACAGATGGCTATCAACCAGAAGACCTTCTTCTACAACATGTGGCACGAGGACGGTTGGTTGTCTGATCAGGTATTAATGTGTGTCAGTAGTTTTTAAAATATGTCTTGTTTTGCAGCTCACTTCGTGACAGATGTGTCACGGAGTCAATTCACTTCGTGACAGATGTGTCACGGAGTCAATTCACTTCGTGACAGATGTGTCACGGAGTGAATTGACTCCGTGACACATGTGTCACGGAGTGAATTGACTCCGTGACACATCTGTCACGGAGTGTACTCAGTCCGTGACACATCTGTCACGGAGTGAATCCACTCCGTGACACTTGTGTCACGGACTGAGGTATTTAGTGCTTATGTTTATCTTTTGTCGTGCAGCATGTGGACGTCGCGATGTACTACCTCCGGAAGAAGAAAAAGGCGGGTTTGTTACGTCACTCCTTCACCATCATGTCCACGGTCTTCTTTAAGTATCTCCGAGATAGTTACACTCAGTTCAATGCTAGTCAAGATCCGGGTGTATTCTTAAAGAAGAAACTGAAAAAATGTGTCGTCGACCACATTACCGGAGAGTCTGGAGCGGAGCAACTGGTGGACCCATGGGACGGGGTCGATGATGTCTTCATCCCTGTAATAGATGGCGGACACTGGTATCTTCTTGTTGTCAACGTGCGTTCAAGGTGTATAACGGTGTACGACTCCATGAGTTCCACCGGTGGACACCAAACGCTCGTGGACACTGAAGTCAGAAACTTGGCCACCATTTTGCCATATGTTCTGCATGTCGCCGGCGTTCTACTCTCCAATGAAGAAATATTCAAGGTCGTCCACTACGATCAAATGCCACAACAAGACAATGGGTAAATATTTTAATTCTTAATTTTACATTCTTAATGACACATATCAATTAAAGCATGCGTTTTTTGTTCCTTCAGAAATGATTGTGGCATGTTTATGATCAAGACTGCCGAGTTTTTGGCGCACGACCTTCCATTGTCTGATTTGAAACAGGAGGACATGATCATGTATCGACAGAAAATGACCACCGAATTATACCGACACGGAGCGCTAAAACTACACACGCGTGGAAATGTCAATGTTGAGGCAACTTGAAATTATGTGTTTATGATTGTACGCATGTGTTTATAACTTTATATATGTATTCTTAGAACTTCAATTTCTTAGTTTAAAAGTGTATGTATGTGTTTATAACTTTATATATGTATTCTTAGAACTTCAATTTCTTAGTTTAAAAGTGTATGTATTGTTTATAACTTTATATATGTATTCTTAGAACTTCAATTTCTTAGTTTAAAAGTGTATGTATTGTTTATAACTTTATATATGTATTCTTAGAACTTCAATTTCTTAACAATAACATTGTTTCAATACCAATAAAGTTCAAAACATTCAAAATGTAATACATAGCAAAACACCAAGGAAGTTCTAGATATTCAATGATAAAACGTGTCGAATTACAAACCAAACCAATGTCCCATCCCCGGAGCCCTCATTTCCGGTGGAATTGGGTTGCGACACGTAGCTCTATTGTGACCTACACCTCCACAACGGGAACATTTACGAAGCGGGGCATCAGATTCTCCAAGAGAGGGAATCCTTCTCTTCTTAGGTCTACCCGCCGGACGACCTAAGAAGTTAGGCGGATTTACTTTGATCTGCTTGATTTCGTCGGGAAAAGTCCATGACGATTCACTTCCTTGAGGATGAATAACCCCTGCATACGCCAATTTCCAATACTCGGTCGTGTAGTACTCTGCACAATAGCTCTCAACTGGTAGGTTGCGTAAGCGACAAGCCGCAATGGCATGGACACATACAAATAGATCAGTTTGAAATTCTCGACACGAGCACGTCTTATCAATCAAGTTCACTGCCCATGGTGTTCCTTCTGTGTCTAAAACCTCGAATTCGTATACTGCAGAAGGCCGGACCTAAAACATAAGCAAAAAAAAGTTTAAACATAACCACTCAGTCCGTGACACATGTGTCACGAAATGACCCGAGTCCGTGACACTTGCGTCACGAAGTGGATTCACTCCGTGACACATGTGTCACGGACTGAAGTCACTCCGTGACACAAGTGTCACGGACTCGGGTCATTTCGTGACAGAATTTAAAAATTAAAAACACACTATAACCTGCATATTTGCCGAGACAGCAAGTTTTTTTAACATTTCGGTATGATATTCCATTGACAACACACTTTGAGTTGATGCCGCCTTTTCTCGTCGTTGGTAGAACCAAACTTGCATTCTCTCCCTCAACCAATCAAGGCACTTCACTATTGGAAATGATCTTGCTTTAACAGTTAACGCATTCAAAGACTCTGCGTTGTTTGAAGTTATGATCGTATACCTTGATGTCTTGAAAAAACAACGTGCCCACTTCTCATTTCCTACTTCGTTGACAAGGTACGGACGTATCAACGGGTCTTCCTTGTCCAACATGCGCATAAACTTTTGATATTCAAATATAGTATACGCTTTTGCTGCACCGTAGAACTTCCAATTGAATTCCTTGCCAAGTTTTTTGAATTTTGCCTTGACGTTATTCTTCACGTGGTATGCGCAAAAACCATGTTCTGCTCTTGGAAAAACTTTCTTCGCGGCGTTAATGATTCCGGTGTTTCGGTCGGATACGATGACCATGTTATCCCTCTCCCCCAATGCTTCCTTAAGTTTGTTGAAGAAATAAAACCAGGACTTGGAAGTTTCGGACTCACCAATACCATAGGCAAGCGGGAATATTTGCTCATTTGCATCCATCGCGGAAGCCGTAAACATGCTGCCCTTGTGATAGTTTGTCAAGAAGGTTGCATCAACAATTACAACAGGCCGACAATACTTCCATCCCTCTCTGAACGGAGCCAAAGAAACGAAAAAGTACATGAAATATTTATGACGGTCAGTTTTTAGGTCGATGAGAGAACCTGGATTCTTTTGCTCTAACATGTACTTGTATTTTGCAAGAGAGGCATATGACTCATCATCAGTCCCATACAAGGATTGTATTGCACATTCTTTTGCCCTCCATGCTTTTCTGTATGAAATATTGACTCCAACCTCTGTTCGCATGTAACTCTGAATCTCCTTTGGGGTACAACTATGTACAGTTGGATCAATAAATTTGTGTTTCACCCTCTCTCCAACGAACTCTGCAGTAGCTTGCGGTTGCCCTTTTTGTCTTTCCTCCACAGAACAAGTGTGCTTTGGATCATATCTTGAACCATAAACACATACACACGATCAAAAACAATTTAAAATTAAAAGGGCATACATTTCCTGACATATCTGTCACGAAGTACATCCACTCGTGTCAGGAGTGGATTCACGTCGTGATAGATCTGTCACGGACTGATTCATCTACGAAGAGAAATGAAATTTCAAATAAAATCAGTTTTTAGGTCGTGAAATTTTACCTTCTAATTTCAAAACAATCCGTGTTCTTTAGCTTCACTGCCCGGACCGCCCAATCACAATTTTTACCCGCACAAATGACATGAAGTTTGAGCGGAGATGAGTTCTTCGTTTTGAACCGATAATGATTATTGATTGCATCCATCCGCAAATGCTTCAACAACGCCGCTTTGTTTGCATATAATCCTTTTTTTTTACTCTTACCGGAGATAAAATATCCAACACCTCAATATCGTTACTCTCGACACATGTATTTGATTCGGGAGCCGTAACCGAACACCCCCCATTCTCTTGGCTCGATACATTCTCTTTTCTTTGTGATCGAGTTGGCGGCTGTGGTGGAAGAGGAGGCTCTTCCTGGTGTTGAGTCTGTGGTGGAGCCTCTATTGACAAAATAACTGGTGGTGGAGACCTTCTGGGTTGGGGTGTTGCCTGGCTAACAGTATTCATGTCATCCAACCCAACAGTATCATTGTCGAAAGCCTCCGGACTTGGTACGTCCCATTCACGTGCCTCGGATATAGGACTCGGCATGTTTGGAATGATCCTGCTTCGATTGTAACCAAATCCACTCTCGCTTGTGTTTGCTGTTGGAGTGGATCCAACCCGTGGAGAAGACGCGCCATCCGCTTTTTTATCTTGAAATGCCTCCGGACTAATCTCAAGTACAAGATTCAACTTCGTCCGGTTCGGTTCGTTCTTCCTCAAGTACAAATAACATCGCAAACTTTCGTCGTCGTCTATGGTTGGCGGTACGAGCCCGTCAGCTTCATGCTTGACGTTGATTGAATGCGTTGCAGGGGTCACGTTCAACCGAGCATACAATGTTTGCATCAAACTTTGGTAATTCAATTTGGTAGGAAGTAAAAGCGTAAGAGTACCACCCTCTTGATATACGCCCGGTTTTACCCATTTCCCGCTATGCTTAGCATATAAACATATTTCCGCCATACCTGTATACGTTCACTCAGTATTAGAAATGAGTATTAAAAGACGGTTATTAACATGGAAAAACATCCAGTTCGTGACACTAGTGTCACGGAGTGAATCCAGTTCGTGACACTAGTGTCACGGAGTGAATCCAGTTCGTGACACTAGTGTCACGAAGTGAATCCAGTTCGTGACACTAGTGTCACGAAGTGAATCCAGTTCGTGACACCTGGAAAATTTCAACACTGAAATTCCAAACACCATTTTTGGCGAAGTAAAAACTCAAAAAAGCTTTGGAACACGTTCAAACTGAACGAAATCACTAAAATAGCTCTTAGTTGTTAGAAGAACAAGCTACTTACCCAGATTTGACGCCAAGATTTGACGGTCACCGGAGAAGACACTCGACCCAGATCTGACGACGGTGACCGGAGAAGACTTGGACCCACGCTGAAGAGGGTGAGCGATTGAAGAGTGAGCGTGAATGAGAGAGATGCTTGGAGGGAAATGAAGATCTGATTCAGCGTGAATGAGAGAGCTGCTTTGGAGCGTGAATGAGGGTTTTTTTTTCAGAGACCGTGAAAGAGAGAGTGAAGATGAGAGAGTGAGCGCAAGAAGGAAGATCTGTGGGGAGGGTAATTGAGGAAATTTTTATTTCTCTTTCCTAGTCAAAGTAACATATGTGTCAAAATATTGGTTTTGGGCTAAATATGGTAAGTGACAACAAGATGGTATTATTGCTGTCAAAACCCCTAGGGATTAACATAAAATTTCTCTGCAATTTCTAGGTTTCTTCTTCACCTTCAAAACTGAACCCTCATTTTCTTGTTTCTCAAGAAATAAAGGGACAAAAAAAAAGACGAGGTAATTCTCAAATTCTCTTTCCTTTACGGTTCAACCATGGTATTTTCGAGGCGGTTCTCATTTCACGCGCTTTTATTTTAGGAAATAATTTGTTTTCATATTTTATTCGATATCTGAGCGCAGTTTCGTTGTGGTTTCGCTCGTCGATTTCATTTCGAGAATAGAAAGTTCTTAATGTACGCTATAGTGTTGTTTCGAATAAAATGAGCGCGATCGATTAGTTTCGTTCCGAATCGTAGAAAAACCTACAATCTTTTATTCTTTTATTCATTTCGCAAAGAAATTGTAAGTTTTATTTCATTCCATTTGAAAATTCGAGTAGAAGTTTTTGTGCGTTTTCTGTTCATACAGTTTTATACATATCGTATTTCTTGTTGATTTCGTTTGGTTAGTATATTATTATTATTATTATTATTATTATTATTATTCGTTTCACAATACTATGTTCTTGTTCTGGTGGTTTTGAGATTGGAACTAAATAAATATCTGTTTCAATTTTAATAAAATAATAATAATTATTATAATTATATTATAATTATTATTATTACCAGTATTATCTGTTTTAAACACTGAAAAACTAGTTTATCGTGAATCACATTCAATGGTTGTACGAATTTTTTATGAAAATTAAAATGGGGTATCTATTCGGGGTCGGTTCATGTAGTGGAGCGATTCGTAATTATCTTGTCAATGAGTCAGCTAATAGAGAATCTCCATTATCTATTATGCGTGAGCTTGTAATCTGTTGACTTTTTGGTGGTTGATTGAGCACAACAAGGCATGATTTTTCTTGTTTGAATATTCTAATGAAATTAACGAAAGGGAAGTTACATTTTTTGGAACACTTGTATCTTTGTGACCTCTAAAGATCCAAGTTTCTTGAGTTTTTGGGTTGTGCTCAACTCAATATTCCTATCTTATTGGCCTCTCTGAAATTTGTGGTTAGGAGGTGAACTGTGGTTGGGCTGTTCTTGTTCTTTCTTTCTTTTTTTCTTACCAACTGTTTCAGTGCCTTTCATAGTTTACATAATACGATTACTGTGTTATGTTTTCATTTCCAGTTTCCTTAAAATATTTTATTCTGAATATGTAGCTATCATTGTCAGGTTTGTGGCGCTGTTTTTTTGCTGAAACAACGTTGCACTGATCATTTTACTTACCACAAAAACGTTTGCTGTAACAGGACGTTTAACTAAGACAGAGAAGATAAGATGGGTAATTTGCTGTGTTGCATTCAAGTTGACCAATCCACGGTCGCAATAAAAGAGACATTTGGGAAGTTTGACGAAGTTCTTGAGCCGGGATGTCATTGCCTTCCTTGGTTCCTCGGAAGTCAAGTCGCTGGGCATCTCTCTCTCCGTCTCCAGCAATTGGATGTGAAATGCGAGACCAAAACTAAGGTTTGTTTTTACTCTCTTTCATCACTGGGATTTTGGAAATATTGTGTGACGTCATATTGATGAGTACGGATGTTAGATATATGTGATGTTCTCGATACTGTATTTTGCCACTTCAAAATGCATTCTTGATGGTTCGTTTATTAGTTATTGCTCTTTTGTATGTAGTTTCTGTTAATTATTTTTTTATTTTCTCTCTAGGACAATGTCTTTGTCAATGTTGTTGCATCAATCCAATACCGTGCCTTAGCTGACAAAGCCAATGATGCTTTCTACAAGCTCAGCAACACAAGGTCCCAAATCCAGGCTTATGTTTTCGATGGTACGACTGAACCACTTATTTGGCCAAGCCTACAACTAGCAAGCTCTAATTATTTAGAAAATATCTTTACAAATATATTATTTTCCATAACTGGGTCCCTTTTCATATACATCAGTGATCAGAGCCAGCGTACCCAAGCTCAGCTTGGATGACGCTTTTGAGCAGAAAAATGACATCGCCAGAGCCGTCGAGGATGAACTTGAGAAGGTAACTTTTGTGAATACCCCAAACTACTCAAACTTTTAACCCTTGCAAATAATTGATGTATACAAAATTCCTTGCTTTATAATCTCTACAGGCTATGTCTGCGTATGGCTTTGAGATCGTCCAAACACTCATTGTCGACATAGAACCGGATGAGCATGTGAAGCGGGCCATGAATGAAATCAATGCTGGTATAATCACTCAACATTTTTATCCTTGAAACTTCGCAATAGAGTTCTAGGCTTATACCCAAATTTTTCTAGGGTGAATATTATATACAAAAAATTAGGTAACTAGCCAACTAAAACATTTGTGATTTTTATATAGCCAACGTTTCGTAAAGGGGATAAGATTGGCAACCCGCATATATCTTTTTACCTTCCTCGCTCATTTTTTTTAAAATCGAAAATAGGATACATGGAGAATTAAGATAGTTTCTGGACTTCCGAGAGGTCTTATTTAAGGACCGAAAAGTAATAACTACTCTATATTCAACTCATAGTTGTCTACTAATTATTAGAAATCCTAACATTTGGGTCATTTCAGATTGACATTAGAAGTGTATGTCCAAAGTTGGGGTATAAACAAATATATAATCCCATGTTCCGTATTAAGAGGCTAAATAATAATCCCGTGATATTGTTTACCAATACCCAGCTATGAGGATGAGGATGGCTGCGAGCGAGAAGGCCGAGGCGGAGAAGATTCTGCAGATCAAGCGGGCCGAGGGTGAGGCCGAGGCCAAGTACCTGTCTGGGCTCGGGATAGCCCGGCAGCGTCAAGCCATCGTGGATGGGCTGAGGGACAGCGTGTTGGGCTTCTCGGTGAACGTCCCTGGGACGAGCCCCAAAGACGTGATGGACATGGTCCTCGTCACCCAATACTTCGACACCATGAAGGAGATCGGAGCCTCCTCGAAATCCTCTGCCGTCTTCATCCCCCACGGCCCCGGAGCGGTCCGCGATGTTGCCTCTCAGATCCGCGACGGCCTTCTTCAGGCTTCCCAGCACGACTCCTAGAACCTTCTAGGAGCTTCTTTGGCGACACGGGTGATGTGGTTGGTTTACTACTTGTGCAGAAGGTGTTTTCTCATTAGGTTTGGATTTAAAAAAATAAATTGGTTTCTTGTTTTCGCTTTTTTTTTTTTTTTACCCTTTTCTCTATACAACTTGAAGTTTGACTATGGGAGAGTATATTTGGGGTAGTATGGAGTGTGATGGGTTTATATAGATTGCTTGCTTGTGTAGATATTTGAATGGTATGTGTGTCTGATAGCATAACTTGTTTGACACTAAGCAACTTTAATTTGTTTCTACTTTCGTGTTCTCCATTATTAGGTTTAGGCCAAATGCTTAGACAAACTGTTTATTCATGGTTGGTAATTTGGCACGGTTGTGGATGACTAGCCGTTATCTGTAGATAAAAGCTTGAATATTGATTTTACTATGTTTGAGCTTGCCACTCTACATTGGCCAAAAAAAAAAGGCTATATGATGCAATACTTAATTCTCTTAAAAATCCTCAACCATAATCAAAATTACCATTTGATGATCTTTATATGTAAGATAACAATTCTCATTCCCAAAATGAGTGGTATTTATCATCAAATGTCCTAGGCTCTAATGGCCATGGAGAAGCCAAGATTAGGAAGTCTTTTGAGGCCCATCAAGTCCAGTTCTCCTCCAACGGTCACAAAGAGCTTGTCCCATAGACCCTGCTGGACTAACGCAGCCACTCTGCCTTGCGTGTCAATCCTTCCTTTCAAAGCCGTCGAGGCAAACAGAGCGTGCTTCGCTCCGATCGCGACAGAAGCCTCGTTCCTCGACAAGGAATATCTCATCTCTGCCGCGAGGGCTGTGCTCGTCGCACTGCTCAATGTGTAGTAACACGAAGCTTTCATAGCGTCCAGGTTTTCCCTACAGCAATTGAACACAAGGATATATGCACCACGATTAAAAAAAAACATGATTATTTGACGGAAACCGCCTGATAACCAATGTGATCGGTCGTGTTTCCAGATGAACTAAGGGAAATAAACATATCTATAAGTAAATTTGGGAGAATATCATTTTTTTCTATAACAAAGTTGAAAATAAATTCCATATCTATGATTACTATGTGACCATGTGGTCATAAAATATACAATTTTTGTGACAACATTGTCACAAAGTACTAGTAGAATACTGGAATTTGAAGATTTTTTGTTCATAGAAAAAAAAATAAAGTTGCCTCATTTTAGTCATAAAAATTAAATATGTCTGTATCTCGTTAACGGCCTTTTTTTTTCTTCTCATTTAAAGTATCATGTGTAGAAGAAATTACTTGGTGTACCAATGTTTCAATACTTATTCGACAAACACTGATCACAAGTTTTAAATTCCATAAAATATCGACTATCTATAGTTTAAAAAAAATTATAATTATTTTATTTACAGTTTAAAAAAAATATAGTATCATTTAGAATAAGGGATTGTATAGTTTTAATATAAAAAGCAAATACTTGTAGAAATTTTGGAAGTCTGTACTCTGTATTCTTAGCACGAACAGATATATTTCTTTTTTATTTTTCTTTTAAAATAATTCTCATATATGTCATATGTAAAATCACCATATATTCACAATGGGTCCCATTTTTAACTTTCTTTCCCTTCCCCTATTTTACTTCTATAAAAATTAGAAAGCATATTCTGAATCTGATACATCTATCTTGCTCTCAATCAAATGAAAAAAAAAATAGTTTTTGACCCAATTCAAGAAAAAACGGTTTGCTTCCGAAAGCACCTCAAGTACTAATACGTACTTGTATCTCCCCAGATAATGTCGCTAGTTTTTTTTTTTTTTTTTAATCCTGGCTTGTTTGTTGTATATTCATTGCATTGATTCCCCAAAAATTGAAACCTTGAATAACAATTTTTGTAATAGCTTTCACAAGAGAAGAAAAGGCTCACATTGTCAATGAAGTGGTGATAAACGCGGCATTGCAGCTGAGACCGACGTTGAATGCGTCGAGCTTGTGTTGCGACATATCGAAAGCCATGGACGAACCAAGCTTTAGAAAACTATTTCCGATCACGCCCGAGAAGCTCAATATAGGGCTGAAATTGATCCCTCGAACCGTGTCTTCTTTTAACCCGAACCCTCCAGTCACTCCAAAATAATCTCGAATGTATTGTAGCTCAACCTGTTTTAATATAACGCGCACGTTGATGGAATCGATTTCGACTCAATGATATATAGTATTATTACCTTTCCAGATTGTGGCAAGACTACTCCGACGACGGCGCTGAGTCCCGGGACGATATCTTGGACTGTGCTAGTTTCATAGGCCACAAAAAAAATGATCATTTAGTTCATACCACATTAATTTTATAGATTTTATATAATTAGTCACATTATGAAGATTAAGGAGGTAGATTTACTTCTACAAGAGAGATCAAAGCCCCAACCACAGTTTTTGTACTTTATTTGATACATCTTTGGTTCCTGAGCATAATCCTTATAAAGAATATCTGAATAATAGCAATTATAATAGAAAGAAGGAAAAAAAAATGTCAAAAGAAAAAAAAATCCTAAGAAAAAATAGAAAGTTGTACTCAAACGAGAGATTGGTGCAACGAACCTTTCGCCTTCTTCCCGATATCAAAGTATAAACCCGGGGACTTCATTTCTCTTCGAAAATGAAGACAGGCCAACTAACAAATCAACAGTCTTGGTTGGTAAATAATCCACTGAAAACTTATAGTGAAGCATGTAAGAGAATTAAGACGTGAGGGAAATTTCCTAGTGTACTGGTTGGTAAAAAAAATTAAAAGTGTAATGAAACTTCCAAAACCCTTTTTGGGTTTAATTTGGTGATATAGACGGTTATGGCTATTTTTTCCCGATCTAGACTAATCTACTTTTGTTTTGCCAAACAGTAAATAATCATGAGAAACGTTAAGTTCATTTTATCAGAATATTCCCCTTCTATCTATGGATTCTATACCAAAACGAAATAAAAAATAATTAAACTGGGGAAGAGTCTCATATGCTTCAGAATCTTAGTAGGAATTATATTCACTGTATGCAAATCTTACATAGACTGATTTATAGGGTAATTAAACAGTAGTGAAGTAATTTGTGCAGTAAGGCAGAGCAATCAATAGAGTGAAAGTACTACCAAGTACAAACATGTAAGCTTTTAAGCTTTAACAACTCCTCTTTCACATAACACCTTCATTTTTATACCCCATTCAACCAAAATACTCTATTATTTCTATTTTTAGCATTTCTTGTGGCATAAGGCAGTTTATCAACTCATGCAATTTAGTTGACTCGAGTTATTGCCATTCACAGTTCCAACTAACTCATCTTCAAAATCTCTTCTTTCTTAGCAACAAAAGCAATAATCCTCAACTCGATTCTTCCGTTTTTTTTTTTTTTTGCTTCCTATTATTCTCTACATTTTCTCGGGCGATCTAATTGTTCTAGTTATCTTCACATTACTCTTTCTATTATTAATGTTGCTTTTCAAATTCATTTTTCTCTTCATATTTCTCAGCTGTATTTGTTTCGGTCATTTATAATCTTGGTTATATTTAATTAACATTTATTTTGTTGTAAATAATTTTGAGTGGAGAAAAAAAAGAAAGAAAAAGATGAAAGCTACCTAAAAGAATAGAGAAAAATCAATGGAAAGTGATCGCGCAGATTAGAATGAAAGTAAATACAAATGTTTGTACAGCTTCCAATGTTACATGTGTATTGGTGTATGCAGATTGTAAATTGTATTAGTATGCTCAATGTTTGATATATGCCGGCATATTTTATTCTTTTTTTTTTTCATGGGCCTTGCTTTAAAGTTATCAACATTGAATGACTATAGTAAATTCACGAAATATTTCTAAGATGCAAGTGGCTATCAAACATTCTAAACGACATAAATAGTTGGACAAAACGACTTGGACATTATATTTATCAGAAAATGGCATTTATTGTCATCTTTTTGTTGTCTCGTTTTTTGTTTTCTCTATCATAAGTTTTAGGAATTATAACAAAACTATGATCAATCATTTTTCTTCTTTAAAAAAAAATCCATTAATTATATTTAGTTCTACAACTATAACTATTTATTGATAAATTTATCAATAAATAACTATGTTTATTTACAAACGTTGAAATTTTTTGTCATAATGTTGGAGTTAAAAACAATTAATAGAGTTTGATAAAAAAAAATAAATAAATAAAAAATAAATAAAAAAGTAAATTAAATGATCATAAATTTTCCCAAAGTTTTATTCCAACTCACGCCCTAAATTTATATCTACCATTTTACCATCATTAAACCTTTGCTCTAGATTGGTAGCAAGGCAGGGGAAAGTAATTGACAACTTATTAAAAGGGTACATTAATATTTAGACACTAAATTTAGTTATTATTTTGCAAACAAAATTAGAGCCAGGCATTAGATTTAAGCTCACCACTCTTAAAAGAAAAATTTGGTGTATTCGTCCGAACCCCGATTTTCTGATAACAAACGAGATGGAACTACAGTAGCATTTGAAACGGTATTAGTCTTTAACTTCGAAGTTCGAAGTATCATATGCTACAGAAACAACATCCATATGAAACTAAGAATCTTTTGGTTGTATAGAAGCGATTTAGTTATGAAATGAAAATATTTGTAACATCAATTATTGCCGGTGAATTTTCTGGCAAGTTCTATTTTTTCTACTTAACCAACGACTTGCTTGCCTTTACAAATATCTTGGTTTATGATAAAAAATAAATAAATAAATAAATAAATAAATAAAAAATAATTCTTGCTGACCTCATATCTTGGTTTTTCTGATCCCAAAAGAAATAAATTCTTACTAAACTCAGACTGAGCAGCAAAGCATTTTTTTTGTGTCCATGTCTTTTCATGGCTTGCATGGTCATTGTTAAAGCCGATTATATGGAATTCCACAGACCCCATTTTTCGAATTATATATATCATATTAAAAATAAATAAATAAATCGTATTATGAAATGTAGTATTGAAATTTTGTGTTGTGAAACTCTTCGAAGTTGTAAACGTTTGAGCTTGAATCAGGCATGAGATGCGCTTTTTTTTGTAGTATCTCTTGCACTTTGAAAATGTCTTAAGGTCATAGACAACAATATTACAAGATAGGACAAGCCTGAATTCGGACTGCACCAAGACGCAGTGAAATTTGAATGTAGTCAAGAAAGATTTTTTGGACAAAAGTGTTTCGGAGAGGGAGAGAGATAGGTTCGAAAATCAAGTGGTGAGTTCCAAAAATCCAGTGTGGTTTATATAGAAATTCGTACCTGTTCACGAAAGTATACGACGAACAGTCATACCTGTTCATCTGAAAGACGGTTATAGTTGCAAACGACACGACCGTTGGCCAAACGACCGTTCGTTTCCAAAACGACGCAACTCTTCGTTTAAACGGACACTAAAAAATAGCCACCATGCCAGAGGACGTGACCGTTGGTAAGACAACTACCACGGTCGCGAGAGAGCCTGCGGACTGCGCTGGACTCGCCACGAGCCTAGCGCGCCTACAAAGAGCCATTAAAGTCTCTACGCCCGAGCCCGACGCCGACGTCGCAGTCGCGTTTGCTTGCGCAAGCAACGCACGAGAGAGTGAAAAGTGGCACTCTCTAGACTTCATCAACATATATAAAAAGCTCAAATCCTTAGTATTTGTTACATGTGAGACTCTTTCTCACAGACACATTCTGTCACTAAACACTATTTTATCCTTTAGTGAACAATCAAGGGAAAAACTAACTCGGTCAAATACACTTCATTTTAACAAGCTTTTTTCTATTAATCCCCCACTTGGTCAAAAGAACAAAATATAATCCAGAAGAAAACAAAGAGTGTTTGTACAAATAAATATCTTTCGATTTGAACTTATCCTTAGTAAAAGCAACACAATTTTTTATCGGAATTTTAGGTAGCTAGGCTTTGAACCTACTATTCCTTGTGACAAAATTGGTGTCACCCTATGCACACCCTTTAAGGTTCTTTGCGTACACCACTCGCTTAGCATCGTTAATGACCATGTGCTCATCTTGTCTCGTGAATTTTTAATGAGAGAAACTCCAACTCTCAATTTAGGACAGCACCATCCCAAAATTCACATAGGTGAAGTTCTTATAGTATCTCTGTTACTTATAATACTTGTCATAAAAAATGAAACTTCATTAAGAGTTAAGAAAACTCAACCTTTAATTGTAACAGCCAATATTATTGTATAATGTTGCGAATATCCAAATCAATGACTTGTTCTTACCCATTAAACTTAATGTTAGTTATTTCCTAATGTTAAGTTGGGTCGCCATCATCATCGGATAACAACTCAAGGAGTTTGAGACCCATACTTCTCGAGGTCGATTCACCTAACTCTTGCACGAGGTTTAGTGAAAAGATCCGCTATGTTATAGCTCTCACGCACATATGTGGGTGGAATGATTCCATCCTCGATCAATTTCCTCACATAGTCATGTCTTAGACTAATGTGTCTAGACATCCAATTATAGAGTTCATTGTATGCTCTTGCTGAAGTGGATTGACAACCACAATGTATTGACATAGCATATACATTGTCTTTAGCCAATGGAACTTCTAATAGAAGATCATTCAACCACTCAGCCTCTTGACATGCGGAAGCCAAAGCCACGAACTTTGATTCCATGGTCGAATGAGTAATATACGTTTGTTTCTTGGATTTCTAAGAAATTGCACATCCGGCAATGTAAACACCTATTTTTCGTAGATTTATTATCTCTGACACTCGATATCCAACTTGCGTTGGTATATCCTTCTAATACGGCAGAAAATTGTCCGTATTGGAGGCCAATAGTCTTGGTCTTAAAAAAAATCAAGATTTCTTACTATAGCCTTCCAATGCTCGGTAATTGGATAGTAAATCTAGTCATTTTACTAACAATAAATGCTATATCTGGTTCGAGTATATTGCATTAAGTGCATGAGACAACCAATAGCACTAGCATATTCCAATTGAGTCATGGCCCTTACATCATTCTTTTCAATTTTTACACTTGGATCAAAAGGGGTGTTTGCTTCCTTAAACTTTAAATGTTTGAACTTGTCAAGCACGTTCTCAACATAGTGCGATTGACTAAGTTCATAAACCCTACTGGTACTACGTACCTTGATACCTAAAATAGTATCAACTTGTCCAAGATCTTTCATTTTGAAAGTGGAAGATAGAAACCTCTTTGTTTCTAATATTTCTTTTATCTCGTTGCTAATGATCAATATATCATCAACATAGAGACATAGGAAAATCACAATGTTACGGCGCACCTTTTTATATAAACACTTGTCACAAACGTTAGGAACAAATCCATTCGAAAGTATGATCGAGTCAAAATATTGATGTCATTGTTTACGTGCTTGTTTTAATCCGTACACTACTACAAAAAAAAGGCCTTTAGAAGCGACAAAACTCGCTTCTAAAGGCCAAAAATTCATTTCTAAATGTCCGCTTATAAAGGCCAGTCGCTTCTAAAATTAGAGGCGACACTTTTAGAAGCGACATGTCGCCTCTAGAGTCGCTTCTAAAACAAAAAATTTGGCGTTGGAGATGAGGCAGGCAGAGAAAAAGAGAAAGATAGTAAGTTGGTGGAGGGTGGTTAGAAATGGCCAAAATTTACAAATATATTATATATATATATATATATATATAAATTCAAAAACATACCGAGGCGGGGTTGTTGAGCTCGAGGCAGGGCTAGGCTGAGAAGATGGTGGTCAGAGGTGGTGGTGGTGGAGGGATAGTGGTCGGAGAAACCAAAAAAAAAATTAAAGAGGGAAATAGAGGTGGTGGTGTGGTGGCGGCAGAGCTTCATGGGAGGCGTGGTGGTGGAAGTGTGGTTGGTGGTGGTGCTCGGTGGTGGTAAACTAGAGGGCGGTGGTGGCTCTCGGAGTTGAAGATTCCGGCGTGGTGGTGGCTCGGTCGGAGAGAGAGAGAGAGAGAGAGAGAGAGAGAGAATTTGAGTCTTCAACTCTTCGGTGGTGGTGTGCGAGGCTCGGTGGTGGCTCGGTCGGAGAGGGAGAGAGAGAGAGAGAGAGAATTTGAGTCTTCAACTCCTCGGTGGTGGTGCGCGAGGCTCGGTGGTGGCTCGGTCGGAAGAGAGAGAGAGAGAGAGAGAGAGAGAGAGATGTGAAATAAGGAAGAAGAAGAAGTCGCGCGATTTAATCTGTGCGACCTATATTAGAAGCGACATTAGAAGCGACTAGTCGGTTCTAATTTCTAGGTCACACTAAATGCCGACGTTTAGTAAAATAATTAAAAACGTTGGCGGAGAAAACAACGAGCAAAAAAAATTTAGATGTTTAGAAGCGACAAGTCGCTTCTAAATTTAACATACCACAAACGTCGTCGTTTTTTTTTACATCTGAAAATTTTGGCTGAAGAAACAAAAAAAGAATTAAAATTTTAACATGTCGCTTCTAAGTTGACAAATGTCGCTTCTAATTTCAAGCGTCGCTTCTAAAAGTCAGTTTTGTAGTAGTGGTATAAGGATTTGACAAGGTTGCAAACCTTTTGCTCATTACCCGTAAGCACAAACCTTCCAGTTGTTCCATGTAAATATCCTCATCGAGATCTCCATTTAAGAATGTCATTTTATCATCCATTTTATGAACATTCAGGTTATGCAAAGAAGCTAAGGAAAACAACACTCTGATTGTTGTTGTCTTTGCTACTGGTGCCTATGTGTCGAAATAATCAATTTTTTCCGTTGTCGAAACTCTTCAAAGTTATAGATGTATCGGCTTGAATCATGCATGAGATGCGTAGTCTTTATAGTATCTCTTGCACTTTGAAAATGTCTTAAGGTCACAGACAAGAATACCGCAGGATACGACAAGCTTGAATTCGGACTGCACCAAGACGCAGTGAAATTTGAACGTAGGCAAGAACAATTTTCTAGAGAAAAGTGTTTTCAGAGAGGGAAAGAGATAGGTTTGAAAACCAAGTGACGAATTCCAAAAACCCATCGTGGTTTATATAAGAATTTGTACATGTTCACAAAATGTGATGACAACAGTCGTACCTGTTCATTTGAACAATAATAGTCGCAAACGACATGATCTTGGCCAAACAACCGCTCGTTTCCAAAACGATGCAACTTTTGTTCAAACGGACACTAAAAAATAACCACCATGCCATAGGACACGACCGTTGGTAAGGCAACCGCCACAGCGAGAATCGCCACGAGAGAGCCCGCGAACTGCGCTATTTCGCCGGACCCGCCACGAGCCTACGTGCTGAAGTGCCTAAATGCGCCTACAAAGAGCCACTAAAGCCTCCACGCCTGAGCCCGACGCCGACGTTGCGCAAGCAACGCACGAGAGAGTGACAAATGGCACTCTCCAGGCTCTGTATAATTTAATACGAGTTATTATATTAATTAGAATATATAAGAACTCAAATCCTTATTAATTGTTTCATTTGAGTCTCTTTCTCACACACACATTCTCTCACAACATACTATTATGACTTTTAATGAACAATCAAAGGAAAAACTAACTTGGTCAAATACACTTTATTTTAACAAGCTTTTTTCAAACATTTTGTCCCGAAACCATACGAGAAATGGGAGGAACTAGGATCCTCGTTTAGCATCATTTAGTACCTCTTTTTTAAATTGTATTTTTTAATTGAAAATATGACAATTTTTTTTTAATTGCATTCATGATTAAAGTGAAAGGAAAAACAAATAATATGGGAAATATGATAATACTGGAACCGCGAAATGTGATACAGGAAATTCATGATACCGTGAAATATGATTTCGAGATTTCCCGACATCATTTTTTACAGTACCGAGAATCTCATTTCTCACAAAATATGAGACGAGACCAAGGAATCTCTTTTCTCGAATTTCACATGGCCAGCTTTAGTCAACGTCCTTAGCGACCAATTTTTTATATCGTTGAGTGCTGACAGATGAATTTAGCTTAATGACCAATGTATAAAGTATAAACCAACCAAAAAAGCATTGCACTAAACATGATGTAAAAAGGTAAATAATAAACAATGCAATCCAGATTGTTGAGCCAATTGATATCCATATCCTTAAATCCAGACGAGAGTTCAAATCTGTCCCCATTGAAATGTCCTTTATCAGTTTTATACATAAAGAAGAAAAAGAGCAATAACCTCGTGTACACAAAAACAAGTATACATTATCTAGTGGTAAATTTGCTGGCAAAGCCTATAGGAGGACACACCGCGCGAGATTTACTCCTCAGTTAATAAAAAAAATTATAATAATTGTTTTCATAGAGCTGTGTACAAAGAAAAACAACCCCAGTGTTCATACTTTCAGAGACATCATTACAATTTACATCAAAACTCCCTCTCTTTTTCAAAGACCATTATTTTTTTCAAACTCCTCTTCCCCACCAAAAACTGATCTCTTCCTTTCTCTTGGTTCAAGTTAGTCAATTATATAAAAAAAAAATTAAAAAGAAAAGAACATCATGACAACTTGTCACTTTTAACTCTTTTCCACTTCCCCCTAAGAAGCAGTTATTATTTTGGGACATCTTTTTCAACCCACAACAGCAGTTTGTGTGCAATACCAATAACATCATGCATTTGGGCACATACTTAAAAAAAATCATGTATTCCCATTTCCCACATAGGATTTTAAAAATCTAGAATTATCATATTAAAATATAGCTCTAAACGGTCGTGCTAGATCAACCGGTCGGAGAGGCTAGGGAGTCTCCTGAAGAAGTTCAAGCTCGGAGGTGGCATTGGGTCTCTAAACATCGGGTGGCGCAAATAATAGAACCCGAGCGCAACCGCCACCATTTTCGGCGGCACGGCGTAAAGAATCACCGTAATTGCGAAACAAACCCCGATAAACAATTTCGTGGCTCTCGGGTCCCTCCAGCTCACCAAGGCCTGAAACCTCTCACCCTGGGCCGCGAAGTCCCCGAGCACGGTCTGAACCCGAGCCGCCAAGATTCGAAGCCGGTCGTAGCGGGCCCGCACGACATCCGGCGGCTTCGAGCTCGGGACGGTGTCGAACTCCTCGTCGAGCTCGTCCGGGTCCACCGCCTCGGCCTGCGAAAGCCTCGTGTCCATTCCCGCCGGAATCTTGGGCCTGAACCGATAGTACCAAACCCCGATGAGGACCACGTAGAGAAAACCCGTGGGGACCACCAGGTCCGGGTACCACACGAGGACGAGGTAGAGGACGTGGACGAGGACGGTGGTGACCGGGGCCCGCCAGCGGCGAATCCCGTCGAGCCACCTGGCGAGCCCCACGAGCCAGGCGAGCACCGCCACGATCCGGAACCAGTTCGCCTTGCTGCGACGCACGCTCCACGAGTGCGAATCAGCGTCGAGCATGTACCGGACCACTTCGGGACCCAATGGCGGTTCGGATCGGCCCAGCCAGGTGGCGACCATTCGGGTCGAGGCTGACCGGAGAGCCTCTTGCTGGGCTACCCCGAGCGGGCGGAGATAGTGCATTTTGGGGAGGAGAGGCTGGGCGTAGGCGGAGAGGGTTTCGGGCAGGAGAGACGGGCAGGCGAACCTGACCGCCACTTCGATCTCTCCCATCTTCTTCAGCCCCGAACGAGTCAGGACCAAAAGGGGATAGGCGTTGGTGTAGACCCGGTTGCTCTCTAGGGTCGAGACTCGGACGCGGACTTTCCCGATTCGGCAATCGGGGCGGCTCTGCTTCTCCCCGGGGCCGTCGGAGATCATCATTCGCCAGTTGTCGAAGACGCCGAGGGTGAGGACGGTGCAGGGGTCGTAGACCTGCCACGTGTACTGCTCGTTCCACCGCGGGTCGAAGCTGTCGGTGATGGTTCGGGTCCGGGCCCACTTTTTCCCGTACTTGGCGACGCAGTAAGCGTCCGTGGAACCCTTCCCGCCCGGGCAGGACTTCATCGGTAAGAGCCCGCGAGCGCCGAGGATTCCGAGCTCTAAGATTCCGATCGGAGGCTTCCAGAGCTGCTTCGCCGTCGGTCGGAAGTCGCTGCACACGTGAGCGGCTTCGTCGAGCACGTGGTAACCTCCTTCCAAGCAGACTCTCATCTGGATTCTCCCGAAGTAGGGCGGTCCGGGGCCGGGGCCGTTTCCGTTTCCCTCGAGGGGGAACCATTTGGAGGCCACGAAGCGCTCGTCAAACCTCTGCTCCACGGAGTTTATCGGGACCACGACGTGGCCGAGGAGGATCGGGTCTTTCGAGGTCCGGTCCTCGATGAGGACGATGAGGGATTCTTCGAGCGGCTCGCAGGCTACGAAGAGGAGGTCCTCGTTCCAGTGGAACGACGCGCTGTGGTTGTTCATCGTTCCCCGTCGCGTCCTGGCAGATTGGAATCCGAGCTGGGCTTTGATGCGGATCTCCGGCGCGGTTAATGGTGGGAGATTCGGGGCGATCTGGAGATCCTGAGCCTCCATGATGGTCGCCCTCAGGTACCAGAGCTTCGGAGATTGGTAGACTTTGGAGCGCGTGTGGGATACGAAGGGCGCGTCGGAGCTCCAGGCCTCCGGGAAAGAGTCGTCGGCTTGTGTTCCGATCCAGACGGAGAGCTGAATGTCGCCGGAGACTCTGCCGGAGGCTTGGTCGCCGTCCCCGCCCTCGAGGCGGTACCACTGCGGAGCTAAAGGGCTGTCCGGCGGATCGCGAACCGGAACGTCGGAGAGATCGAAGCAAACGCCGCCGAGGAATTGCTCCTGAGGAAAGTCCCACAGTGAAATCTCTAGCGTCGCGCTGCTGGAGTCAGTCCTGTCGTGGCGGAGCGCGAAGACCTGCTGCCACTCCGGCGAGTCCGGCGCCGCCGCGGCCGCCATAACCGCCGGCTTAGATTTATTGAAGTCACTTGAGGTTCGTATCTTTACGTAGGGGCTCTCGTTGGGAGAGAGTCCGCGAGCCTTGCAGATCTTGACGAACAAGTACTGCATCGGCTCCACCAGACCGAACGGCCGAGTCCTCTCCGTCGACGGAACGGCGGCGGCCGGTACCGCCGAAGCAGGATCGCCTCTGAATTTCGACGGGATCGCCTTCGGCGAATACTCTCCTCCGTTACTATTCGCTCTTCTCAAAACCCTAACCCTCTCTCCCGCCACGGCTCGCCTCGCCTCCATCTTCCTCATCTCCGCCTGCGCCGCCATTTCCGGCGGTCCTCCCCCGCCTCCGCCGCCGTACATCTCATACACCGGCGGCGCCTCCTCCATAACCACCATCGGCGGCGGAGGACCTACCGGATGACCGTGAACGATCTCCGGCGCGACGATGTGAGTTTCCATCCCCGCCGGGACCTCGAAAACCCTACCTTCCTCAACCATCATCACCGACGGCGGCTTCGGCTTCTCCGGCGGTACATCCTCCGGCGGCGGAGCTCCCGCCGGCTGCTGCTGCTCGGTGGCTTCTTCGACGATTTCGTCGTAGTAGTAAATCCTCAGCCCAATCTCTCCTCTAATCCAGCTGAAAACGCTCTTCTTCTCCAGGGAAAAGTAGACCAGGCCTTCGGAGCCTCGCCGCGCGAACTGAGTTCCGTACAACTTGACGCGGCCGAGAAAGTGGTTCTTCCTGGCGGTTCCGGTGGCGTTGCAGTAGCGCTTGTCGTTGAGGACCTCGATCTCGAGCTCCTCAAACTCCATGTTCTCCGGATCGGAGACGAGGAAGTCGAGAGCCTCGTTCCAGACGGGATTCAGGTCCCGGAACTTCGTGGAGGTTCGCCGGCGCTGGCCGTCGAAGTCGACGACGACGTAGGCGCTTGCGCTGCCCTGGCCGTCCTTCGGAAGAAGATCACGAGCGTCGGCGACCTCCACGACGAGCTTCCGCGCCGTCCGCTGCGGCGGCGGAGGCTGAGACGGCGTCGCTGCGGTCATTTCGCCGCCGAGTTCATTCTTCTTCTCCAATGGCTGTGTGTGTGTGTTTGGTTTGTTCTAATCAAAAGCGTTGATAGCGGACAAGAGAATAAGGGAGTGAGAGAATGTGATCTTTTCGGAAGGTGATTCTTCTAATTATTTCTTTTCAATTCGGTGCTACAACAAAATTTAGAATTTTATTTATTTTTACTTTTTATTTTCTGTGTTTTTTTTTTTTTGGTTTTGTTTTGTAATTATTTTATTATATAAATAATTCGATGAGAGAGAGATTCCATGCTCTCTTGTGAAGGTTTTGTTTGATCCACTTTTTGGTTTTCCCGCCTTTACTTTACAGGGTTCGTTATTCCAGCTCACCATTTTTCCTTATTTTTATTTATTTGTTTATATTTCATAATCAATATTAGAATAATACAAAAAGGACTGTTCATTACTCATTAGACTCATTACAAGTATTTGCCATTTGGATAATATAATTTTCGATGACTGACTAATTAATTCTTCTATTTCGTGCCAGGACTTAGATTTCTATTTAGCAATCAGCTTATGGGTTCGTTATGTTTAGCTTGTGTAGCCAGCAATTTTTGCAGCAATCTAATGGAAACAAATTGTACAATGTATTCCCATTGACAACTAATGGGATTTTTTTTTTTTTTTGACAATATCACGAATGGGATTTTGAATACGTCTGTAATGTAAACAAACAATGGAAATAAGGCGAAGTAGATTATAATAATATTATAGGCCTATATAATAATAAAGTGAGAAGAAAAAAAACCTTAGATTATTGACTCTCTTCTTTTTATGTATACCAGGCTATTGATTTAAATTTGACTAAAGTTTGGAAGACTTGAAAAATAATGTAGTGGACCTTCTTAGGCTCACTGTTAATGCAGTGGACCTTCTCCAAGCTAAATATGTATTTTCCGGTTAATCATATATTAACTTTTAACATAATTCTTAACTATTAATTAATAAGAGAAAATCAGTTGAGGTTAATTGTGGTTAATCTCTTACCCGATTTTTTAAACCAAAATTGCACAAAACTTGGGAAAAAAATCATTTAAAAAATATCGTTAAACTTTAGATCATTCTAATAAAGTAAAAATACTTAAAAAAATAAATATTTTTTTCTCAACCTATGCACTTTTTGTACACTTTAGGTAGATTTTTGAGGGCCTAATCAACACTGCTCAGAAACTGTCCTATATCACACCCTATTTAATATACATGGCCAATATGCCCTCTGCATTTTGGTACCTGATTCTAGGGCCCACAATTTTTTTCTTTCTTTTTGTATAAATAAAGATAAAAGAATACACATTTTGAGTAAAATTGATCGACAAAGCACGTAAACTTTTTTCCACTTCTCCGCACCGTATTACTAATACTATCGGGTCTAGAATTACAAAATAAAACTCACATAAAATGTACAACCATTGTTGCCAATGTGTTCAAGAAGCTCTGTATCCACTAGAAAGAAATGAATATTGTCCTTTTTGTGTGCCTTTCTTTCAGTTTAAAGGAATATCACTTGGAGCCGGGGTCGGAGCAAGAAAAGCTCACCAAGAGAGCTAATTTGAAAAAAATAAAAAAAAAATTCAAAGGGAGTTGATTAATAAATTTTTAGAGCAAAAAATGTAATTTTTTTTTTTGTAAAATGAGCCAAAAATACAAAAAGAAAAAAATTGAACCCCCCTCGATCAGGAATAGCTTTTGTTTGCAACCCACAAAAGAAAAGAGTTTATAACAAAGGAAAATTAATCCAATTAGAGGTGTTTGTTAATTTTCATCAATTAATAATATCGTAAGAAATTCCTGAAACCCCTGAATAGTGAGGGACCCAAGTCCATACCTAACAAACGATTATCGTCGGCCCAAACTCACCGGGGGTTCTAGGCGATTCAATATTTTTGGACCTTATAATACTAATAAAAATTTAAATTTTCAGGTTAAAAAATGTAAATCAGTGTAAATTTTTAGGGTAAAAAATGTAAGTTTTCTTAAAAATAGGCAAAAAGTGTAAAATAATTTTTTTTTTGCCCTACCCAATTAGGGGCCCAAAGCAAAAGCCTTGCCCGCCTTAGGTCAGGGCCGACCCTGCAAACGATGTATCACGGCCCATCGTATGACAGAAGAAGGAATGGGTAGCCTTACGAAGTTCTTAACATATAATTTCATCGGATCTCGAGAGAGTCCTATCATTACATTTTTATGGATGACTCGAGTACCATCCCCTCGAGAAATCAGCCACCTTTTGTAAATATGTTTGCATGTTGGACTACTCGTTGGAGCCTTCGAAGGGAAGATTACCATTATCTTGATATTCGATCTATGCACATGATATAGCATAGCATATAGTATACATCATCATCTTGGCCATTATTGTATCCTTAACATAGCCTTATAAAAATGTGCCTAACAAGGTATATTTGACTTACATCGTTGCTAAAGTATTGTGTTTTGATAATTGGTACTTGTAAATATAACAACGTTGCTAATTTTAGCGTTGCTAAATCGTTGAATTGGTGCATATATAGCATTGAGGAATTGATACTCGGGCGATATGAATTGGTGCACACGTTAGAGATATACACGTAGTGGTGAGGACGGCGATGACTCTAAGCTCTAAATGATAGTGACGAAAAGTCAAAAGCTCTTGCTACGGCGAACTCGGTAAAGATCGACAAAGATATAGAGAAGAAAAAGAAATATTTTCAAGTTGAGAGTTCTTTAATCGGTTAAGATCACCAAAATCTCGTGCTTCATGAAAAACGGCGCAACAAAACATAAAGCCCTACGTTTTCTGGGGTAGCAGCTTGGGTTTTTTTTTTTTTTTTTTAATCCCCACTCTAACCATTTTTTTTAATAAAATAAAAAAGTAATATACACATCACATGATTTTAGGATCGTATAGTGCATAGACTTTAGGCACGCATATCAAAGAAGCTTCTCCCTTGCGCGTCATTGTCTATGTGGTCTTATATACTCTCTTTATTTTTTAATTCCCCTGATTTGGGTGGATTGCTTGTGGAATCCGATCCCATTAGATAAAAGTTGCCTTTGAATTTATTCTTTCCATGTTGTTCTACTTCTATTCGACACATTTTGTGGATGACATTAACGAGAAAGCAAACATCTCTTGCAAAAGGAATAATATATAATGTATATGTATGTGTATATGTATGTATTGTAAAAGTATGCATAGCTTCTTCCCAATTTAATTGGATGACGATAAAAATACTCAAAAGTTTACGTTGGTTACATTTGATTACTCATTTTTTTCGAAAAGTAAAATACATAATATTTATTTTTTGTTCCACCGTTCGGAGCACAGAGCGCAGATAATTAGCCCCGAACAAATAATAATGATTTTCCCCTTCAACTAGTTATATTGATTGTTTCATAATAAGACTTTACTAGCCCCGAACTGAAGCATAAAACAAAAATAAAAAATTGCTCTATTTATTTTTTAAGAATTAGGTTTTTTTTTAACCTTGCAAGTAATTAAATTTGTGTTATACATTATTTTTAAATAAGATTTTTAGTCGGGCTTGGATTGATACTCCGTGCAATTCATCCCTCACATATATCACCGAATTAAAATAGAGAAATTTCATTTTCTAGACCTAAAAGTTATGAAAATATCTCAATTAGACCCATTAATTAAAAAATATCCAAAATTGGACTTTTGTACCAATTTTGGACAAAAATGCCCTCAATTCAAAATAAACCTCATAACATCATCTCCTTCATTCTCACTTTCTCACTTTCTCACTTTCTCTCACTTTCTCTCAACACAAAAACAACTTTTCTCCATCTCCACCAATTCCGACGCGAAAATCACCAAATCCGACGCCATCCTCATCAAATCCGACGCCGACCTCGACACCTCCGACGCCGACCCCAACCTCCATCAACCTCCATAGCTACCTCAAAATGACAAAAAATGTATGTTTTTTAATGGTTTTTTTAATGGTTTTTCATGGTTTCTTAGTGTAGCATAGATAAGAAATAAGATTAGAGTGGCATCATACAGTTCAATACCACAATGATCGGTCTTGAATTTATGCTGGACATTTAGTTTGAGATGATGGAAGCATGTTCCATGAGAGATACCGGGGAACGCCACTTCGACGCCATGTATGATGCTAACATGTCTATCGGATATGAACACCAACTCTTCAACGTCTTCACCGATAGCTTATCTCAACTTTCTCAAAAACCAAATCCACGAAGCATGACACTCGCTATCTACTACCCCGAATGCAAGTGGATACAACTGAGAATTAGCATCCATCGCAATTGCGCATAGCAACTGTCCACC
Organism: Urtica dioica subsp. dioica; assembly: GCF_054948205.1. Lineage (NCBI taxonomy): Eukaryota > Viridiplantae > Streptophyta > Magnoliopsida > Rosales > Urticaceae > Urtica > Urtica dioica. The sequence goes on from NC_142765.1 coordinate 19,958,769, forward strand.
ATATTTTGTCTTCAAAAATGCACCGTCTAATGATATGACTGGTCGACAAGACTTGAACCCTCTACGACACGCCCCAATAGAAAAGAACGCGTATTTGAATCTATCGCCATCTTTCACAAACTCCGTAAGAGTCCCTGGATTCTTCTGCTCCAACATGTATAACCAAGATGGTAACTTCTGATAAGATTCTTCTGGCGTATCCCTTACGTAAGAAATTGTTTTCTCCCTTGTTCTCCAAGCTTTCAAGTACGATATGCCAACACCCCACCTTGTCTTGACTTCCTCTCTTACGTTATGCGCTGAATATTCAGCCATAGAGCTAATGTTGTACTTATCTTTGAAGACGTGCCCAATAACCCAAGGTGCAGCTCCTCTATGACCTTCTGTTCGAACCACATGCGCGCAAGAATGTCTACTCTCATACGACGTTATCTGCCACATGTCAGACCACTGCACAACACCCCTCAGCTTCCAAGTGCACATCTCATTTTTGCATATGACATACCATCTCTTTTTCGAAGACGATTTCACTCTAAACTCAAAATTATTTTTTAGAGCAAAAACATGAATCTGTTGATTCATCTGTTTCTTTGACTCAAACTCTTTCCCAAGGTATATATCTTATGTGCTACCTATTGCATGTAATCAATGGTTATAAAATATATAACACTTTCCATATTATAAGTAGATCTCATTATTTTTATTACCTGTGGAAGAATGTGACAACAGAGTTGGACCTTCATTACGTTCTTCTTTGACAACATCATCGGCTGTGAAGTCAGGGGCTTCCCATGAATAACGCACGAAATCCGTTTGTGAAACATCTTTACGAGGGTCACATGACGGTTCACCTTGTTTTGATGGTTCACCGTGTCCTGATGGTACTGCAAAATGTTTAACAAAATCTTTATATTCTTCATGATTCGCAAACTCTTCGAATTCTGTTTCTTTGTCACTGTTGTGTCCATCTTCTCCCTTGTCACTTTTATCTTCGTCAACTTTGTTATTTTGTTCTTCATCATCTTCTTTCTCGTTGTTGTGATAATTATCTCTGTCATGCACGTATACTTCATCATCTCGATCGGTGATTATCAAATTCTTTCGTCTCTTGTTGAGTTCAACACGGGGCAACTCTTCATTGATAACATTTTTTCCTTTATCTACTTTGTTTGCACTGAACGCTGTGATTTCTTTCGATATCAAAGTTACACAAAGTGCATATTTTCTACGACTTTTGCACTTCGTATAATACTTAACATCAATATCGTCCTTCAACAAAGCAGGCTCAATCGGCATATTACCCGCTTCATATGGAACTTCTAACTTTAAGTCATACTTTGATCTGTCTATATCGACTCTGTTGTACACCTTGTCGACTAACCCCGTGTACGTCGTCTCTCTCGAAACTTCAAGCGGAAATGTTCTTGCATTTTTGAACACGTATAAGTGTCCATTTCTCTCCCATGTGCCGTTAACCATCAACAAAACTGCAAAAAAATAGCACATAAAATACATTAAATAAAAAAAACAAGATTTTTAAATTATCCTTGGAAACTGTCGGATCCGATCGGATCCGGCCAGATCTGGTCGGATCCTGCCGGATCCGGTCGGAATCTGGCAGTTGTCGGATCCGGTCGGATCCTGCCAGATCCGGTCGGATTCTGACCTTGCCAGATCTGGTCGGATCCTGCCAGATCCGGTCGGATCTTGTCCGAATTTCGGCTTAAATTTCGTCGGAAATAGTCCTTAAATTTCATCCTAAATTATCGGATTTCATCGGAAATAACGTTAAATTCCGGGTTATTTGACCTAAATCTACCAACTTTTTTTTTTCATCACAAACTATATCAACATAACTATAAAAGATGAATGAATGAGCATACTAACCCATTTCGACGGGATTGAACGAAGTGAATACTCGAAAATGATGAAACGAGAGGAAAAGAGAGAGAATGAGAGATGAAAAGAAGTATGGAATGAAGTGAAGATGGTTATATTACCTTGAAAGGGTATTTTTGTCCGAAATTGGTACAAAAGTCTAATTTTAGATATTTATAAACTAGTGAGTCTAATTGAGATATTTTCATAACTTTTAGGTCTAGAAAATGAAATTTCTCATACAAATATATATATAAAAAAAAAATATTCTGGAGTTCAAAAGACCTAGTGTCATATTAAGATAAGAGAAATTTTGGTAGATAAGCTTTTGATTTTATTCTATATGTTCTTTTAGGGAAAAAGCTTTCAAAAATATTCTGTTTGTGGTTTGATATTTTTGGTTGAGTACATCTAGAATTAATAACGATTTTTAGTTAGATTTCTGATAGGGGAATGATCATAATAGTCTTAACACAGCTGACTAATCCATTAATAATTTGTGTGCTTTATTATTGATATCTTCAAACAAAGTATGGTCATATTATAACCACAGCATCCATAATATTGTTATATATTTTACATGTTACACATTTACATCACACAATGAAAGATTAAATTTTAAGAGAAATTTAGAGAGAGAGAGAGAGAGAGAGAGAGAGAGAGAGATCTTTTTTTTTCCTCTCCTTGTCTCACTCTTTACTAGATTCGAGGCTTCGAGATATAAGCATCCCTAGCGAAAAGGCGAGCATGGCTGTGACAACAATCCCTTTGTTTTTGGCCAAAATATCGACGGCAGTTCTTAGGTAATGATTAGACTCGCAATCCCACAATTTCCGACAGATATTCTCTTCAGACTCTTTCACCTTCTCGGATTTGTCTTCCTCAGTTTTTGACTTGTCGTCATGAAGGGGTTCTTTGTGCGCGTTATCATCGGCAATTCTTTTATTATCATTATTTTTTAGGTCAGATGACTCGGGTTTGGGTTCAGGTATTTCTTGCTCTTTATTTTTTACTTCGGCCTTTTGCTTAGGGATGGTCACGTAGAGAATCTCTGTCTCACTGTCGAATTTTGCCGAAATCGCATTGTTCACCGTCTTCTCCGGAATATTGAATGTTTGCTCGAATCGGACACGTTTGTTCTCATTTATAGCTCTCTCACCGCTGATCTTGAGAAGCCCCGAGTCATTGACTTGTATTTTCACTTGCTCTTTCTTAAAATCTAACCCCACAAAAAAGTATTAGAAAAAAAATCATATCAAATGTAGTAGTATTAAATTTACGTGAGTAATAAGGAATCCATGCGCTGCGGTTTAACATATATATATATATATATATATATATATATATATATGTATATATATATATATATCAGTATTTGGCACATTTTAAATTAACATTAATTAAAAAAAGAAAAGCAGCCAATGTAATTCATTTTTTTAATTTCCTGTGTGCGAATTTAAATGTCAACAAATAGTTCATGCATAGAATAATGTATATTTCATGTGGTAATATTTGTTCATAGTGGTTAAAAAAACAGCCAATATATATGTTTTGAATTTCCTAAGTGATACTAAATAAAGATTGAGCTCGAGAAAATATACCGGGGAGATCGACTAGTAGATAATGGCCTGTTAAGTCCTCGGTCCAAACATGAGACGGTACGATCTCTTCCGTATCGAGTTGCCGGGCATTATCTCCGATATGGTTTCTTGTTCCTCTAAGACTTGCCATGAAATATGTTTAAAGATTGATGATCAAAGATAGGTTGAGAGATTATATCTTTCGCCGTATCAAATTGAAAGAGATGTACGTAACATCCAGTTATATACAAGGCCCGGAATAAATAATAAATAAGGAAATATTTTTGGTTGATTATACGCAAAGTCAAATAGTTTTTCTTGTAGATCTCTTCAATGTTAATATTCGAAAGTTTTCCTGTTGGGATATTGTTCAAACGTCTTGGCGGTGGCTTAGTAATGTTAGTTTTCCAAAGGGTCTATTCTTTGCTTTTTCTCGAGTCCAAACCTAAATCCAACTATAGAAATGTATGTTATTTATGTGAGTTAATTACTACGTTAAATATTTACATGAGTTCAATGCCCTCGTTTAGCATCGTTAAAAATAAACTTAATTGTTATCAGAGCTTTTTACGTTAGCTTTTTTGTCAGGCGTGGATTCGAATTACTCAAATAAAAATTGTTTGTCGGAGCTTTATATATTTTTAATTAACCGAGTAATAGACTTTAGATGATTTTGCTTACAGTCTACGTTTTCTTCTCAATTTCAAGATATATTAATTACGCTAGAATGTTTGTAACTTTGTATCAGTATTTACTTTGTCTGGGTTAAAGTATTAGTAACTAGAATTGAGGCTTGTCAAAACCAACGTAAGTCTCCAAACGAAACTATTTAATCTGTAATTCTATTCTATACCAAACAAAAGGACAGTTTCGACAACATAAAGATATACCAAATTAGTTACAAAAAAAAGGTTGGATACAAATTTAATTTTATTTCGGTAAACTTTCATAAATTAAATAACTACATATTCTCTGTTTTAAGTTTAGAAAAAATGTATAAAATGTAATCTAGACCATTGTTTTTTATAAATTTAGTACCAACACGAAAACTTTGACGACACAGTGATTTTAACATTGGTACCTATATATCATACGTGGTATAATTTTAATTAACCATGGTTATTTAAAAATACAGCATTTCAAAAGAAGACATCTTGGTAACTAGCAAGAAAAATCTAAATTAATGTGAGGTCACACAAATTATCTTAATCACCTCTTGGTTTAGTTTAGAATTGGTAATTTACCAAGATAGAAAAGAGGGGGAAAACCCAATATTCTTGGTAAAATAAACAAAAGAAGGATGGTGAACGACAATGAAGAATTACCAAGATTTAATGAATAAATACCTTCTGGGAGTGAGAGGAGGTTGATGCCACAAAATCTTGTGTATAAGGGCATAACTGGAAGTTTGTCATCTCTCGAACCATTCCTCATGAAAGCAGTACAAGAGAATAAAAAATCTGCAGTATTAAGAAGATATCCTCAATCTGAGAACCTAAATAAACAAGCCAAAGTAAATAAAATATATGGTCTGCACAAGAAAAACGAGAGGTAAATTTGTATATTTTCATAAATATTCAGAGAAATCAGATTCAAGAGCTCTGAAATGTTTTTACATCGGGAAAATTTGAAGCCTTATCAATACACGACTCTTTACATCAATCGTCAACGTGACAAAATATAATTTCTTGGGAGGTAATCATATCCGACCACACCAAAAGAAGTCATGGGTTCGTGTCACGTTGAAGAAGTAAAAGTAAAAAAAAAATAAAAAACTTCATTATATCTTTACATTGAATAAACAGATAATTGGTGAAAGAATATTGTACAAGAGACCATGAATCATCTGTACTGTTTATAGTCCGGAAAAGTTGAGCATGGTGGTCGGTCTGGTCCGGCCTCAATAAGGCTATCTTGTTCTTTCAAGGAGTTTCTCGGTTTAAAAGCAGAGATCTTTTCTTCTCCGGGTTCGTTTTTTGGTTGTCCAAAAAAAATTTGTCAATCCAAAATGCTAACCTTCTAAACTAGTAATCGTCACTCTTCACAAACATTGCCCTTTTCTCTCGGAGAGGACCTTCAAGTTTAAGCAACTTGGTGTACTGCCAAAAAAAGAAAAGCGGTGCTAAGTACTTGTAAAGTTCAATAGGAGACGGCTATAAAGAAAAATAGAAATATTTCAAAAACATACAAACATCGAGCCTTGTTAGCACTCACTTGTGAAATTTTAAGTTCCAACTCGTCCCACTCTTGTGTTGCCTCGCTACCTTCCACGATGCCTGTTCCTGCATAGATCAGTGCTCCGACACCCTAGGGAGACAATCCGCAGAAAAAATAAATACATTTTACTTAAATTTTTATATATAAAAAAAATTGTGGGATAGAAGTAAAAGAGTTAACCTTTTCCACTAAAGCCGATCTGATACCAACAGCGAACTCACTCTCTGCTCCTCCAAACCACCCAACCGGACCAGCATACATTCCTCGATCAAACACTTCTGCAATAGAAATACTGTCAATGACACACACACTCTTAAATTATTACGTGAACAATGTATCACTCAAGAAACAATTTAGTTTTCTTTTTTCAATCATCGTGGCCAAAGATTACAGCTCACAAATACCCGTTTCAGCGATTAAAAGTCGCGCCTCATCTGTTGGAAATCCACATACGGCGGGAGTTGGGTGAAGGGAAGATAGAATTTCAAACTGGAAATAAATAACCCATTTGGTCATGATCACTATTATGATACCACAGAAATGTTTTATTTTTCTTTTCTAAAAACAGGATTCCATGGTCGAAATCAGATAGATACACTACTGAATTTGTTAATATTCTTACCTCATCATCTTCACTTCTTAACCTGCCTGCCAATTTGGCATATAAATGTTGGACTCTTGGAAGTTTTCGAACTGCTTTTTTGGGATCAACCACCACATAATCACACACATCCTTGTAAAACAGAATTCAGAAGGAAAAGTAGTTAAGGAAATGAATCCCCAAAGTCAAATATTGGGATAAAAATAAACAGTAAAACTTACCTCCAACTTCTTCCTTATGCTTTCTCGCACAATAGAAAACTCGAGATGATATTTTGGACTGCAAAACAAGGAAAATAAATAAAAATAAAAAACACAAATGAGAGTTGAAATTAAGATAGCAGTTAAATGATAATAACAGTATTAAACCTGGAAAGTAAATCAAGTTCTATCTGAAGATCTGTGGACATGGATTCGCCTCTTGGACACGTGGCAGCCAGAGCATCGCTCTCAATCCCGAGCCTGTTTCTGCGAAATAGTTGCTCTGGCTATTCATATAAAACAAAAAAAATACTCAGAGTTAAAGGAAAAACGTCTTTTCGTAAATAACTTAAAGCACAAGTCTTCGTTTACTTTTCCCGCCTAAACTCAAAAGCTCACCGTGTTTCCAATGAAAGCCGGTGCATTAGGTGGCTGAAGGCAAAACTGGTAAGCATTCTTACCCTCAACCTGCACATGTTATAAGCCCAGAAATACACATAATCATGTTTTAACTTGTGATACAAGCAACTACAAAGAAATGCATTTCGATAAAAGAAAGAGATCTCATCAAAGCACCTGTAAGGAAGCCAACCATGTTATTGGATCGATGTCGGTAGCGGTGACGACTCTGCTACTTCTTGCCAGTACGACCTGAGATCGCAATATTAGACTGTAAAATTCTTTGTGCTTATTTCCAATTTAGTCCTCGTATTGATATCTGTAAATACCACTAGTAACAACCTTCATGAGTACCGAGTCTCTTCTGCTTATTCTCTGCATAGCCCGATCAACAGAGAGATCCCAATATTCCTTGCTTGGGGTGTGATTATTTCTCAGTATGCAAGTTCTCGGGACTTGTTTCCGTGACTTCACAACCATTGTAGAGACCTGTAAAATCATCAAAACAAAACAAAATTAATAGCATTAATTTAATACCTGAGAGAACAATACATATGATGATTATTATTATTATTCTTAACCTGCGAAATGGTGGCTTTGAGTTGGTTGGCTGATTTTCTCAAAGGCCACGAAAGAGAATCGTCCCAGGCGATCGTCGCGGCAAGCATTGAACTACCTTCAAACTCATCAAACTCAACCTGCCATTCGGTATCTAATCTAGCAAATTCGATAAATTCAAACTACCCGGTCGAAACCAATAGATAGAAAAGCTAGTCGTGTCTCTACCTGTGGAATTACGAAGTAAAATGACCCGAAATCATTCCACTCTGGCGATACCATAGTTCTCGCATCGAACCGGATAGCACCGTAAGCCCGGATTAGAGGACATTCTCTAGAGATGAACCTTCGGAGAACCAAAAAAAGATTTGAATTACCCTTAATTTGATTTATTTTTTCATTGCGCTATAATTTCTCTCCGTAATTTTAATGACAAATTTGGAGAGTTTAGGCAACAAGAATCTGCAGCTAGTTATGCAGAAAAATAAACAAAATACCAATTCATTGAGTTATTAGATTGTGAAAACGATAACATTAATAAAGAAATCTAAACAAATTTTTGAAAACAAGCTACTCTATGATTATGGTTTATCACCGATTCTATACCTAAAATGACACCGATTTCGATCCCAAACAAATTAATTTACAGGACAGTAATACCTTTTGATCGACTTCCAATCGTTGTAGGAAAATGGCCGAAGATGTGTGAAGAAAACAGCGGAGCCAACACCGGCAACGCCGACAAGATCGCGAGCAAACGATTTTCCGTTTCCGTTGCGATTGCCATTAATGGTGTCAACGATGGAGGGATTGAAGGTTTGATCATCGTTTTTTCGACCGGAGAAGTAACAGCGAGGAAGAAGAGGCGGTCGGTCTTGGCTGTGAAGCCAATCGATGGCGTCGATTTTTTGCTCTATCGGAACCTTCAAAAATCATTGGATAATAAACTAACTTTAATCAATCACCCGAACAAATCTCTCTTTTTTTTTTCTATTTTTTTTTTCATAATTTTTGCGTTTGCATGTACCATCATACACCTTAATCCATTTTTTTTAGTACAATTACGCCAAAGTTGTCCTATAACGGTACATTTTATATTTCATTCTCTATTAAGAAAATCATGCAAAAAAAAAAAAAAACCACACACACACACACTGTGTGTGTGTGTGTGTGTGACTAAACTAAACAAAACTTATAGGTCCTGCATTATCAATGAATTTTAACATGAAACCTCAATATTCTTAGATAACACGTGATGTGTAAATCCAAAAAACTATAGATCAAAAATATAAAATGACCGGACAAAGCTTATATGAGAATGATAACTCTTCTCTTGGTTGATTAATATTAAGATGAAACTTATACATTAACTCTTATTTTGTGAGTTCTTCCATCAATAAATCACATAATTAATCTTTTACCCTTCTATTTTTACTCTAAAGCAAATATTTTATGGTGTATTCTTTCACACCAATTTGTATACTATTTTTTTGTCTTAATCATCAATCGAATCGCTGTTCGAGACCCACTCTTATCCATAGTCTAATCCTGCTAGGGAAAGATTGGGCAATTCTTTCCGTAGTAGGATACACTTTAACCAATCGAGTTACAAGTGCTCAACATATTCATACTTAACGGTTTTTCAATAAAGGTGACGAAAGATATAACTTGTACAAATATTTTCATTTTCCAATACAATACGATCCATTCGTTTGTAGAGCTGTTTACTCGATCGCGGAAATTTCTAGAATTACCGTATTACACCATCGTCGCTTCAGAGTCTAGTGTACCGGGCATCCCGCTAATACTTGAAACTATATACTCCATTCTTCAAAAGATGATTTGAAATCCTACTTAATTTTAATTCTTATAATTTATATATATATTCAACTTGACCAAAACTTATTTTTTTATATCATATTTATCCAATAATATCGGTTTTTTTACATTGTTTTCCCTTAAATTTATTTTTTATTCTTGCATTCACCCCTGAACTTTAGAATTTGGACATTTTAAAAGCTTCTAAATAAATTTCAGTTGGTATATTTAATACAGAATTGCACATTACGATCAAACAACTAATTTTAAATGCATATTTATAGAAATATCACTTATTATTCCCTTCTGTTTTTTTAATTAAAAATATTGAATACAGGTTTGTTAAAAATTATATTTCTTCTTTATTGTGGAATATTTTATGAAAATATCATAAATATTATTAAAATACACATTAAAAATAAGTTATCAGGTTGGAGGTATGCAATTTTTCGTTGAAGATATCAATAAAAAGATTTAGTGAGAGTAATTAAATGTTCGAAATAAAAAAAATTCAGGTAGTTGAATGCTAAAAAAAAACTAGGGTCTAATATAAAATTACATGAAAAATTCATGGACTGTAAAAAAGAAATCTAAGATATATTTATAATTTAATCCGTTTGTGTATAGATTTTAGTTTACTAATCACAAATAAACTACATAAATGAAAACAGCACATTACATTTAAATTTCAGAATAATATCATCAAATATGTAATATTTTTTTCGGGGGAGATATGTAATAGCAGTTGAAATATACATTAGTTAAAAGATATAACACGTTATAAAAATATGATTAATGTTTGCATCACTGTTGTCCATATCATAAATCCAAATTTAGATAAATTGCATGTATACTAACAGACATATATCACCCCATATATAATATTATATAGATTTGTATCAAATCTTTCCAAAAGCCATTGGAAAGAAATCGAGTCCGAGATAAGGAATATTGCATTGCCACCAATGGGGCTTCCATACTACCCATCCACGTGGCATCAAACCATTGGACCAAAAAACAATGTTCCGGCTCACAAGGTATGCTACCAGATAAGAAAAGAGAAATAACACGGACATTGATGAATCTTTTATTATTATTTTTTTTTTTGGTAATCGTCCCAACAAATTTAATCATTATTTATTTATTTATTTTTACCTGGAGACGAATAATTCCAGAGGTGAAACTTGGTGGATTTGAGGTCAACTCTGAAATGGAAGATTTGAGAGAGTCAAGAGCCATGGCGTGTGAAGAAACTGGGTGTAAAGTACGTGTCTCGGCGATGCCTAGACTCGAATTTTCATCATCCCCATGGCAACCATTCATGGACATCACCACACACAATCGCTTTCTCTGCACACCAAAATAATATATTGATATTATAAGCTTTTATAGTTATTATATCTGATGTAAATGAATTTGCTTAGTCTTACTAATTGGTTGCTTGGGAAATGAGTGTTGAATTTCCGGGTTGATATTGTGCCATCTGAGTCCATGAAACGAGCAAGGGAAGTCCTTGCAAGAGTGGCCATTAGAGAGAGAGAGAGAGAGAGAGAGAGAGAGAGAGAGTATTGTGTGGTTGTGACTTGTAACTTTGAGTTTGACAAAAACCAAGTGTGATTATATATATATATATGCTTTATATATAGGAAAGAGAATCTAGCAAAGCTTTGGGTCCGTTTGTTAGTTAACTCAAAAAGTTTTTGTTTTCTATTTTTTAATTTTTGTAGTTGTACTGAAAAATTATTTTGCAGTTGTTTTCAAAAAGCTGTTTGCTACAGTTTTCATTTTTGTTTTTGAAAAATTGAAAAAATTGAAAAAACTGAAAAAACTGTTTGGTACAGTTTTCATTTTTGTTTTTGAAAAAATGAAAACTATTTGGTACACCTTTTGAAAAAATGAAAAAAATGAAAACTATTTGGCGGCGATGGTGAGGCTCGGTGGTGATTGAAGAAGATGGCCGGATTTTTTTTTTTTTTTCAAGTCTTGCACGCAGGTGAGGAGAAGGAGGAGAGAAGAGAAGAATTTTTTTTCCAAAAATTTGTTTTCAGTTTTGAAAAAACTGTTTGGTACAGTTTTCATTTTTGTTTTTGAAAAAATGAAAAAAAAAAAAATGAAAACTATTTGGTACACCTTTTGAAAAAATGAAAAAAATGAAAACTATTTGGCGGCGATGGTGAGGCTCGGTGGTGATTGAAGAAGATGGCCGGATTTTATTTTTATTTTTTCAAGTCTTGCGCGCAGGTGAGGAGAAGGAGGAGAGAAGAGAAGAATTTTTTTTTTCCAAAAACACTTTTTATTTGTTTTCAGTTTTCTTTACTCTTTTACAAAACAACTTCTTTCCGAAAATTTTACCAAACACAATTTTCACTTTTTGTTTCCAATTTTTTTATCTCAAAAACAGTTTCAGTTGTGTGTTATATTTTTAGAGAAATTTTTTAGCTGAGTCTAATTATCAATATTTCTTAAAGTTTTATTACCCTATAATTTTTATAAAATAAATCAATTTTTTTTCTTTATATTTTTACTGAATTAAAAAAAATACTCATAGCTCATAATCTGAAGTTCTGGACAACAAATATTGACAAAATTGGTATTCTCACATACAGGTAAAGCTCTTGCCACGATGTTTTTTTTTTTTTTAACATCGGTAACGGGCTTAAAAGCGACAGTGATAAAAGTGGTGGTATTTGATAGGGCCCAAGTATTTGAGAGCCCAACATTATTTCTTGTGTATGATGATTTCTCGAGTGTAAAGAGAACTAGATTTTTATTTGATTTTAAAATTTTGTGTCAATTTTTATTGAAGTCCTTGTGCGAATAATTTGAGTATCCCTGATTTAGGTTGTCAATCGAAGGCAAGACTTAAATGCCAAAAATATACTTTGTATGGCATACATATTGGCCGACATATATTTAGAGTACAATGACAATATTTGAATAACTGTAAAAATTGCTTTTAGACTATGGATCTTAAGTTTAATATAGATTCATTTCTAAATTTTATTATTTGAGGTTGAATTTATTTTTTATTTATTAGGAAGGAATGAAAACATAAATACTTTATATTTATTATTTTTATATTTATATTTTTTTCATCGGCAACCAAAAATTGTTATTCTGTTGCACTGTATTTACTTCCCTGTTAATCTGAAAACAGGCTGCTACAATTTAACATCAATTTAATTGTTGTTTTTAGTTTCTTCATTATTTTTTATCATTCATTATAATCATTAAAAAGATGAGAGAACTTCGAAATCCCTAGTAAATCACTAGAAAAAACAAAAGCCACAAATTTTTTTTGAAATCCATCAATCAGAAAAAAACCAAAACTCATTATCGAAGATGGCTGAACTTTTCGAGCCTATCGACATTCTTTAGCTTCTCGTTCCGGTCGGTGCTTGTATGTGCTTCTTCTTGAGCTATATCTCTACAAAGGGGATTTTTTTTACTAGCAATATGAACTTGGTTGGAGTGAGACTCATCTAGCAAACAATCACGAATTTCAATGAAATCTGGATTGAATTAATGAAAATAGGGTTTCAAATTCTTGTTATAAAAAGCCTAAATCTGTTTTATATTAGATCTATATATAATAGAAAAATATATAGATATTTAAGTAGAGAAATATTATTTAGCTGATCGAGTTCAAGTACAAAATGTAAACATAATTTAAACAATCCTAATTAGCCAAGATCTTAAAACTAGATGATTTTCACTAAACATTAGGGATTGAGAAAAACCTACCTCGATCCATGACGAGAGTGACGGTGACTAGGGGTGAAACTGGATCGGTTCGGTTCGCTTTTTGACATTTTTAGTATCCGAATCCGAAGTTTCGGTTTTTAAAAACTCGGTCCAGTATCCGGTCCAATTTAGTCTAAAACCGAAATTCGGTTATCCGAATATTCAGTTATCCGGTTTCTTAAATCCAGTATCCAGTCCAGTATCCAATTTTTAAAATTCGGTTATCCAGTTTGTAAAATTTCAGATCCAATTTAATATCAAATTTTATAAAATGGATACCCATTTTCTAAAATCCAAATCCGGTTTGTAAAAATTCAAAAAACGAGTACAAACGACTCTTATAAAGCTCCAAAATGACAATACATAATCTAAAACTGAGTAAAAAAAATAAAATTCAAAAGGACACTCGTCTCCAATTACATGCACATGTAAATATCATAATATAAAATTAAAATTACAACCCTAATGATCATAATAAACCATACAACAATTGAATTTGTATGTTACTTTTATAGATCACATAATCAAGTTGTAGTAGCAGTAAGAGTTGATATATGAGAAGTTTGTTCTTTTATAACAACTTGACCATCATCTGTTAATAATAATGACATAAATTTAAAATAAATTTGTTTTAATAAACAAACAACAAATGAATATGTCAAATAAAATATCAAATTAATTATTTTACCCAAAACAACTTGCTTAGAATCATTTAGTGCTTCCACTTCAGCAAAATCTGATTTGGGAAAAAAATAAAAACGCTAGGTCTCTCTCAAAATTAGGTAAAGTCTTTTTTTTAATATATATTTATTTTTAATTAAAAAAATCGGTTAAATAACCGATATCCAGATTTTCCAAAAACCAAATCCGATATCCGGTTCAGTTTTGTAAACCGGATCGGTTATCCGAATCCGAATTTTGGTTAGCTAACGTGGCTCCAAATTTCGGTTTCGGTTCGGTTTGGATATCGGTTTTATCCGATTTTCGGTTCGGTTTTGTACAGCCCTAACGGTGACGGCAGCGGATGATCACCGAAATTGGTTTCTCTCTCTTGACCTCTTTAGACTTCAGAGCTTTCTTTTGATGGCAGAGGAAAACTACGTAATATGTTGAGAGAGGACCAATCCCTAGGGTTTCTCTTTATATAGACCCACCATCAGGGTATAAAGGGAAGTTACCTTTTATTTATTAACCAATAGAATTTATCTTATTTATTATTAAACTAATGGGTATTAATACACTTGGGCCATAATTGTTTCACACTACAAACCCACGTTGTGTGCTTCAAAACAATGGGTCCAACATTCTCCCACTTGGCCCATGTGTCGTTATATACCACACAGTTTAAGAATAAAACATAATTGCGCGTAGTATAAGATAAATCCATCATTATATCGGTTACATCATAAAATCATTATCAAGCATGAGAACTAATAAGGATCATAGCAGCCGTGCGTCAATTTGTCGACATAGTCCCTTCCATGTATCACAATACTAGCTTCACACTTAACATGACACATAATAAGGTATTCCTAATGGTCCGAATCTTGATCATGTAATGCATTCATGTATATACTAATCATAATAGAAAACAAGATTCATTACTTCATATCAGAAACAAAATAAACGAGCTCAAAGTGTCAATCACATAAAACATAAAAAAAAAAAAAATAACATCAACGATGGCATCAAATGATCCCCATTCTTTTGACATGTTCAGTAAATGCCTTTGGAGACAATCATTTCATTAATGGATCTGCTACCATAAGCTTTGTGCTAATGTGCTCGATTGACACCATTTGTTTCTGAACTTCTTCTTTAACGGCAAAGTAATTTATCTCCATATGCTTAGCACCCTTCGAATACTTGTCGTTCTTAGAAAAGAAGACTGCTGCGGAATTATCACAATAAATTTTCAGCGGCTTAGCGATAGTGTCGACAATTCCAAGCCTCGAAATAAAGTTCTGCATCCATAATCCATGAACCATAGCCTCAAAGCATGCTACGAACTCAACTTCCATAGTGGATGCAGCAATGACAGTCTGCTTCGCACTCTTCCATGAAATCGTTCATTCGGTTAAAAGGAACATATAGCCAAAAGTGGACTTTCTGGAATCCACGCATCCGGCATAATCTGAATATCCTATCACCTCGAGGTGATCAGATCTTTTATAAGTGAGCATACGATCCTTCGTTCCTTGCAGATACCTCAGTACTTTCTTTGCAGCTTTCCAATGATCTATTCATGGATTACTTTGATACCTGCCCAACATTCCGACAGCAAAACTGATGTCTGGCCTTGTACAAGTTTGTGCGTACATCAAGCTTCCAACAATAGACGCATAAGTAATTTGTTCCATTTGTTTGCGTTCCAATTCATTTTTTGGACATTGATTGAGACTAAATTTATCTCCCTTCTGAATTGGAACAGCACCTGCAGAGCATTTGTCCATTTTGAATCTCTCAAGAACTTTATTAATGTATGCTTTCTGAAACAATCTCAACCATCTTTGTGATCTATCACGAGATATCTCTATTCCGATCACTTAGGATGCCTCACCCATATCTTTCATTTCAAAGTTCTTAGAGAGAAACTCCTTGATTTGACGTAATAAACCAAGATCATTAGTTGCAAGCAAGATGTCGTCAATATACAAAACCAAAATTATAAACTTACTCCCACTGATCTTCAGATATATACATCGGTCAACGATGTTTTCTTTAAATCCAAAAGATGTGACGGTATCGTTGAACTTGAGATACCATTGTCGGGAAGCTTGTTTAAGTCCATATATTGACTTCTTCAATTTACATATCATATGTTCCTTTCCGTCAACGACAAAACCTTCAGGCTGATCCATGAACACTTCTTCATCTAAATTCCCATTCAGAAAAGCAGTTTTCACATCCATTTGATGGAGCTCTAAATCGTAATGAGCTACAATAGCCATAACAATCCTCAGAGAGTCCTTTTTAGAGACAGGTGAAAAGGTCTCTTTGTAATCAACACCATCTTTCTGAGTAAAACCTTTGGCAACGAGTCGAGCCTTGTGTCTTTCGATATTGCCATTTGAGTCGAGCTTGGTCTTGAAGACCCACTTGCACCCGACTCTTTTACAATCTTCAGACAACTCAACAAGGTCCCAAACTTCGTTGTGATCCATTGATTTTAGCTCTTCTTTCATTGCGTCTAACCACTTAATAGAATTCTCACTATCTATGGCTTGTGAAAACGAAACTGGATCATTATCAATTCCTAAGTCGTATTCCGACTCTTGTAGATAAACCACATAATCATCAGAAATAACGGATCTTCATTCTCTTACAGATCTTCTTAATGCGACTTCCTGTGGTTCATCTATGATAGGTTCATTTGGTACGACATCATTCAGTGGTGCTTGGTCATTAATTTGTTGTTCTTTCAAATCATTATCATGGTCAACATGAACAGGAACAACAACTTGAGAGGGAAGGTAGAGGCAAATGTACTTGCACTCTAACTTCTTGGATTTCCACATTACGTGGTTCCAAACTCCCACTGACTTCACCATTTTTGATGAACCTAGCATTACCAGTTTCAACAATTCTCGTACTATGGTTAGGACAATAGAATCGATACCTTTTAGATTTTTCTGGATAACCAATGAAGAAACCACTGATTGTTCTTGAGTCCAGTTTCCTTTCATGTGGATTACAAATTCTTACTTCCGCTGGGCAACCAAAAACATGTAGGTGCCTTAAACTAGGTTTTCTTCCCGTCCACAGTTCAAAAGGTGTCTTAGGAACTGCCTTACTGGGAGCCCTGTTCAATAAATATACAGCGGTCTTTAAAGCATGCATCCACAAAGATTTGGGTAAAGAAGAATTGCTTAACATACTCCTAACCATATCCATTAAAGTACGATTACGCCTTTTTGCTACACCATTTTGTTGTGGTGTTCCTGGCATGGTGTATTGAGCACATATGTCACGGCTTTCTAGGAACTTAGCAAATGGATCAGGGCACTGTCCACTTTCATCATATCTTCCATAGTATTCACCACCTCTGTCAGACCTGACAATTTTCACCTTTCTATCTAATTGTCTTTCAACTTCATTGACAAACACCTCTAGGGTCCGATTGAGATTTTTCATGCAACAAATAGACATATCCATAACGTGAAAAGTCGTCGATACAAATGATGAAATACCTTTCTCCACCAAATGATGGAACGTTAAATGGCCCAAAAATATCGGTATGTATAATTTCAAGGATCTGTGAGGTTCTTGTGGCTGCTTTCTTAAGTGTGTGTTTTGTGTGCTTTCCCTTAATGCACTCTACACAAATTCCAAGATCGGTAAAATCCAAATCAGATAGGATATCATTCTTCACCAACCTTTCGATTCTTTCTTTGGATATATGACCCAAACGTTTATGCCACAAGTAAGCAGATGTTTCATTAGATAAACCACGTTTAGTACCAACATTATGATGCACGGTTAAAAGAGTTTCAGCAAAAAGGGTATCAAGCTTTAGATTTTACAAATCATCACAAAGAATACCAGAACCCAAGAAAAGATTTTGTTTGAATAAACTGAAACATCCATTCCCAAAATTAAAAGAGTACCCAGCTTTATCGAGTTTAGATATGGAAACCAAATTGCGAGAAACAGAAGGAACATAAAATGTTTGAAAAAGGTCTAAATGATGCCCAGTGTCTAGAACTAAACGATAGGTTCCAATGGCTTCAACTTGGACTTTGGCTCTGTTTCCCATGAGGATGAATTTTTCATTTTGGCTTATGGTTTGGGTCGTAAGAAATCCCTGCATCGTATTTGAAACATGAGTGGTACAACCAGAATCAAGCCACCAAGTATTATAAGGAACTTCAGTATTATTTGATTCGAAACATACAAAAGCACTAGGCTTACCCTTTCTTTCGAACCGTGCCTAAGTTTCAGGCAATCTTTCTACCAGTGTCCATTCTTTTTACAAAAATGACACACATCATTGCTTTGTTCCTTCTTGTGGATTTGGGCAGATGACTCATTAGGCTTTGGTAGTCCTTGCTTGCCCTTTCCGGTCTTCCATGGTTTCTTTCTAGCTCTTTTATGACCAACGAGATTGGCAGAATGATTTCCCGGTTTCTTAAGGCTCGCTTCCTCTTGAATGAGCATACTTCTTAATTCATGCACATTCCATTTATCCTTCAGAGTGTTGTAATGCACATGAAATGTGCCATACTCAGGAGGTAAGGAATTGATGATGAACGTTACTAGGAAATTTTCATTCAC
Source organism: Urtica dioica subsp. dioica (assembly GCF_054948205.1). NCBI lineage: Eukaryota > Viridiplantae > Streptophyta > Magnoliopsida > Rosales > Urticaceae > Urtica > Urtica dioica. The sequence continues at coordinate 19,977,038 of NC_142765.1, forward strand.
TTCCATTCCCATGGTCTTCAGTCTTGCTGCAATGTTCTTCATTTCGACAACATGCTCATGCATGGTACGAGAACCATCAAACTTCATGGTGGTTAACCTACCCATTAGTCCCCCAGCCCGTGACTTATCAGCCGAGTCGGACTGAGCGCTTTCTTCAACAAACTTCATAAATTCCTTAGCATTTTCAGTTTTTTTAAATGTGGACTTGATGTTGTCTTCTACAGTTATTGGCATAAACATTAGGCTCAGTCTGTTATATCTATCAGCACTGCTAGCATCAGTTAGAGCAGCAGGTTTCTCACTTAAGAGTGTCGAATCAAGATCCGTAACACCGAGGTGAAACTGAACTTGTTCAGACCATTTAGAGAAATTAAGACCATTGAACTTAATAACAGACGTGGCTTGCGACTGGAGAGAAATAGGAAAAGAGGCTGCAAAATAAATAATATATGCTCACACATTAATGTTTTGAGTAATAAACCTAATCTATAATACAGATTCAGAACACGTAAAATAAACATAAGGTACATATTGAAGTCACATTTGGGAAGAACAACAATATATACAATAAGGTATACATAAATGATGCTAAAAGTAAAAATATTTTTCATAATATGTTATTGATATACTTGAATTAGATGTATTTGCAATCTTTGGATATACTAAACATACCTAATTAAGCATATCAATTTACCACGATAATTATAAAACGAATACTCAACTTTTGGGCGATCCAAAATATCTTATAACCATGAACTTCAATTTACTCATGATGAAAAAATATAATAAAAATATCATAATGTCATTTCATTAATAAGCATCACATAAACATGAGTAAATGAATATATTTTAATTTGATATCTAATACTTTTCTAATTCGGTCACTTTGGTTACTAATAAATTGAACATAATGTATAGATATTAAACAAAATAGTGAATATACATTATACGGCTTGCTAGAAAAAAAAAACAGACGAGAATATAAAACTGCTGAAGACAAAAGAAAACTCATGACTTGAAGATATCCATAAATATATAGAATAAATTGTATATTTGCCCCCTGATTTATGGTCTCACTGACAGAAGATGACTTATGATATAAAGTCGAGGTTATTGGACCTCAATATCACGACCGACAAAATTGATGGGCCTTCCGTGTATTATAAGCCCACTCCGTCAGTTAAATGGCCACGTGGTAGTCACATGGTACCAGAGGTAAATGAATTTACGAGAATGTCCTTGGACTCAGGTAAATTGCTTTGATTTTCATTTTATTTTCAGTTCTCATTTTTATTGAGAATATAAAAAAACCATTCGAAAAAGAGAGAACCCCCAAATCGACTGAGCCCCAAATCGATTGAGCTAGGGTTAGCGTCTCCGATTAAAATTCAAATTCAAAACTTCTGCACGTCTAATTTAGGTGTCGTCGGTATGGAGAGAAGCCATAGCACGTCTAATCGCAAGAAATCCGACGTCATTGTTGGCGAAACGTCCACGCGCGAGCCGCCGACGTGTTTGTGCGAATTGAAGACTGTGGAGAGGACGTCAAGGACAAGTCGTAACCCAGCAAGACGTTTTTTTGGTTGTGCTCTGTATAAGGTTAGTGTTGTTTTTTTTTCTTCTTAAATTTGTGTGTTTGGGTAACGTGGATAATTTGTGTGTTTGATTGTGGGGGAATTGTTTGGTTTCTCAGCATAAAAATGACCCAGGTTGCGGATATTTTAGATGGATTGACCCTCCTAGTTGTACCCCATCGACAGATACAATTACAGAAATGATGAACAAAATGAACGAAAATGGGGAATCAAAAGCTGAGAGTCCAACTACCTTCGTTCATACTAGAGAGAATTTGGTCGGATTAGCTAGTGAAGCTTTTCAAATCAAGTTCTTGTTATGTGTAATTGTATTGATTTTGTGTCTGTTGTTATTCAAGTAATATGACAAGTAAAATGTGGTCTGTTTTTTACTAGGTACGTTATGTAAATTACAGTGTAATGATATATGTATGCAAGTATTCTATGGCAGATGTATTTTGAATATGTGTTCATGAAATGTGTTCTAATTAAATTGAGTGGATTTAATAAGAGTAACATCACATAAAAAAAGAGATAAAATGAAATAACATATAGAAAAAGACATAACTTGTAATGTCACAAAAAAGTGGATCACAATGTTCCAATGTCACAAAAGAGTGGATTTGAAGCATTTTACAGCTTTTACATACATCAAACTGAAACATATAGGTAAATTATGGATGAATTCCAATGTTTCAAAATATGAACCCTTACTTAGCTTTACAAAGCTATTTTACACAGTTCTAAATGTTCCAAAAGTGGGTTAGGGTTTTACATATTCATACACACTACGAATTACTCGATGAACAATCTTTTACGTCCGCGTTGAACTTCATTGTTGGTGTTGACCGTCCTGAGATTCCTAAGTCGATGGCCCATCTGAAATATCCAAAAACAATGAGTAAGAAGAATTTGCCACCAAATACATATTTGACCATATTTTCAATTGAAATGAAATGGTCCTAATTTGCTTACCCTGATGCCAATCCTTTGACTTGGTTGACTGGGTGTTGGTTGTGTCGGCTGAGATGGTAGTGGAGGTCCGTCATCATTGTTTCTTCTGCCTTGACTCCGTGTTGGTTGTGTTGGTTGTGTCGGTTGTGATGGTTGTCCTTCATCACGACTTCGCCGAGTGGTCCGCGCTTGTCTCTATTTTGCATTTATAGTGTGGGTAGTAAGTAGCAGTCAATCTTTGTAACTCAATATCAGAGTATTGAATGTACCTGTTCCTCTTGCTGGCGTCTGAAACACGTACGTGCGTTGTGACCGTCTTTGCCACATTTTGAGCATGCTGTTGCGACGTAGCGTCTTCTCATCTTCGTTCCACCGGGAGGAATAACCTCATCGTGCTCAACCCTCCTTAATTTTTTGGGTCTACCTGGTTTGACCCTGTCTTCTGGCATCTCCATGGGTGTGGATGTTGTTTTGGGCCACTGTTCTGGAGGATTGTTTGGAAAAATCTTGTGCTTGTATGTCTCTCGGTAACACTCCTTTTTGTACCAATGGGAGACATAATTCAATGGTTCTTTGTGCCTTTGCCATATGCAGCTAATGGCGTGTGAGCATGGTATACCTGCAACAAATTCAATCGTTAAGCTTGATAAGGAAATAGTAGGAATATAAATGGAAGACCGGGTTTACAGCATTAGTGTACCAGACAAATCCCAGCGTCCACACGAGCATGTTTGGTGACCAAGATCCACTTTATACATGCTTCCATACATGTTAGACACTTGATAATCCAAATCACCCGCCCAATGCGCAATATTTTCTGCACTTAGTACCTTGTTGGCTTCAATAACCTTGAAAATGCGTGATCCAACCTCTGGCTTCCACTTCTCACCGGCAAGTCGTTGCTTGGTGAACCTGCGAAGTATATAGAGTCTAATGCGCTCAAGCATAGAGAGTATTGGCTTCTGTCTAGCCAACAGAATTGCTCGCGTGCCGTTGACACTCTCACACAAGTTGTTGAGTGCGATCGCGCACTTAGGACCGGTTCTGAAACGACTTCTAGCCCAGTGGTCAATTCCCTTGCTCATAAGCCACTCAAAGGCCTCAGGTTCCTTGTCTTTGATTACACCCATTTCGGCTTCGAAACGATCCGTGGAATACGACAACGCCGCGTGCATCATCTTTGTTTTCAGAAACAACCCTTTATGTACCTAGGATGCAATAGAATCACTCAGTGTATTAAAATACAAATAGAAAATTCCCTGGTTCTAATATCACGTTCAAATTAAATATCTAATAATAGCATAAATGGTTTAACAAGACTCAAACTGAGCTAAGGGTTAATAATAGCATAAATTACCTAATATTTTGTATTTGATATACTTAAATGTGTACGAGAAAGAGAAGAAAATTACCTTTGTGAAGTTTTTCTGCAAATGCCGTGCACAATGTCTGTGCTCCGCTTGAACAGAGCCTTCTTCCCACATCCCTGATAAAGCTTCTTGTAGCCCTTTTTGCTTATCGGATATAAATGCCAATTGGTGGCCATTCACAATGTTCAAGTCATCTTTGAGAAAGTCCAAGAACCAGGCCCAAGAAGATTTGCATTCAGACTCGACAACAGCATACGCGATCGGAAATATGCCGTTGTTTGCATCAATTCCGATGGCCGTCAACAGTTGACCGGTATGATGACCCTTTATGTGGCAGCCATCAAACCCAATAACAGGCCTACAATATTTAAATCATTCTTTGCAGCCTTTGAAACACACGTACATCCTTTTAAATACCGGTTTATCGTTCTCACCATTTTCAGTCTGAAACTTGACAGTTGAACCGGGATTTGTAGCCACTAACTCTGCCCCGTAGTCCCATAGCTTGGCATATTGTTGTTTGTAGCTCCCTTCAATTTCCATCAGAGCAAGCTTTTTTGCGCTGTACGCTTTATCCCGACTACACTCAACTAAAAAGTCTCTGTGCAGTTGGTTCATCACATCCCTTGCTGACCATGAATCGCAGTCTTTGAATTGTTGCATGTACGTACGTGACATCCATTTTGATGTCGCAAACCTGTTCACATTAACCCGTGGGCATGTATGTTCACTCATGTACGTCTTGATTTGGAAAAAAACCTGTTTTAACCAACAGCAGGTCAGCGACTAACTAACTAACATTCTTCAAATCCAAATCCAAATAGAATACTATACTATAAACAATTACTACTGTTTTGATAAATAATTACTACTGTTTTGATAATTAATTAATTACTACTGTTTTATTTGATAATTACTACTGAGAGAAAGCAATAATTATAGCAGCTTATTATATTTAATTACTACTGTTTTATTTGTGACATAAATAATTAATTAATTACTACTGTTTTGATAAATAATTACTACTGTTTTGATAATTAATTACTACTGTTTTATTTGATAATAACTACTGAGAGAAAGCAATAATTCTAAGTAGAAATGCTTATAATTCTAGATTTTTAATTATTATATAGTCTTTGGGCCTTTTAATTATTATATAGTCTTTGGGCCTTTTAAATACAAGGACATTTGTATATCTGGATTATTTATTACTGAAATTAGCCCGTTTCTTTCAACATCGAGTCTTTATATTAGCATGTCTTGAAAATAACAGGATAATGGGCCTTGTCTGGAGGGGGGCCTTGGGCAATTGGCCCACTTCAGCCGGGCATGTTCTCAAGCATACTATGAACATACCTGTACGCCTCGACAATGAAGCAAAACACGTCCAATTGCAGCTCGGATGCTCGCACTCTGCACGGACTCTGTTGTATTCGTTCTTCTTAAAATAAATGGTTTTACCACTGCGTATTGAGTACTCCCTTATGGCTTCCTTGAAGAGCTTGCCGGTTTGGAATGTCATACCCAGCTTGAAGACCGGGTTTTTTAATTCAGATTCTTTAAACTCCACGAAGTTGGGGAGTTTCTTTTTAAATTCCTCGGGGCACTAGAGCTTTCACCGGGTGGTCTGACCTCCTCTTCAGACGATGAATCTTCAATTCCGATGTACGCATCCATGTCGAAGTCACTGTTCTCCGAGTCATCATCTTCATCACTAACGTCGTTCATTCCTTTACATATGTACGCCAGGCCAAGGTCAACAGCATCACCATCAACTTCTACGTCGTCTTCGCTTGCTTCAAAACCAACATCTTCAACGTCATCCTCGGCATCTTCAACGTCACCCTCGGCATCTTCAAAATCGTCAAAGCCTTCAAATTCTTCAAGTTCATGTGGCTCAGCAGCTTCATGTGGCTCAGCAACTTCACGTGGCTCACCAGCTTCATGTGGCTCACCAGTTTCATGTGGCTCAGCAGCTTCATTGTGATATTGCTCTAGTTTGATCAGCTCCTCCATGTGAATCACGTCCACTGCATCAACTTGAACATTAAAGTGGTCGGATTATACTTGCTGATCGTCCTGCTCCACCGTTGCCGGTCCAGTTGGGTGAGAACCATCGGGGTGATCACAATAGATGTGCACTTCCCATTTCGTTTTGAGAGTCTCTGACAACAGTTCTAAGAGCAACTCATCAGTGCATATGCACTCTAGTTTGTCACACAAGGTAGACTTCATGAAGTATAGCGGCCTCGTAGTGTATCGAAGCGTCACAGTCAATAGCTTGTCCAAACAAACCATCGAAATCCTACCTATGTCTACACTCTCGATGCGCTCTACAACTCCACCTTCATAGCTCCAATCACGATCAGCCATTGCAAACAAGAGTGTACCTCCATGGTGAACGTTCAAGACAAAGCAGTTCAATGTTTCAACTGCAAAAAAAAAATAACGACAGTCGAACAAAGAGCCGTTATTAGTGCAAAGGGATATCACTGCTTCAAAGAACTAACAAATCTCGTACATGAATAGAAAAACAAAACCACATAAAAGAACAACAACACAAACCCGCTTCCAATTAAATATAGCCAACCAACCAACCAAGACTAAGCATAAATTTTATCTACCGACACTAAGGACCCACTGTATATTAAAAGGGGAAAAAAACCATCGCACACACTAAAACCATAAAAAAAAAAAAAAACAAAAAAAAAAACTTCTTTTCATACCCTGGACCCATTCGACAAAAGCATTGTGGTCCCCTACTATATTATCGACTTTAAATAACACTTAAAAGACACAAAAATGTTCATACATGTACATTCGTTCTCACTCGGTGGAGACTCCTTCGTCGGAACAGGCGATTTTTGCTTCTGTTTTGGTTTTCGAGCCGGTGATTTCTTGGGCAGTGCGGTCGATTTCTTATTCGCACTTTCTTTCCCTTTCGACTTTGAGCGAGAAGATGCCACAGACCTTCGCGTCGGTGACGACTTCCCGAGAGATTTACCTTTCGCCATTACTGGTTTTTCAGTTCTAGGGTTTTACTATTAAGACTCGATGCAATTTGGGATTTTTACATCCGACTGTTTTTTTTTTTACTTAATTACTGTTTTTTCTTTATTTAATTTACTTTTACACCTCAACTTATTTAATTTAGATGAATAAACAAACAATTAAATACACTCCCTCATCCGACTAACAAAATAACGATTTTACCCTTATTTACCAGAACACGTGCGTTCCACGTGATTATTTAACTGACGATTGGGCTTCTTTTTTGACGGAAGGACCCAACTACTACTTTTTTATATAACATGGGATTAACAAATAGTTTTAAAAAGATAGGGGGCATTTTGCAGTGAGGCCTTAAATCAGGGGGCAAATATACAATTTATTCAAATATATGTATTGAAACGTGATCTTTATACAAAATAAAGAGAAATTTCATTAATTGGGCTTAATAAGCCATTAAATATCAAGATTATACCCTAATGTTTAAAAATATCTGAATATGGACTTTTGGCCCAAAATCGGACAAAAATACCCCTGATTAAAAAAACTCATATTTTTCTCTCATTTTCAAATGATTTTCATCACAATTCTTTTTCATGTTCGAATTGGTTGCGCTATGATTAGAATTCTTTTTCATGTTCGAATTGGTTGCGCTAGGACCACCGAAAATTCTAATCCTAGCGCAACCAATTCGAACATGAAAAAGAATTGTGATGAAAATTATTTGAAAATGAGAGAAAAATATGAGTTTTTTGAATTAATGGTATTTTTGTCCGATTTTGGGTCAAAAATCCATATTTAGATATTTTTAAACATTAGGGTCTAATCTTGATATTTAATGGATTATTAAGCTCAATTAACGAAATTTCTCTTTATAAATATAAATTTCGATATCAACTGCATCTCGATATATGTATTAATAAACTACTATTTACTAGCAGATTCAACTGCATCCAATTTCGATATCAATAAAATTCAAACACATCATATGATAATTAAATATACATATTGAAAATCTGTGTACTGAATAGTCCAGTCACCATGAAGAAAAAAAAAAAATTAGTTTCCCGTAATTCAATGTGCAAATATAAAACTTTGCATTGAAGTTGTCAGACTACAAATCAAAATTAGTGGGATAAGATCAACAAATCCAAAAGATGTCAGACTGCACGTGAATTCATCATTAGTTTCTAAGCCATGTCCAATGTGCAAATATAAAACTTTGCATTGAAGTAAACGAATTTCAATAGACATAAGAACGGGTACAAAAAAAAAAAAATATTAATAGGTTGTTTGGTAGTTAACTCAAAAAAATTTTATTTTCTATTTTCTAATATTATACTGAAAAATTATTTTACAGTTGTTTTCAAAAAGCTGTTTAGTACAGTTTTCATTTTTGTTTTTGAGAAACTGAAAAAAGTGTTTGGTACAGTTTTCATTCTTATTTTTGAAAAAATGAAAAGAGAAGATGAGGAGAAGGAGGAGAGAAGAGAATAAATTTGTTTTTTTTTTTTTTTTTTCCAAAAACGCATTTTATTTGTTTTCAGTTTTTTTTACTCTTTTACAAAACAACTGCAAAATTTTTTAAAAAAATTTTCCGGAAAATTAAACCAAACGCATTTTCGTTTTTTGTTTCCAATTTTTGTAACTCAAAAACTCTTTTTGAGATGAGAATCAAACATATTCAAAGCCTAAACAATGCACATCAACAGCAATCATCGATCAAAACAAACTGAATAGGGCAAAAAAAAAAAAAAAAAAAAAAACTTCGATTAAGGAGAGGACACACATTCCAATTCATCGATTACATGCCTTCATTATTCAGTATACGAAAACGATAACGATAATCACTTCAATCCAATAAACATAAGCGGTGATAAAGAATCTGAACACCGAGTTTATATTGCACAGCACGTAAGAGCATCTTTAATGATAAGCTAAATGTCATATTAGCTTATCATTATACATAGTTCTTATTGGTTGAAAAAAAAAATGGGGCCATTTTTTGCTAAGCTAGTGGTTAAGCAATCTAATCATTCTTGCATTGATCTTACGGCTAACGTCTATTTCGCATTCATAGTTAATCACGTAACGCATTCATTGATGGAAATCGTTACTTTGAGCTGGTCATTAGAATTGGATCTTCGCGCCTTATTCTTCTAGCTGAGATGGGTCTAGCCTAGTTCCGTTGGTCTATGTCTTCATGTTGGCTAGGGCTTATCTTGCTATTTCAAGTCACTTTTTTCTATCTAGTCAAGAATTTACAACTTTCAACCAGGGGTCGACGTGTGGCAATACCAATAGGCGATACCTCTCCCTCTCTCGTTATGCAACATTACAAAATAGAATGAAATAAATAGTGACTAAATTATCTCCTATATCTTATGATTTAACTGTTTATATGGATTATTATTATTTGTTTTAATATCACTACTCACGAGTTTTATATTTTAACAAGTGTAAAGTTTGTTTTTGTGGATAGACTCCACCACTGTTATCCTTAAATACGGGGGATCATTTATTGTTAAGAAGAAAAGAAAGACTTTTTTTTGTCATCATTTATTGTTAAGAAGAAAAGAAAGACTTTTTTTGTCATGAAGTCAAGACCGAAGACTTTTATGATAATTTCTCTAAAAAAAAAAAATAATTCTCCGAATATAATTGCGTTGTTAGGTGATATTCTAATTTTGTTTTATTACGCTAAAAAATTCAAACTGTCATAACATATCTAATTTTGATACCAAAAATAGCAATAGCCACATATGTAGATCAATTAAATCAGTAGTTTAATGGCTAATTTTCTTTTTAAAAAATAATCCAAATTTTATTTTATAAAAAAAATAACTTTTTAGTCCGCTGTAAATTAAATTAACTGTTTTTAATCTAATGCGGAGTGTGTGAGCTATTTTCTAATAAAATAAAACTTAAACTACAATATTAAAAGAAGGGTGATCTAGCTTAGTAACCATTATGAAACTTAAAATTGCAATGTAACCAACGTTTTGTTAATAATTGTTAATTAGCCATCATAATTTATTAACTGTTAGTAATAGACGTTATTGCCCCCGTTTTAGTTTCCCGCTCATTTGCATGTTGAAATATTTTTAGAAAAAAAAATCAAATCAAATATTTATTAATAATGAAGCTGCGTGATTGATGAGTCAATCTCTAAACACGTTAGCTATTATTTTCCTTCACGCAAAGTTCATTATTCATATTCAGTTTCTAAAAAAAATATCTTTGTTTCTTTCTTCTATGTGAAGACGATTTTTTTTGTCAGAATCAAACAAAAAAACACATGATAAAAAGGAATCAAACTTCAATCTCCATAATATGATAATATTTAATAGTTAATAATTAATAGTTATAATCTGATATTATTATTTACAGTTAGTAATAGTTAATAGCAAGAAACTGGTAACAATACATAATTACTAAATATTAACAACGATAATATGTATTAACATTTATTAATATATGTATTTTTTTTCCTCCATAATCGCAAAACTCACTCAATACTAGACCAGTTTTAGAAAAACAATGCAGGTAGGCAAAGAACAAGTAGGCTAAGTAATTCCACTCAATTTTAAATCTAAAAATCAAAGAATCATCGTTAGTTAACATTGATATAACTACATCTTACAAAATTGTAAATGATTGAAAAATCCACCCTTAGTGTTGTGTATCTCAAGAATTAAATATCAATTAAAAAAAGTGAAATAATTGTTCCCTGTAAATATGGAAACAAATCTGGAAATTTGTGATTAATGAATAAAATCTTCTAAAAAAACGTGTAGTATGGGATGAAGGACAAAGCCGATATTTTGATACCCCCTAAAGAATGCAACGTGTGCAGGATGGTAATAACTCCATAAACGCCACACGTAATAGAAAAATGAGAAGAAAAAAAAATAAAAAGAACCATGTTTCAAACTCATACCGATTCAATGAAAAAGGATAAAATGGAAATTTCAATCTACCATAACCAAGGCCACCTAAGCGTAATGGCTATAAATAAAAAAAATTCTCAAACGTGTGACAAAATGAAGTTGTTAAATTTCAACAGGCTTATTAAGTTACAGATCTCTTAAGAAGCTTGTAAAATAGCTTGCAATAAATTCTTGATAAAGGTAATACCAAAAATGTAATAATTGAAAGTACAATGTTTTACTGTTGGCAGTGTTGCATCACATGTATGGAACATTTGAACATAACAAAATGAAGCATCTTTTTATAAGAGATAAGATATCAACGAATACCTTATGAACTGAGCGATTTACTTGAGCAGTAACATACATCATTTATAACATTTCTCTTATAACTTCTCTTACAAAAGAATTAAGCGTGCCTCGTCGAATTATGGCATAGAGATGCTGGAATATAATCATTTTCTTTATATTTACTGAACCACCAGTGTGACTCGTGCAAATTTTAACAAAATTGTTTATGGCTAATGAGAGCATCGGCAACCAAGTGTAAAAATGACTGACAAAGAATACGTAAATTGCGTACTCGTTGATATATTATTCATCATCCACATCAAGTCCGATTCTCACTTGCCTTTTGGAAAATACGGCTTTAAACGTTTCGCGCTCGGCGCGAAGTTGCTCTTGAAAAACGCTCTGTCTGTTCATCTCTGCAGTACTGTTCTTACTTTGCACGAAACGACTTTTTTCAGGCAATGGATTTGATTTCTGCACAAAGTGGAAATCAATGATTAAGAATGTTAAGAGATATCACACATGTTGATTGAGAAACAAATTTCATGAAAATGTTCCTCATACTATTCAACTAGAGAGATCATTTTCAAGTTAGATATTTTCAAACTACTCATATGTACAGAGTTACTTGATACTAAAGAACTTGAAATACCGGCGAGAAAATTGTGAGCCTAAACCAGTTAGGATGTTTCTAAACAAAAATCTGAGGGGTGTAATCCGATTTGTTATCTCACCAGATTGTATCCAGTTCCGGGGCCGATCACTAACGACAATGTATTTGCCTTCTTTGCTGCACTTATTGAGAACCCAGTATTTCCACCACCCTGTCCAGAGACACAGAGAAGAACATAGTTTTCAGATAGAAGCATGAAACGAAGTCTGAAATGCATGCAAGTATGGCCAAAGGAATTTCCTAGTTTATAAAGAAATAATGACAACAGATGAGCAAGTGTAAAATAGTATGGTTCTTAAATGAATCAGGGTTTATTTCCTTGTCATTTGATGATAAACCCAGCAGAGTATACACGTTGTAAAATATTGCTCTTATCTCAAGAGTCAGCAAAAATGTTAATTGCTTGTGAAATAGAACATGAATGTAATATGGTGGACAATATTTTATTACTCTGTTTTAGACAGACTGGTATAAGAAATTATGTCACCAAATGACTGACGAGTATTATGCATACCTTGTCACCCCAGCGTACAGTTTTTGCTTTCTTACTATGGGCTTGAATTAGCCCAGAAAGAGCACTTATCTTACCCTTACTGGGTTCAGCTTTTTCGGTTTCATCTTCATATAGTTCATTTGACCATTTACTCCTACCTAGTTCTTTCACTTCCGGCGCATTTTCTTCTTCATCATTTCCGATCTCCCCATCCTTTGAAGAGTTCACTGGTGCAAATTACAAGAGGAAAAAAAAACAGAATGAAACAACAACGGATAGAAAAAAAAAAAGTCAGCTAGCATTTAAAGTAGTGAATCACTGAAAGAGTCCATGTAATATTAAAACATGGAAGCAAGAATTTCGTGGAAGTTTAGAACTAGAATGTACAAAGAAAGAAAGGGCTACGATCGGGAAAGGACAATGGACTGTCAAGTCGTGACATTTTTACAAAAGCAAAAAAGTAAATTTGTTTGAGCAGGGGAAACTTATAGAGAAAATTGGAACAGATAATGATATTGGTATCACCAGCAATGCATCTCTAAACTAAAGAATTATGTGCCCACCTAAGAATGGTCATTCTAGAGACAACTATCCATTTTATGAAAGAAATAAAAAATACAACTGAACGGGGTACAGAATTATGCTCACAAGAAGTAGAACGATCCAACTCCATAAAATATAATATTATTTTTGTACGAAGACTTCTTATTATTAATTTAAAATCAAAAGCAATACAAGGAACAGGTAATGGAATGTAATAATTAGTATGTAACTCGGAGAACCCAATCATACCATCAGATGCATCCTGTTTGTCAGGAATTGCTACAATAGCATTGCTATTTTGTCCGACCAATTTAGATGGAAATATATCAGTGTCTTCTTCTTCTTCCATGTCCATGTCCACCTGGCAGATATGACAAGATAAATAGCATCAGGTTATGAACTCGACTAAAATAAAAAATTATATTAAAAACCGGTTGGAAGCATGACTCAACTACCTCTTGTATTCCGCTTTTTTTAAGGTCATCTCCGCTGAACAATGACTGGCCGGATAAATATGCCACAAAACATTCATAAAGGTAAGTAGTAAGATATATTTATTACAACAATATCCTTCAACACTTCACCAAGTTGTTCTTCAAGATCCAATATTTTGATTGAATAGTGCCAAAGATGCATACCTTAGCATCTAATCTCAAATGGAAAGATGGAGCCTCTTCCCATTGCTCAGCCATTGCTTGGATAGCATCTAGGCTAAACCCATGAACATTTCTTGCTGCACAGCCCTGAATTCAGAAACATAAATGGAAGTTCAAATGCATTTTTACACACAAACACACAAGATTTCTTCAGAGAGAAATAGCCATTTTATGTTAGTGATAGACATCAAACTCACCGCTGGATCCTTATAAGAAGCCTCTAAAATGTAAACTTCATAGCCCGAACTCTGAAATGAACATAATTAATAATTAAGGAAAACTAAAGATGGTGAAAGCGAATATGATTGTCTATTAACCACCACCATGAAATAAAATAATAAGCTCAATGCACACATGCTGTCATCATCAGATACGTAGCAGTAATACCACATAGAAAGAAAGAAAAAAGATAGAGATGAATCATTTCAGAGACGACATCTAAATACATTAGTTATCTTTATATGGGGGCCTCTAATCTTCTTTCTTCTATTAATCACATCAATAATGTAACCTACTGGCACTTCCATACACAAGCAAGTAAAATTTAAAGGTGCTTAAGCTCGGTAAAAGATTAAATCGCAAAGATAATGGCATATATACACATAATGTAAACCCTGTCAATCTGCCATTTTTTTCAAAGTTTATCCTGAATAATTAACGGAATTCATATAGTTAATCAAATTCTAGACGAACCCACCTCACCCTCAGAAATAAGTGACTTGAAACATATAGAATCAACCAATAAAAAATAGAGCTCATGGAATCTCCGCCAAATGGTAATAGTTAATGTTTCAAATCATATGATTTCCTCAATTAACCATAACATCATAAGACAAATCGTAAAAACGCAATATTAAATATTTTGGAAAATCCAACTCAACCAAAAAGTGATAACTAGATAATAGTACACATGAGTATATCTCTGGTAACATAAAATGAGAAACAAAAGGACACAAATCGTAGTGTAAGCGGCACATGGTATCAATCCCAAAAGCTAATCTGGGACAGTATTTGTTAAACAGCTAATATTATATTCTGTCATTAGTCGTGCAGTCTGAATCAGAATCTTATTTGACAACGTCAGCCACTAATCAGGATACAACAAATATTCCATTTGCTAGTTATGGGAATCATAAACACCTGGGTTAAATTACTACAACACTCGACGACAAGTAAAATTTTGACCCAAAACCCCATTTCCAAAAGTTTGTGTCGACACACTATAACACATGGCAGATGTTGGCAGGAGAGTGTAGGAAGTATACCTTTGCAATTGCCCAAAACTGAGCAAAGTCAACTTTCCGCAGATTGCGGTCATCCACTAAGACGAAGCACAAATACCATCAAGAAAAGGATCAATTGCCGAACATAACTGCATCTATCATTAGTGTAACTGAAAGCTTGGGTACCACAGCACCACTTTCTATCGTCTAACTAGATTTATATTTCACTGCCAAATTTAAGGAAACTGAACATAACTAGAAAACTATTTATCATTTTATCTTTCATTTTCCATGTGCCTATAAAAATTAACTCAGGCAGATTTACAGACTGGTAAAAAAGAAGAATGTCTCCACTTTGGAGCCACTGCATGCATACAAGCGGGTAGCTGTGTTTATCATAAGCACATTCACTCCCAGCGTTATCAGATTCAAAGATAGCATATCAGAGAATTGAAAGAAAATAACAGAAGAATTTCAAGTAATTTACAAAATAACTACAGGACAAAGAAATAATACAAAACTGAAACCTCGCCCAAACCAAATTTTCCAGGCTCTGGTCACTGCAAGAATAATTTAAGCAGGAGATTCGTACCAATTATGAAAGTGAAAGCTCCCTCCTCAAGGGTCCTCTTAAATGCTTTTAACATGCTTGACCGATAAGCCTGTGAGTATGGCCCAAAAAACCACCATAAAAATGGAAGTACAAAACAGGAGTTCATCAGAAAGAAGAGTATGCTGGGTAATTTAAATGTCATTTAAAGACCTCAACAGTTTCATTACCTCCTCCATTTCTGGTTCATAGCAGTACTCCATCACCTTTTTTACCACCGGTTTCTTGCCTCTGACTGAGACAGATGATTTGGAGTTTTCACCTTCCTCAACCTGACAAGTTTAATAGAACAATCATCTCACGTTTCAGTTCACTAGATACACAGTAAAATGAAAAAGAAGATCCAGATGCAACGTTCTTCTAGTGAAGTAGAAATAATAACAAGAACGAACCTTTTCAACTTCTATCATGAAATAATCATCCATAGAATAGATTCGCGGTGCAGAACCCCCATTTTCCACCTCTATGTCCCTTAGCATCTTAGCTAAGTAGCTCTTTCCGCTACCTATTAGAACAAAATAATTAGTCCAAATCCATAGAAAAAAGTATGAAATAAAATAAAATAAAAATACATCAAATTTGATAGATACGATGTCATGCTACCAATGATGATAGAGCAACAAAGCTGGTGGAGAAAAACAGGTAAACAATCAACGCGATAAGAAACCAAATTCTACCCCAATAAGCCTAAAGTTTCCTAATTTATTTATTCAGCTAACTCTACCAGATCAACAATAACAAATTACCCCCACAAACTCAAGAGGAAAAGCAAGTAACAAGCGAAAGAATGAGCTAAAAAAGAAACGAGTTGATACCGGGAAGTCCTCGAAGGATTATCACAAAGTTGTCAGGGCGAGTAGAGCGGTGCGGTTTCTTGAACAGTTGGGAAGCATCAACAACAGTCAGCTTATTATCCGAAGATGAATGCTTCGCCAGAAAACACTGGTCCTCTCCGAAGTACTGCTTTGGCAACATCCCATGGACGCCAAATAAATCCTTCAAACACACAAACAAAACATTCCTAAGTTTCCCAAACCTCAAAACCCAAGCCCAATCACAACACACACACACACACGCACTAAAACAAACAAAAAATCACAGCAAAAATAAAAAATAAAAATTAATAATAAAAACCGTCAAGAAAGTCATATTACCTGATTTGCAAAGCCAGTAGAAGAATGCACGAATGACTTACTATGGAAATCATGCTGACCCGGCGATTCCGCTGCCACGGCGACAGGCTGGCCAGGGAAGGACACCGGAAACAGTGAAGGCGGCGGCGGAGGAGGTGGCGGAGGCGGAGAAGGTGGAAGGGGAGGCGCACCATAGAACCGTGGAGAGCCGTGCACGTGATTATTACCAGGCCCTAAATTCGGCGAATAGCCTCCGTGGTGATTACCGTACACACCGTTACCGTTCGCGTACGGAAAATTGGGATCGCCACGGTGGTGAATATGACCGTCGGAGCTCAGTCCTGGAGATGATCCGTGGTCGCGGATCAGTCTCAGCCTCCGCTCGTTCGCGTCATCGAACCTCGGCCTCTTGTGGTTCATGTCACCTTCGGAGTACGGATGATGAGGGAGAGGAGGGTAAGCGTACGGATTCGGCGGCGGAGGTGGTCTCAGGAAGGTATTCCGGTGATCTGCGGCGGCGGAGAAGTGGTAGGGATCGGGATTTGGGGGCGGGAAGGAGAAGTGAGGGTTGGGATAGGATGCGGAAGTGTTGGAGGCGTTGGAATGGATCGGAGGTCTCTGACCCCATTGTTGATTGTAATCCATTTGTTTGAAACCCTAGAAGAGAGAGAGAGAGAGAGAGAGAGAGAGAGAGAAGGTCCAGAAGAAGAAAGACGGCGACGATGAAGATGAGAGAAAGTGTTGAAGTTGCAGAGAGAGAGACGGCTTTTAGACGGTACATCATCACTGCTCACCGTAATTTGGAGCTCCCTCCAGTAAAAACGACATGTCGTTTATAATTAGAGAAACTTTTGCCTCCACTTGGAAAGCTATTGGACAGATTTGTCCCTTTTTTTTACGCGTACGCTTAAGTTTGTGACCGAACCAAACCATGACACAAGAGTTTATCAATTATGAAGAAAAAGAAAGGTATCTCTATACAAAATCCTCATTCAAAAGAGAAACTAATTGATTTAAAAAATAGCTAAAATTTTAAATTTTAAAAAACAAAAAAAAATTATAATTAAAACAAATTGTCAAAAATTTGACACTCTTGTGTGTAAAAAACATAGATACATGTGTATATGACTTATATGGTTATAAATTTATATAAAATTTAAGCGACATCATGTTTTTTCGAATAGATCAATTTTCGTATAGAATAATAAATAATAATAACTAATCAATGATGTCTGATGGCGTAGCACAATCACATTTTTTTTTTTATAAAACGTGGGATGAACCACGAAAACTTCATTAACACCCTCACTTAATGGTAGAATAATACCGTGATTACAATAAAGTCTTTTGGTCATTAATAACCTCTCAAATGCCGCATGGTGGGACAATTCTCAACCAACGGACATTCGAGGAAACTGAAATAGCAAAACGAGCTAAATTGTGTGTCACAACATTACAATAGCGAGGGAGAAAAACAAAGTTACAGCTAGAAAAACTCATACGCATTACCTTAATATCGTTCAAGATAGTTTTGACTTCTATGGCCGGGCAAGTGCCACTCTTAGCTGCCAACGCAACCTCAAGGCAGTCCGATTGCACCACCACTTCCACTACCCGTGAATTTCGAAGCAGGCTCCCCCTGAGTCTGAAATCCCCTCAATTTCACTCTCAAACACTCTCTCAGTGTTCAGTAATCTTTGATATCAACGCACGTGAAAGCTTCAATCATGTAATCACAAAATCCAAACAACTCTCTAACACTCAATAGTTCTCTAATAATGTATAGAGAATCAAATCATACACATCACGCAATTAGCTTCTCAGCCCACCGATCTTGCACATTTAAGAACTCTAACCATATGAATGAATGTGTCAAGTGGCCAATAAGGGTAGAATCTTTGTTTTATAGTAGCCCATAAAACTCTGGAAGTAGTCCTAGGATTTTTTACCCATTCACGCGGAAAGAATAATACTAGAAGATTTTCCGCAAATCATTTTGGCATTTCAAAAAACTTGCCAAAAATACAGTTTTGCACACAGAGGCGAAGATGTATCAACATACCCTTGAGCATGTTGCCAAACATTTTGCCAGACAAACTTGCAGTAAAAAATAAGCCAACAACACACGTAACAACATCAACGTAATAAAGAATTCAAGTTTACGAACCTCCATGGTATTCACAGCCTTGATGAAAAGGCTCGTGGCATCCTCTTCTTGGATATCTTTGACTAGGTCCCAAAAGTCGGCGAGATTCCATACTTTTTGAGTCCACCGGCACCTTCAAAAAGCATGTATAATAGTTTCCGGGCCACTGGTGCACAAAGGCCAGCGTGTATCCTTGAGGATTTTCCGTCGGGCTAAGGTTGTTCGGATCGGAATCCAACCTTTACAAACTCGCCAAGAGAGCAATTTCACCTTCGGAGGAATCAGGAGCTTCCAAAGCATCTTCCAGCACGACGAGGTTACCGAGGCCGTGGAAGAGCTTGACGTCAAAATCGAGGTCATCGACACTCGATAGCCACTCTTGACCATATATTCGCCTCATTAGTATAATGTCACCAAATAGTATACATGCTTACCATAGACAATGAAATTATGTGGCTTTTTAGCGGGTTCGATGTCTTCTTCGCAGTCGAGTTCGACTTCTTCTTCACCGGTGTCTTCGGTTTCTTTCTCACTGGGATCTTCGACTTTTTTGTCAATAGAATCGCATGGTTCTTCTCAAATGGATTTGTCAGTTTTGAGACTATTGTTGCGATTTTATTATCTGATACTTCAATGGGATAGGTTCGAATTTGAGGGTCATATCTTTTATTCATATATGTAGTCCATTTAATTTTTATTTGTCTAGTTGACATTACTTATTTACTTTCTAAACGGGTGATTTTGGTTTATGCCCTTAAAAATTGCAACATTTTGTTTCATGCCTTTCAAAGTTTCAATTTTAGGTGAGTACCTCTCTTAAACAAATATTACCTCATCTCTCAAATATACCCTTCTCTTTTTCATTTTTTTTATTGTTTTTTTAAACAACAAAATAACTCTCCTGCCTGAAGCTTCAGAACGCACATTGAAAAAAAAAAAAGCCACACATACGTGCTTGGCACACCACACCAAGGTTGAGTGAGGCTTCATTCGGGCGGAAGACATTCTGGTGGCGAAGACGAGTTCCGGCGACGGCGACGGTATTGACGGTGCAAAAACTCTAGCCCTAAACAAACTAGGGCTTTGTGTTTAGGTAATTTCATCAATGAAATTTTTATATATCGAGTTTGATACTTATTTTGTTGTGTTAGATTGAAAACTTTGTTAGATTTGAACCAAAAAAATATGTATCCAACTCAATGAAACTTTGATTGGAAAATATTTTCGAATGTTGAAGATGATCGTCGAACTCTACTGATACCGGTTAATTTGCAGTAGAGCAGTAGAGTTCTAGAGGTAGATCACTAGAGCAGTAGATCAGTAGAGCAGTAGATCAGTCGAGTAGTAGATCAGTAAAGCAGATTCTAATTTTTAATTATCATTTTGTAGATAAGGACGGAGACTACGATAACGGTTTATTACAATGGAAAGTGGAAAAAAGAAGACGGATCGCATCATTGGGTTAGTGAAAAGAATGATAAGCCTGTTATCATCGTCATAAATATCGAGATCAAGTTAGCCGACTTAATTGAAAAATTGTGTGTGAAACTCAAAGTGGATAAAAGTAAGCTAGACTTGAAGCTAAGTTTTATGTCAACTTCATGGGATGCATACGATCCTATCTACATAGAAGATGACGATGATGTATACGGTTTCTTGATGGATCGTGATGAAAAAAACCGTAGAAGTTCACTCCGTGTAGAATTCATAGATAAACTTGAAGTTAATCATGAAACTCAAGTTGAGGAAGGAGACGCAAATGGTAATGATTTAGAAGGAAATCATAACAACACTTTGAAAACAGGTAATAATTTGACCCTTCAACAATCTTAATGCTTATTATTTTTATTGTATACTAACACATAATAATAATGTGGTTGCAGCTACAATGGAAGACATTGAAGATGAAACCACCAAAGTAGTAGGAGGATCAAGTCTCCCACAACATGAGTTAGACACGTCTACTTTACTACCGACGTCACCATCAGAAATGTTTCGAGAGTCGGAATTTCTTGTTAAATCTGACGTTGAATCGATCGATATAAGATCTAATAAGCCATATAGCTTCACAGATGGTACAAACTTTGAAATAGGCCAACACTTCAAAAGTAAGGATGAATTGAAAAATATGTTGTTGGACGCGGCGATCAAAAATTGTTTTGAAATGAAGATAGTAAAGTCGTGTAAGAAAGTGTTTGTGGTTGATTGTGTTGATCGGGAGCATTGTAGTTGGCATCTACGAGCAGTTAAGTTGGCAAACACTAACTTCTTCAGTATTCGAACACATCATAATGTTCATACTTGTAGTTTGGATAAACGGAAAAAGAAACACCGTCAAGCAAGTGCTGCTATGGTTGCAGAGGTGGTGAAAAAGAACTTCCAAGAAATTAATCAATAGACATTAGTTGTTAAGGACTGATTACCTTTAACCTCTACTTATTCTTATTCTTCTTTTTTGGTCGTTAAATCAAGTATGAGTTTTCTAAAGATTCAAACACAAATAGCCAGGAAGTGGAAAGAAATGAACAAATGAATACACCCAAAAAATCTATATCTTGTGGTAGAATGAATGAGAAACTTTGAATCAACCGAATAATAACAATAAATATATGAATTGGAAGGAAAAACAAGGGGATAAATAGTATGGAGTGAGAACGTAAGACACTGCAACAACTCTCTTATTTAACCCACAACAACAACAACAACAGAAGTTAATTAATATATATATATATATATATATATATATATATATATATATATATAAACAAAACAACAAGGTCTCCAACACTTTTTTTTTTATAATTTATTAATTTATATTACTACATGTTATACAAGTTTCATCGTCACAAACTCTTCAATCTTTCCTTTGCTTGTATTTTTTAAGAATAATATGCAAAATCAGAATATGTCTTCTTGAAGGTATTGAAAATATGACCTAATCATAGAACCGCAATACATCAACATGAATGAAGCAATCTTGAGGTTCTATAATTTTGACACAGTAGATTCTTGAGGGGGGGGGGGGGGGGGGGGGGGGGGGGGGGTGGAAGAATAACAAGAAGAAAAAATCTACTGTGTCAAAATCATAGAACCTAATCATAAAAAGTATGCCTAAATAAAATCAATCCGCAATACAGCAACATGAATGAAGCAATCTTCTTGAAGGTATGAAAATAGGTCATTAAGCCAAACGACTTGGTTGAAAAATGGAAAAACCAAGAACTACCGAACCGAAATACAACCGTCATTTACAATCAGAATCTGAAGCCTAAAATTTCAATCCCCAATTAGTTCTTCTAGACGCTTTATCTGTACTATCTACTCCTGATGAAATCAAAAGATATAGCCAAGCTAGCTTGAGAATATGATGAATCACCAAAACATAAGCTTTTGCTACATTATATATTTTATTATGTGTGTGTGTGTGTGTGTGTGTGTTTGAAGAAGCCCTCTAAGCCTCGACTCATCTACAACAACAAAAGGATTATTTTTCTACGAAATATCAACTAAGATCAAAATCGTTCATTCAAAATTCTTCAAAATATGTACTTTTCTCATTCAACAGCTTAACCACGGAGTTCAGAAACAAACATACAACACCGAGGTCAAAAGTTTCCTTTCAATTTCAAAGTAAAATCCATGGTCAAAAGTCAAAACAGATGCGTAATTCACGATGAAAAACAAAGATACAAACATCAGGCAGTCGTATCTCTCTCTCGCTCTCTCTCTGAGGCGATCCTCAAAACAGGCGTGTGATAAATTGAACCAGAATTGGGAATTTAAGAGACTTGAACAACCACAGCGCCAGAATCAGGAATCGTAATACAGCAAATGGCTATTCTAGGTAACTCAAAATTCCTGCTAATCATTAACTTAAACATCAACACTGACGCATGGTTGTGACATATGTAGGGCCAGTGGAAGTGGTCGATGAAGTCACCGGTGGCCTCAAACTCAGAAATCCAATTCGAAAAAAAATTAAAAGGACTCGGATTTTACCTCGGCTCTCCGCGCTTGAGTTTTCGTCGGACTGTTCCTCGCCGCCCTCGTCCTCCGCGTGCCGCCGGTGTCTCTCTCTCTGCTCACTCTCGCTCCGCCTCTCACTCAGCTCACGCCTCTCTTTCTCTCTCTCTTGGCCGAAAGTTTTTTCTCTCCCGGTTTTACTGGTCAGGTGGTCTCTCTTCTTGTTCCTTTGTTGTGTGACAGAGCGGGAAGAAGAAGTTTTGGGTTCTCCGAAGTTTTCAAGTTTTCTATTTTATTTTTAATTAAAAAAAAAAAGGTTAAAATGATGGGCATATAAGTAATTTTGATGTTTTGGACTGAAAAAATAAATGAAAAAGAAAATAAAAATGAGATGATGGTATAGAATTAAAACTGACTTTTTATAAATGCAAGCTAATTTTCTCTAAACAAAAATTACGTGTCTGAACTCTGAAAAGTGATTTTCGCCTTTGACGATATTTTAACAAAAGGTTTACAATTACACGAATGCATAATTATATGAGCATGGATGAGACTTTTGAAACGGGGTAAGACCGTTACGAGCGTCAAAGTTGAAGGGCAATTCTGTAAATTATCCCAAATTATATGAATTAGGAAGAGAAGAGGTCTCCGAGATCGTTTTTTGTTTGTTTCACTCCACGGTCCAGCAATGGCGGGAAGCAGAGGAACCAAAGCCTCAGAGCCATCGTCGCCGACGAATTCGTCGGAGCCACGAGAAGCTTCTTCTCGGAAGAACAGAGGGTTGACCGTGGAAGGACTGAAAATAGAAGGTGTTTCGATCGGCGGGCACGAGACTTGCATTATATTGCCCAGCCTCAACTTGGCCTTCGATATCGGACGGTGTCCTCAGCGAGCCATTTCTCAGGACTTCCTCTTCATCTCCCATGCCCATATGGACCACATCGTAACCTCTTTTTTTTTTTTTTTTTTTTTTTTTCTGTTTCGTTTCTCTTGTTTATTTGATTTGCTTCTGGTGTGCGTTTCAACCTATGTTTTGCTGACGTGTAACTGGAATTGGATTTGAGCTTGAGTCGTTACTTAGCTTGCTGTTTGATTGAGAGATGGTAGATTGAAACTTGAGACTCGTATGGATTTCTTAGTACCTATAGGGGGGGAAAATTGGAATTAGGTTTTCATGGCTCTTGTGTTGGTAAGTCTTTTTTTTTTTTTTTGAGTGATTCTAGTTTCAGAAACTCTTTAAGTGAACTATATTCTCGAATTTTTTTTATTTGGAGATCAATAAGCTTTTAGAGCTTTTAAATGTAGTGATGGTGTAAGGTTGGTTTTAGAGCTCTTGAACAGGGAATATAATCAATCTTCATAGAAGGAAGCTTCGGAGCTTGTCATCGAATTTTGTCAGTGCTATTTAGTGTTCTCATTTGAATTGAACCTAAGATGAAGTATTAATGCACTTCTGAAACACAGGAGACAATGCAAGAACCAAGTATTCCTAATACAGTTCATTGTACTTTACTCTTTACTTTCCCCAAAATTAATATATCAATAATTTTTATTTATTTATTGAATTACATATGGGATAACCTATGACCAGGGAGGATTGCCGATGTATGTTGCGACTCGCGGGCTATATAGCATGAAACCCCCGACCGTTTTCGTACCCACATGCATAAAAGAAGACGTGGAAAAGCTCTTCGAGGTGCACCGAAAAATGGATCAATCGGAGCTAAAGCACAATCTAATCGGCTTGGACATCGGTAAGTGTTTGTCCAAACCAATAATATTTGTAATCTCGAATCGAGTTTACGGGGTTTCTGTGTGATCAGGAGAAGAGTATTACGTAAGAAGAGATCTCAAAGTTAGGGCTTTCAAAACGTCCCATTGCATTCCGAGCCAGGTAAACCAACTCTTGGCTCTTTCTTTATGTGGCCTTCGAGTTTCACTAGCCGAGCATGATATTTGGGTTTACGAAGTAGGGTTATGTAGTTTACTCTAAGAAGCAGAAACTCAAGCCTGAGTACATCGGTCTTTCTTCAAACGAGATCAAGAGCTTGAAATCATCAGGTGTGGAGGTCTGTCATGTTAAAAAAAAATTACTCCGTTCAAGTCAAAGGGTTGTTTCGTTAAGTGGGTTTTAATCTATATATATATATATATATATATATATATATATATATATATATATATATATTATTTCTCTGCAGATCACAAACACGGTGACAGAATCTCTAGTTGCTTTTACGGGGGATACCACATCTGACTTCATACTCGATGATAGTAACGTTGATGTTTTACGGGCGAAGGTTCTCGTTATGGAGGTGGGTTCTGATATTCTTGTTTCTTTTTGTTTCTAGTTCTTGTACATTTTTCTTTCCTAGTATTTCTGAAAGCTCACTCTCATGACAATAGATCATTCTAGTTATATTTTATGAGTAAGCCAAGATAGATTAAACGACTCATTTCTTTGTAAGGTTGGGTTATAAATGGCTAAAAATAACGGAACATTTTAATTTTTCATGCAAATAGTCCCTCCTAAACTATTATGTGTGTGGCATTTTGGTCCATAAGCTGATTTTTTGAGAAAAATGGTCCGCAAACTATTGATTTTGTAGCATCTTAGGCCTTTTTCCAAAAATAGTATTTAACATTTTTTTCCTTATGAAATTCACAACTTAACAACTTGGAATTTTTCTTTCTGGAAGAACTTAAAACACATTTACAAACTCAACCAACTAATTATAATTTTAAAAAGTATCACTAAAATAAAGTGACTAAAATGTAAAATCGTTTAAAACTTTTATTTAGTAACTTTATAATATAATTCAGTTAGTTTCTTTTATAAAATTAAAAGGTTATTGAGTTTGAATTATTTATTTATGGCATAGAGTACGTTCATCGACGACACAGTTACAGTGGAGCATGCTAGAGAATACGGCCACACTCATCTGTATGAGGTGAGTTTTAAGTTCATAAGATATCTTCAAATTTTTTGGGGTGATGTGTTGATTCATTAGGCTTATTCCTTGTTCTGATCTTTCCAGATCTTACATCACTCGGAAAAGTTTGAGAACAAAGCGATTCTTCTGATTCACTTCTCAGCTCGATACTCCGCGAAGGTACCTTTATCTTTTCTCTTCTATTTAGAAATAGATTTCGTTTACATTCCATCATCAAGTCTTCGCTACCAATTTGGCAGGAAGTGGAAGAAGCTGTTTCAGCAATACCTCCGCCTTTAGCTGGACGGGTTTTTGCCCTCACAGAAGGCCTCTAACGAGTGGAATAGGGCATTCGTTACTTGGCCAAAAAGATTCGTTCGTTCTTTCTTCGGATGGAAAAACTATCGAGCTTTGAATCGAAAGTCACCCAGAAGGGTTTGGCAGACATAGGCAAGCTTGCAATTACAATTGAGCTTTTTTTGTAAACTAAACCATTAAAAATGTGTGCGAGATCTTTAATTATTTCACTATTTATAACAGATTTTTTTTTTGTTTATTCATTTGCAATGGTAGAGAGGCATTTCAAAGATCTAATAAAATAATGTCAAAATAAAATCCCCCAACTTTATTATTCTCGAGAAAACTACAATCTGAGATATGTGGGTGAGTTAAAAACCCAGGTAAAATAATATTCCTAACACTCATCAGTGTATTTTTCTAAGTTCAACATGGCTCTCTGTTTCAAGTAGAAGGTGGAACTTGCCAGTTCTTGGGAAGAGGACCCAAGTCGTAGATGATTTCCCTGTGGCAAGACCACACCAACTTTATTGCTTCCGGGGTTCCGATCCCGGCACCCCTCGGGTCCCCGGCCGGTCCAAACCTGTCACAAATCCAGTGTTTTGATACAGTTAGAACGAGACACAGCTGAATAATAATAACAGGGCTAACACCAAGGGGTTGATCTAGTAGCAAGAGCAATTCTTGAGACCTTGTTAGTCCCCGGATCAATTCCCACCAGACGCAGTAATCGGGGCCACTAGGGTAGTCTCTCGGTTGATAATGTCACTCGTGGGTTTTAGTCGGGTCTAACCCGGGCACCACGGTTTTATAATAGTAATAATAATAATATAAGCATTTGTTACAACTAGCCAATCTTTAGCTTCTATTAACATTCTAATCAAAGTTTCATTTTATTAAAAAAATAGTCCATCAGACCGAAGTAAATTCAATTAACTAAAAACAGTTCATTTAATTTACTTCGGCCTAG
The DNA here is from genome assembly GCF_054948205.1 of Urtica dioica subsp. dioica. Classification (NCBI taxonomy): domain Eukaryota; kingdom Viridiplantae; phylum Streptophyta; class Magnoliopsida; order Rosales; family Urticaceae; genus Urtica; species Urtica dioica. Next base: position 20,003,805 of record NC_142765.1, read on the forward strand.
TTGGCTATTTTCTTAATAAAATAAAATTTTGACTATTTTTTAAAAATACGATGGGCTATTGGATTACTGGTCTAATTGTCTCGTAATAATAATAGGGCTAACCAATGATTTTGAGGAGCTCCAGTTGTTCTAGCCCTAAGTCCGGCATATGTCGTCCCATTCACCGAGTTACCGATAACCTCCTGCGAATCGTCAGCAGGAAAAAAAGAGAATCAGATTGTCACTATACAATAACCTAATGAATTATGCTTTGGTAAAAAAATTTTTAAAGAAAATAATGAAATAAAGACTGGCCTGCAAAAAGTGAGGATCGTTGGAAACTACAGCAGCGGTCAAATGGGCGTGCATCTTCTCTAAGGCTTCCAACACCACCGGAAGTTGATCTCTCTTGTACTCCGTAATAATCTAATCATAAAACAATAATAAACAATAATAATAAAAATTGAGTCATAATCAAGAGCTTTTACTGGCTGCTATTTCACCCTTTTCTACCTGGAATGGCCCAAAAATTTCCGTGGTTACGAGGCCGTAATTTTCTTTCTTCACTATCTCTTCTATTGGAACAAAGACAGCTGTTGGTTTAAGTGCTCCGTAGATTGCTGGAATGGTGTGATTTTGCAATGGTTCCCCCCCAAAGAGTAGCTTTGAACCGGGTATCTGAAGCAATTTCTTGATGTGTTCAAGCATCGCCTCGGTTGTAACCTATAAACCCCCCCCAAAAAAAGTTAAGGAAAAAAAAAAGTCAATCTGCTTGGATGGTTTTTAAAGTGAGAAATTCGTAAATAGAATTTACCAAGTTTTTTTTTTTCTTCTTTTTCGTATAGATTAGATCAAACTAAATCTTATGGGAACCCTCTTAGACTTGATCCAACAATCTCTCAGAAGAATAAATATGAGCCAAAAAGATTAGCAGAAACATTACCGTAAGGACGGGACCAACAGTCAGATCCTCTAGCTTCCTTCTTTTGGCGAGTTCTTGGATTTTAGACAAAAGTGAAGTTTGTTTCCAGTTCTGTACACAGAGGAGAAATTGAAGAGGCAAGATACAGGATGTCAGAGCTTGGTCAACTGATAAAAAAATACAATTGGAAGCTCTAAGTTTCAAATTACATAAGAATTAATCCAACGAAATGCTTAAAGTTGTAATAAATTTACAACATAGAATGCCTTTTGTTATCTACGAGTTTCTCAAATTTGAAAACAAAAATAAATGTAATTTAGCACAGTACATATTCATATTCCAAGGACTTATTCTTTAATAGAGCCGATGATCTAACCTCGTGCATGAAGAGAATTGATTGTGCCGAGCACTTTTGACCAGTGCACGCATAAGCATCCTGATCGCAAACCCACGCTACATAATCCTCCTACCGGGCACGAAAAAAATGCATTATAATTATTCTTCATTCTATCTTCTAAAATAATTATTTTTAATTCTATAATAACACAAGTTGCGTTTTTATGGCAGCGAATTGCTAGATAGAAAACCTCTTGCACATCCGGACCCAAGATTTTCCAATCGAACCCTGCGTCTTCTAACTTAATACGACCCTTTAGATCAACAGCCAATTTATCTGCCACTCTCGAGCTCCCCGTGAAGAGTGTCATTCTCGGATTTGCCTGTCAAATAACACAAGAAAAAGGGAATAATTTAGGATGGCTTGCCAAATGAAGCAAAAATCATCATTTCTTTTCTGATTTTTTAACATATATTAATTTCGTGAGCCAACCTCCAGTAGTAGCTTGTTCATCGTCTTTCCATCGGAATTAATGAAGTCAACATCTTCTATAGGTAAGCCACAGTGATGAAGCAACCTCAGCATTTGGTCCATAACAAGGCTTACCTACAAACTCCCGAAAGAGATTAATAAAATTAAATCCAAAAGTTTGTCCATAACAATGCTAACTTAATAACCCCCATTCACGAACATCGTGCCTCTCATCGCTGGATTATTACCTTGCTGTCGACTTTGAGAAGCGGTTTGTTGCCCATATAAAGCGCGCCCATCAACTGCAATACGGGAATTTCTAGCGGAAAGTTGAATGGAGTGATGATGGAGACCTGAAAACAGGTTCTTAAATATTCAAATTCCATAGAGCAATAACTTATCACGAAAATTATAATACATAATACATATTTATCTGTTTAGTAATTCATGCATAAAACTGAACAAAGACAGGACCCGGTGAATACATGGTTGTTTACAGAGTTTATTAAGCATTTCATTTTTGTCGAGACATAGAAATAATTTCTTACGGGACCATAAGGCCAACGGAAACCATGACTTTGTTGTCCAAGATGATTCCCCGGTACTCCAAAAGACCTTGCAAGAAAACGAACCTGCGAAAAATTCCAGATGTCGAAAAAGGTCAATAAAAACCGTAGAGAGGGTTAAGCAGCCTCTGATATTATGAAGAAACTTCGAACATTGAGTGGGAAAGTGTGCCCATTCTCCGTCACTCATAGCTTCTGTACTGAAGCGCCGGAGTGAAAATGAGTTCGTTTGATAAGACATACCTGGTCACCAGAGAAATTTTCAAAAAACTTTTGAGTAACATAAACTTCCGCATAAGCTTGCTGGTAACTCTTCGGAGAAACCCTTTGTATTAATCTCGTGAAGAAATCTGAAACCTGAAAGACGCAAAGCAAAACGACATCAAGGGAATTTAAGAGTTACTTAATTAGCCACTCCTTCTCTTTTGAAAGCGTTACCTTTGGAATGGAAAGCGTGTGCGCTGCTTTCGCAGATATATCTCCATATAAAAGATACCTGCAAAAAAAATGTAGAGCTCATTTAGTTAGAGACCTAGCTATGATCATCTTGTTCTTCGTAATGATATCCAATGTGCAATATTAATGGACATCAAATGCGAACCTTTCTGGGTCTTTAAAGGGATTGTGCAAACCATGTTTGGGACACTTCGACAAACTCTCCACAAAAGGCTACGAAAAAAAAAAAAAAAGTTTCAAACAGTAAAAATATCTATAAAAAAGCAGATTCACCAACCCTTCAAACTATCAGCCCAAAAATCCCCAGGAAAGGAAAAAAAATAACTAGATGTACCTTAATTCCTTGTTCATCAATCTCGGCGACATTGATAAACGGTTCGCCGTTCAACGGATCCACAATGGTGTTCCAACTCTGCGATCTTGTCCATTTACCCTGCACTGAAACCAAACAGAGTTTCAATTTCAGCCGGAGCTACATCGTTATTCTAAATCAAAATCAGGATCGAAAATCCTTGAGTGGAACAATTTTGGTCGCTTTAATGGCTAAAAAACCTACCCAAGTTGTGTACTTCGGCGGGTTGTGAGCCCGAAATCTCTTCAGCTTCTACAGTAGCAAAAGATATAGAGTGAACTGATCTGCCAAAATAACACACAAATGTGAACCACCAAACTTGAAGTTTCACAAGAAAGGACCAAAAGAACCAAATTCAAACCCAAGAATAGTGATATCCTCTAATTTTGTGTGGCACTTTTTTCTCCCACAACCAATCCAACAGCAATTTATGATAGTTTAAATTCTAAACTAAAATCTACATACATAAAAAAAATCCTTGATCAACCATCAATCCTATGACATTTATGTAATATGGTACTAATTTTCAAATAACATAAAAAGATTGATATCATAAGATCAACACAGTCATTTAGACCACAAAACCAGAATAGCCAAACAGAACAGTGTTTATGAAACCGAGCACAAGAAGCAATGTTTACCTATCTCCGAACAATAAGAAAGACAAGAAAACGATACGTGTATACATATGTATATATATATATATATCTATATATACATACCTTGAGAGATTGAATGAAGAGAGGAAACTCAGGGCCTTCGAAGTCCCTCTGGTACTCAATCGACCACAAGCTACAAGCTTGTTCATGGTGTGTCGTTAATCGCAAGAAAGAAAAAAAAAACTTGATATTAGAGTGAAGAAATGGGAAGAGGATGCGAATCAAATCAAAACAAGCCTCGTTTGTTTCTCTTTTTCCTGCCCAATTCTGAAAGAGCACATCAGTGGCGAAATGATTTTTTTTTTTTTTTTCCTTTTAAAGTTTTTTGTTTCGGTAATGAAATCTCTAATTGTTTATTGATAATATTCGTTTCTATACGCATCCCAAAAGTATGACGTGCACTTAGTTTTGTATCATTTGCGAGAAGATTGATGACTGATGAGTCATGTCATGACTCATGATATAATAAAAAAAATTAAAAAGAAATGAAAAAACCCGTAACCATAATCATCATTGTACTTTTAAATTTTAATTGATTTATAATAAGGGAAAATATCAACTGTATTTTTTAATTTTAATTGAAATACGTTATTTATACCACAAGTTTTTAGAAATATCATACATATCTTTTCAGTTTAATATAAATGACATATATCTCCTTTAAAAATATGTTATATTTCAAATACCACTATTTTCGTTGAATTCACCAAAATACCCCTAATAAAATAAATATTTATTTACAATTTATTAAAAAAAAATTAAAACTTCTTTTATAAATAAAAATCCTTAACTTTTTTATAAAGAAAGTTTTTAATTTACATTTTTTATATATAATATAAAAAAATAAAAAATTATTTCATTAAGGGTATTTTGGAGAATTCAAATTATTTTTGTAAAAAAATAAACGAAAATGGTGGTATTTGAAATATAACATATTTTTAGGGAAGACATATGTCATTTATATTAAACTGAAATGGTATGTCTAATATTTCTAAAAACTGAGAGTATAAATCGTGCATTTCGATTAAACTGAAAGGATACTGTTGATATTTTCCTTATAACAATTGTCACGTGTTCGTGTTTTCTTCTCTTTTGAAATTGGATTGTCATGCTCATGTTCATCGAATCAATTAATATTTTGACTAAGGTAACAAAGCCATGCAAGTGAATCATACCAAAATTCGAACTCCATTTAAAGCCAAATATTTGAAGGGACATTTCTATCTAAAAATATAATAAAAATTCAATTTTAATATATTACACATAAGAATTTATTTATAATTTTGTTCCTAGTTAGTGGGTCTAGAAAATGGGGCTCTATTACTTGTGTAGTGTGTACGTTGGGAAATAAAATACGCAAACAAGTACGTGCACAGTTGGCATTGCATAGCTCTTTTGATAAGAACGACTTAATTAAGAACAATTAAATAGGTCATGAAATGGAAGATAGTTGTGAAGAATCTTAGGCATAATTTGTGGATTATGCTTTGAAGTTGCATACGTGTCGATAAAGGTGGCCATATGAGATCCCGTGGGATCCCGTTTTCCGTATTATTGGTACCATATGATAAATGAAAAAAAAAATCATATTATGAAATGTGATACCGAAAATTTTGTCCCAGAACCATCCGGGAAATGAGACGGAACTTGGATCCCCGTTTAGTATCATTTAGTACCACATTTTTTTAAATTGTATCATTTAGTACCACATTTTTTCAATTGTATTTTTTAATTGAAAATATATGAATTTTTTTTTATTTATTTTTAAGTGCATTCATATTTAAAATAAAATGAAAAAAAAAATAAATATGAGAGATATGGGAATCCCGGAACCGCGAAATATGGTACCGGGAATTCCCGGTACCGTGCAAAATGGTTCCGAGATTTCCCGGTACCATTTTTTACGGTTTCGGGAGTCTCATTTCCCGCAAAATATGAGACGGGACCAGGGAATCCCATTTTCCGGGTTTCATATGGCCAGTTTTACGTGTCGATGATATTCGGATAAGCATAAACAAAGATAGTATTTTCCAACTTTTAGTATTTAATTAACAGGTTTCAAATTCCTAACAAAAATAATGGTGTATTGGATTTTTTTTTACACAAGCTAACTTTAATCTTTGAGACATAATTCAATTAGCAAAATCAACAAAGTTAGAGAACGATAAGTTAACCGCTAAAATGTTCTCTAAAATGTGATCCAAATTAGCCCGAGAGATGATATATATCATCCTATTAATATTTAGAGAATCTTTTTCTTTATTATTATTGTTTTTATAAATTGTTATAGGATAATATCATTTTACGTAATTTTTTTTATTCTTCTTTATACAAAAAAGAAAAAGAAAAAAGTGTGATCCAAATCCAACCATAACACCGGTCCAAAATCCAAATGCACTGCTATGTCCCACTACAAAATACAATTAAAGTACTCAAAACAATAATTCCGATAGTTTGACAAGGCCTAACTTGAGAAATTCAAAGATTGCTACTACTAACTCGGATAACTCGAATAATTTGGTGAGTGCTATCAAGGGGCAACTTGAAAAGAGCTTTCAAAGACTACTAATAAGGCTATTTGAGAATGTTTTTTTTTTAAGGATAATTTAGTACCTTACAGAATCTGAGGTCTTGGATAAGAGACAAAAAAAAGGCATTTTCTATCCTATTAAATAATAAGAATAATGCACATATGAAAATAAAATAAAATAAAGATTTTTATTTATTTCTTTTTTTTTTCTTACTCTAATCGCTTTTTTTAAAATTTTGAATATGGTGAAATGACTTGAAACAAATATAAGATATGAGAAAAACTGCAAAACGAGGTATTTTTGGAAGAAAATAACGTATTATCAGAATAATGATGAAAATTGGTGGCATATTATCAGAATTTTTTTTTTTAATACTTAGGAAAATTTCAGACTTGAAACACGTATAAAAGAGATAAACTGTAGAGGTATTCTTGAATACGAATGAGATATTATCAGAATACAAATCATAATTAAACTAAAGTACTGTCTGATACAACTTTTATACAAAGATAACTAGGGTAATGTCTCTTCTTTATTATTATAAATCTGGGGTTTTATATCATAGAAATTTGGATACAAATCCAATTTTTATTATATATTAAAAATTCGTTTACGTAGACTATCATTTTTAATAAAATTTGTACCAATCCGAAGTTAAAAGAGAAGATTATAGGTAACCCAAGATGAATAGAAGTAGAACCAAGGACATTTACATTAATTACATTAATTGCCAATGAAAATTATGGGGATGAGTTGGAGTTGAACATCAAAACACTAAAAAAAAAAAAAAAAAAAAAAAGGCTTTTAGTGATGATTTCACCCCCCAAACTTAAAAGTTAAAACCCATAAAAACAAACCAAGTTTTACTAACACTAACCCAAAACAAGGTAAACCATAACTCCACTATAAAAAACTATTACCGACGCTTAAAACCAACTAAACTATTCCTAAATAATCACCCATCACTAAACACAACCCTTCATTTCCGCGCCCGCTTCCTCGGACCGGCCTCACTGCCCGGCCGACTCCTCTTCTTCACCGGCGACTTCTTCGCCGGCCTTCCGGCGGCCCTCCTCGCCGGACTGTCCTGCTCCTTGGCCGCCCCTTTCTTCTGCCGGATTCCGGCGCCGGGTTTTGACGACGACTCGGCCGAGCCGCGCTTGATCCGGTTGAGGAAATCCGTGGCGCTCCGCTTCTTTCCTCCGCTCTTCTCTTTCTCCGAGCTCTCGTTGTTGCTCTTCTTGCTTCTCGTGCCCGTCCTCGCTCTATCTTTTCTTCCCTTCTCCTCGAGGAGCTCTGTCTCCGCCGCCGCCTTTTCGCCCTTCTTCCAGCTCACCCCGCCGGATTTTGGCTCCGGCACGGCTGTCCTCGAAGCGACCGAGCTTCGCTTCCGACAAGCGTTCATCGGGACCGAGATCTTCGGCTTCCTTGCCAGCGACGCCGCCGGAGCCTTTGCCGGCGGGTCGGGCTTCAAATCCGGCGTTTTTTCTTCTTCTTCTTCTTCTTCTTCTTCTTCTTCTTCTTCTTCTTCTTCTTCTTCTTTTTGCTCGTTCGTCGTCATTGTCGTTGTTGTTGTTGTTGTTGTCGTGGTGGTGGTGCTTTGGGCGGTCATTTCCTTCCGGACCAGCGGTCGGAGCACCGCGGCGGCGGCGGATTCCGGCGACTTTTTTCCGAAGAAGACGACGGTGTTGCTGAAAACGAGCAAGAGGTCGCGGAAGAACTCGCTCTCGCAGTTCGAATATCGGCCGTTCTCGGCCCGGGTTCGGATGGTTTCGAAGTCCACGTGTCGTCTGATCATGGTGTTGTATCTAGGGGTTTCCTGAAATGTTTTAGATCAACAGGGTGACCAAAAGTTGAGAGTTAGTAACTTTACCTACGTGAATTGCGAGTTTCTGCATTAAATTTGGTTGAAATAATTGCACTACTAACATCTAGTTTTAAGGATTTTTTTTTTTTTTTAATAAGAAAAAATTCAAATTGTGGTATAAGCTGATGGGGTGTTCAGTTCTTATTTTTATGGATGATTTGGCAGATTTAAAGTCAAGGATATACAAAATAGCCAAGTTTTATCTATGATTAGAAAAATAACCAAAACGTGCAGTGATCAAATTATAAAAATAAAATTAATCTTAAGATTAATATTTTTGAAAATGATAAATTACTTATAATAATTGTCAAAAAATTTAATCTTAATATCAAAAAAATTTGAAACTTTGACTATTTTACTGAATAATTAGTTTCAAATTGTTATTTTGTACATTATTATTATTATTTTTTTTTTTTATAGCTATTTATTGATTGTGCATCTAATAAATTACCATATCAATGCAGCTTAATATTTTTATTTTTTATTTAGGAAATGCAACTAAGCTTAATTACTTAAACCGTCCAATCATAGCTTCGTTCTTTATGTTATATTTAAATAATTACTATTATTATCGTGGCTCCACAATCCACAAAAATGTCAAATACTTCCACAAATAAATTTGCTTTTACGCAATCGAAGGACGCGGCGAGGTACAACGTCAATAAATATTAGTCTTTTTAGAACTTTTATTTTCCATTGTTGTTTTTTGAAAACTTAGGGGCTGTTTGGTTAACTTTTCCAAAACCGTTTTCTGTTTTCTGATTATAAATTCTATAAAACAGTTTTAGAAAACTTGTTTGGTTATAAATTCGGAAAACAGATTTAGAATCATGTTTCTGTTTTCTTTGAAATTTGTTTAGAAAACAGAAAACAATGAAAAATTGTTTTATATTTTATCTCTATACAATTGGAAAACATAATCAAACAACATTTAAAATATTCTGAAACGTAATTCTAAATCTGTTTTTTAAATTTAAAAATTAGAATCAGAAAACAGAATTTAAAAACAGAAAACGAGTTTAGAAAACTAAACCAAACGACCCCTTATTTTCCTTGGTGTTGGCCATTACCAAACAAAATTTATTTGTGGTTTGGTTTCATAGCTGTACCGAGCAAACTGTGACACAAACGGTACAATATCATTGACGTGTATTTAATCAAATAGACTGGGCAGAAACATTCTTAATTAACTTATTTATTAGTTTTCTTGCTCATTTTAATTTCTTTCTTCTAATTGGAAACCTAATAAAACTAGTCCAACGGCGCAATTTTAAAATGCATTGACATGATAAATAGTTAAACACATAACGGATTACTATATCCATTATGTGTTTTCTTGGTCATTTTTTTTCTTTCTTCTAATTGGAAACCTAATAAAACTAGTTTTTGTTAACAAAAAAAAATAAAAAATCCAATGGCGCAATTTTAAAATGCATTAACATGATAAATAGTTAAACACATAACGGATTACCATATCCATATTTCATTTTTTTACATTGAAAATAACGAGCGAATCAAACTAAAAAGTAAAACTAATTCCAACAAAAATGACTTGACATTTTTTTTTCATTCCAAAAATGAGATCATGTTAATAGCCTCAATTAGTAACAAGTATACATGTTTGCAACTACTTTTTTAGTATCTCTAATCATAGAATAAAACTTAATATTAACTAAAAATAGAAAGAGCAATCTATATATATATATATATATATATATATAACACTCGTAATCCTGAAAGTAATTTTACGTTGTAGTCATATATAAAAATAATTTAAGCTAAATGAAGTTTGAGCTTTGAATATTTTATCTGGTTTAGCTACTTAGTTTAATTCCTTAATTTTTTATTGACATTTTATTTTGGTTTTTATTTACCTGCATCTCTTGCCGGCGCTCGAAAAATGAGCCAAACTTATGAGACCGTAGGATCTCGAGAAAACCAACCAACGGTTCAGATTCAACATTGCGGTGGGCCCGCTTGATCTCCACCGACCGATCTTCTCCCTCCGGTTCGGCCTGTTCGCTCTCGCTCCTCGAGCTTTGAACCTCTCCGCTCCAAACCTCCTTCGTACCTTCCTCTTCCGATTCGCCGCTGAGTTTCTCCGGTCCCGCTTTCTCCGGCTTCGAATCCGCCGCCGCTGATCCTTTGGCCGTCGTTTCGGAGCTTCCGCCGGAAGATTCCTCCCGCGGTTTCTCATCGCCGACCGGTTCAGTCCGGTCCGGCTCCTTCTCCGCCGTATTCGCGCCTCCGATCTTGAGATCCGACGAGTTCGACTCGTTCTCCGATCGCTCGTCGTGTACCGAGCCCTCGCCGGAGGCCTTATTCTCCAGCGACGACTCATTTCCCGGCTTAACAGCTTCTTCCTCTCTCTCTAGATCTGGTTTCTTCGCGCTCTCGTCGATCGGTCTCAGACTCTGGTCTCTCTCCTCTTTCAGTCTCACGACCTTCGTCTCCAACGATCTAAAACCAAAAATAATTAAAAAAAATAAAAACCTAGAAGAAGAAAAAAAAACGTGTTCGTTCGTTCAGATCTCGAGTGGTTTTCTTTTTCTGGTCATACATACACGATAGAGACGTCGTAGCGGTGGACTTCGCGACGGAGCTCGTCGATTCGGAGACGCCTGAGCTCGTCGAGGAAGGGGACAGAGGCCGGAGGTCCTTCCTTCGAAACGGCGTCGGACGCGGAGAAACGGCGACGAAGGTCGTGGAATTTTTGCTTGCAGGAGAGAGGAGTGAGGAGAGAGGACGCGGCGGCGCGTTTGCGGAGGTCGGCGGCGACGGAGTCCCAGTTGGCGGTGCCGTGGTGGCTGACGGCGAAGGCGAGAAGGAGGTCCTCCCATGTCCCCCACACTTGTTTCTCGCCGAAGTTGGGCTTTGCCATCTTAATTCTAATTCTTAACCAACACCATTTTTATTATTTTATCCACTTCTCATTTTCATCCTTTTTTTTTTACTAGTTCTCAGGTCATGCCCCGCATGACCATGCATATATTTTAGATATTTATTTTTATTGATATAGTATTAGGAATAGATAATAAAATATAATACAAACATAATAAAAGAAGACACAGTAATGAAAATTTGAATAACTTGAATATTATTTTTTATAAATGTGAAAACTAAACTACTAATAATAAACTACTAATAATTTTAAATTAAATTTATACAGATACATAATAAAAGAGAATTATAAAATTTTTATTACACTTATATTTTTTTATAAATAAGAAATGACGAAATATTAAAAGTTTTTAAATCTATGCCCTGACTTTTTTTTTTGTAGATATTTTCATGGAATATATATATATATAAATATTGAAATGTAGTTAGTATAGAAATTGGATTAAAAATTTAAAATCTAATTAAGATTGATTAATAAGTTTACTACTGTTTACTTTTAAACTCTAAACTCTAACATGTTACTTAGATGTTATTTTTTATATGATGACATTTTACTGTCTTGAAAAAAGGGAAATCATTATTATATTCTCTATACATATATGTAATTATGTTTACAAAAATGAGGTGTCAGCCATATTATACAACTATATATATATGCTAATTAACTAAATCGGTGAGAAAAACCAGTGAGCATTTAATGCAAGCATGTGCATTGAATATCTCAACTAAAAAAAACGCCAGATAAATCTTTGCCACGTGGCTTCTAAAAACGCAAAAAAACTTACGAAACGTATTAACATACGCTCTTTTATAGTATGTTAAAGATATGTATGCCTTTTTTTACTCTCTCTCTCTCACCCTCTCCATGATTCACACGTCTTTCATCAATTTAAAGCAATGTTTTGTGCCGATCTCAAAAATAAAAAATCGTAGAGACGGACGAAAATAATGTGAAAATTTGATAATAAAATATCCACGGAAATTTCGATAAATATGAAAATATCGACGAAAACAATATTGTAAAATTTAATTTTTAAAAAATATTTTTATATATAACCTAAATTTATCTAAAATAAATAATTCTTTATATGTATATATATTTATTGAAACAAAGCACACAAATCATTGGGCTTTTGTTTTAAAAGCAATTTATTGGGCCCATGTTTTACCACACTTTTGCCTTTCTTTGCCCTATTAGGGCATTAGGACTCCTCCCCATTGCCTCACGCCCTCTCCCCACCTTTTTCTTTTTTTCTTCCCTTTCTCTGGTCCTTTGCAGATCTGGACGAAATACAATGGGAAAGACGGCAAACTTCTACCGAAATCACCGAAATAAAGTTGAATCTGCACTATGGTGGTCGGCTTTTGGACGGCGTGACGGAAATCTCGTCGACATCGCGCGAATCATCTCTGCAACTCCGACCGAAACGCGACAACCTCGACATTTTTGCGGCACGATGCCGACAGAACGACGACATTTCGGCGACATTTTCCGGCAAAACAAACAACATGCTCGAATCAGTCCGACATCCTCCAAAAAGCAAAAAATTTCATCGACAAAACGGAGACATTTCTCGACATTTTAAACCTCGATTTAAAGAAGGCATTTTCATCAATATGTGTACATTTAATCTTCATAAATATCGTGTTTTTACTCTTAATTATGTCACTTTTTTTTACTGAAAGGTAGTCTCACGGACTATTAATTAAAAGACATATCTGCCAAAATGGCCTCCCATAAAATAAGAGGAATATAGTTGTGCCACAGAGCTTTTGAAGCAAAATTTAGAGCAAATTTGACAAGCACATGCGCAACCATATTACATAATCTGGGAATGTAAATAATATATAAGAGAGAAAAATCCAATGCAAGAGCTCTAATATCTTCGAGAACCCTCCCAACCTTTGTGATGGGAAGCTGGCTGCGAATGAGGAGCTTATGGACGGTATCACAGACGGCCTGGATATGCAGGTGAGTGATACCAAGATGATGGGCCTTTGAGATGTTGTGTTTAGTAACGAGGTCTTCAACAACTACGAGGAAGATGGCGGCATTCATCAGGGCGATGAAGGAGTCGCAGACTAGCCATGTTGAAGTTCAGAAGACTCCGTTGAGGCTGCAATGACGACTATTCGCAAAGAAGGCGGCATCGGTGACGAAGGCCACCACTCTAGGGTCAGACAAGGGTCATTGTTGTGGATAGGGCTGGCTAGGGCCAACATGAGCCGGGAGAGAGGGCATCGAGCTTTTGCGGAATTCCTCAAGGTGGTGAAGCGTGTAGTTGATGGAGTCGATCATAGACCTCGCTTGATTATTGTGGATGACATCATTTTGGTGATTCCAAGAGGCCCACACGAGTCATGCTTATCCAGCGAGTCCTTCACGTGGGAGAGTAAGTCGATCATGTCCTTGTGGAAGCTCGTTTTGATCATGGGCCACCAACCCTTCACCTTCCACACCCATTTACTCTTCGGGCAAGACCAAAGGGCGTGGAAGGCAGTCTTATTGTCGGTGGCGCATCTGAGACTGCGGTAAATGACACACTAAAAATATATAAATAATTCCGATATCTAGAATTTTCTTGAACAATAAGGATGTTATAGGTTTTAAGGGTTTTAAGTTTTGTAGTTTAGTATTTTTGTAATTTTGTAAGTTGTAAAGAATATTTATGTAATTTAAAAAAATTATATGGGTAATGTAAAATGAATAGTGATTTGTGAGAATCATTTCCTTTATATATATAATAATAATAATAATTAAAGTGTATATATTTTAGATTAGACATATAATAAATAAATAATATATTTTTAAAATTTAGCCTAAAAATTAAAACAAAAATACTTTTATATAAAATTCGACGGAACTAAAGAAAAAAATTCGATTAAAGAAAAAATTTTGATTTAAATTTTAATCGAAATTATTCGGTTAAATTAACCGTACGGTTAATTTTAATTGAATTTTCGGTTAAAATTAATCGTACGGTTAATTTTAATAGAATAACAAACAATTACTTAATTGAAAAAAGTAATTATAGTTTATTGTAAAGTTGTTTGTTATCTAACGAAATATTTACAAATTGCCCATTTTTCGGTTAAAATAATTAGTTGTAATTAATTGTTCACTTTTTTATTTCCGTTAACAATTAACCATGAGAAAAAAGGTTAATTGAAGTTAACGGAATTTTCAACATAAGGCGGAACACAACTTCTAAATGAGATACTCGTGTAATTTACAATAAATATATAAAAAGTAGATGGTTCATAACTTCATAGAATTGATTAATTGTAAGTTGCACAAATACCCATGCGACATAAAATCCTTCGCCGTCCTCGCATATATGCAGTGCTTCCTTTCCGTTCGAAGCTCACTAATTAATTCAGCCACTCAGGTTCAGGTACTCTCTCTCCTCGCAGCTATGCTTCTCTCTTTTTCGAGTTTTTAAGCCTCTTCGTTTCAACTTTCAACTTCCTTCTATCACTCCATTTTGTTACTACTTTTTCTCTCTCGTCCCAGGAGCTTTTCCATTTTCTCATCTTGACTCTGAATCTACGTCTCTGCGACTCCAAATCCTGAACCATCCGTGGCTTGTATCTCATTTAGGTTATTTTAGGGAATTAAATTTATATATTTCTTTCCAATTGCATGCTATTGGAAAGAAGAAAAAAAAATGATCGTTCTAATATTTGCCTTCCAGGTGATCGACTAAAGTTCAGGAAGAAAATTGTGTGGCTCTCCTTGGCTCCTGTTGTTCTTGGTTAGATTTTTCAGATGCAACACTATTTGCTCCTTTTTTTTATTGCATTCATTGATTTATTTATTTCTCTCTTTTCTTCAAATGAATATATGGTTTGTTGATGAAATGAATCAAGTTGAGTATTACTTTACCAAAAAGCAGTTGATATTTTGTTTTCTTATTTACGGATACATTAGAATTAGAATGACTTGTTCTTTCTTATCTCATAGAATGTTAGTTGTTTGAAACTTGCATGACTAGTCATTTTTTTTTTCCTTTCTTGCCATCAAACAAGTAAATAGGAGCTCCAATCATTTCATGTTTTATCTCAACTTCTCAATCATTTCACTTTCCTTTTTTATATACGAAGCAGTGACAAATGACATTTCCTTTCTCTTGCTACGGCACAAAACTACAATTATTTTTAGTGTTAACTATTACTATGTCCTTTCAATTTCCAAAAACCCAAACTTCGTTGTTATTTCAGGGTTTTTTTTTTTTTTTTTTTTTTCATTTGACAACACAGTGCCTAAATAGTTTCATTCCTCTGCATAGGTGGTAACCACAAATATAGAGTAAACGGTGAAGAGGAAATCAAACTCGAGGAATAGTTGCAGAGATACCAATGAATCGTCGAAACACTGCGACATTGCCGGAAGAACTTGTTATATCGGAGATTCTTCCGAAAGTGCCGGCAAAATCTCTTATCCGATTCAAATGCGTATCAAAGGACTGGCTCGAAGTCATCACGAACGGGGCTCATCTGAAGAAAGCTCACGCTCGCCATCACACGGCTCGTACCTCCCCCGAGATCTCCTTTATCATTCACGGGTTAGAGCGTTACAGTATAGGATATCACAAACTGTTTTTCATCTCCAGAGACGACCGTGAAATTCAAAATAATATTAGTCCGCTAGAGGTTGAGGTGTTTGACATGTCTTATTTGCGGAGCGTATTAGAACCTCCAGAATTCAACCAATTCAACTCAATCCAAGTAGTTGGGTCCTCTAACGGGATTGTTCTTCTCAACAAGCCGTTGACATGGTGGAACCCGATCACGAGAGAATTTCGGTTTCTTCCGGAGGCGCCGCGGTCCAACCAAGAGAGAATTTCTTTCGAGTCCCTGATTCTGAACGTAGGGTTCGACGATGAGAGCGGCGATCACAAGGTAGTGCAAGTAAGTAACACGTGGAAGAGCGACGCCGATAGTGTCGCGGTGCCGGCACTGAATTTCCAAGTGTTTAGCAAAAAAGCCGATTCGTGGAATGATCTCAAAACCGTCCCCGGGTTCACTATCTATACAGCGAATTGCTCCCCGGTTTCGATCGACGGAACGTCCCACTTTCTTGCACGGCAAAGAAAGCCCAACATGGGAAGCGCAAAACTCGTGATCTTGTCGTTCACGTATCGGAACCTCGAAGTGCGACACGTAATCGACGCGCCTAATTATCGCTCGGTGGACGGGAGAGAACCTTTGCTCGTGCTCAAACTCGTCAGATGGAAGGTGGACTCATTGGCTTTGATGGTCACGGATCTGGTGTCGACGAACGTGAATGATTTGTGGGGGATGATAAAGAACGACGACACGGGAAACGGATTTCGCTGGTCAAAGCTTTTCGTGTTCGAATTCCGCCCTTACATTTGCGGATTTTGGAGCGACCGATTCCTTATAATTCGAAAACCGAGCGACGAGCTTGTTCTGTGGGACCCGCAGGCAGACGCCGATGGAGACAGCTGTCTCAAGCTCGTGGAACTACATGAGCATATTTGGGGCTTCGGTATTGTCAATGATTATGTTCCCACCTTGGTTTCGGTCTTTCCAGATCCTTGATATAGATCGTCCAACTTTTGATATTCATATTTATTAGATGATATAGATAGGTCGATGATACTTTTGATGTATGACCAGCCAGTTCTCTATCATTATTGTATGTCTCAGATTATATATTGAATCCTATAATTTATTTCTAGATTACAGCCTCTTATCGATGACCTCGATGACGTGTATGATCTTTGGGTGATGACCAAAAATGGGGACCATGATGGGCTTAGTTGGTCCCAAGTTTTTTGTGTTCGATGCTCGTGTTTGCAGAGTTTGGAGCGACCGGTTTCTGACGGTTCAGAGACGTTCCCAACGGAACAGCAAGCTTGTTTTGTGGGACCCGCAGAAGGATATCGACGACGGAGTTGAGCTGGACGACCCTTCATGCCGTTGACTACGTTCCCACGTTGGTCTCCGTCTTTCCATGTCCTTCTGGATAAATCCATACTAGCTTTCTACTCTGAGATTGCAACAAATTTCTTTATAGTATTATGTTTGTATCAGAGTAAAAAACCAAGTTTTTAGATTTGAGTAATGGGTTATAAATTAGAGATTGCATTACAATGATCACAAGATTCCACCATTGGGACGGGCATAATTTAATTTATACAAAAAAAAAAAAGAAGCATTTTGCATTTGTAACATGTTTTTTTTTTTCTCTCTTTATAATCCATCTATTTGTTGTTTGATATAAATAAATAAATGATTAATTTTTATATATTAATCATTGATGACATATAACGATTACGCGTAATACCAATCCGATTCATTGATTGGTAGGGAAGAGAACATTTTTTTTTTCTTCAGATTTTTAGTTGTTGTGGACTACTTGTTTTATCGAATTTTGGACTACTTGTTTTATCGAATTTTGTGGAGAGTGTGAGAAATTTGTCATTTTTAAGATGTTAGGGCTATTATGAGTAAAATTACTCTAGATCTATTTCCTCTGCCAAGCTTGTCGTCTTCATCTATGTCTTAAAATGACAGATAACGATGCATATTTGCCAAATTTTTCATTTTTCATTTTAAGATTTAAAATTTAAATATTGTCTGAAAAAATAAACACAAATTTAAGTAATATGTCATTTATAAGAGGCTTTTATTTTTATTTTTTGCACCGTGGTTCATGCACTTTTCTTTTGGTTGTAGCACATTGATTTGTAATTTTTTTCTAGTGACTTTCAAAATATTGGGATCAATGGCCATTTTCATAAACTCCATCCAAATTTTGGACGGAATAATAAAAATATGGCATGTAGATGACCCATTCTTAATCAGATAACATATCTAATTAGTTTCTGGAAAATGAGCTCAAAGAAAAAGGGAAACCATATCATTCGAATGGATAAGATTTGTTTATTTATAATATCTCACATATGTCGAACGGTCGAAAGACTATATTACCAGTTTTTAAAAATTTACCGTTACAACTTAAATATAAATGGAAACTACTATTAATAATTATTACTACAAAAGGAAACTAGCTAACAGTACTAAATAACGATAGGTAGCGGAAAAGAAAAGAATTTTCCAATTCACAATCACAGGCTACATACAATATTGGAAACATTGCCGGAAGACTTAGTGCTGTCGGAGATTGTGCCGAAATTGCCGGCAAAATCCGTGATCCGACACAAAAGCGTGTCGAAGCAATGGCGCGACTTCATAATCAATGGCGGCTACACTCTTTTCATTTTGGGGCTACTACTGATCGATCACGAGAGCGGCGATCACAAGGTCGCTGGATTTACAACAAGTGTATAGCAAGAGAGCCGATTCATGGAAGAAGCTCGAAGAAAAAACTCTCCCCGGATCCAGGCCCGGTTCTAAAATTTATGAGGCCTAAAGCAAATTTATTTTTATATCTCTTTTTAATGTTTATTTAGACTACTTAGTATATTTGAACCTAAAAAATATATATTTTAGGCCTAAAGTATATTAAATTTAGGCTTTTATTTAGTGGGGGCCTAAAGCAACTGCTTGACCTCAAGACTAATCAGCAATTGCTTTAGGTAACATACTGTATTAATTTTCTGCCATAGTCAAAACTGTGTTATTTCCTAAACGAACATTTTCTTGTTTGAAAGTGAATGATTACTCACTGCACTGCTTGAGTCACGTTCAGTCTTTTGTCCATCTTTCATAAAACCAAGGGACAAAATTTTGTAAGCATGAATAGCAACCAGAAAGACTAATCAGCTATCAGGAAGTCCCATATCGATTGGGGATGTATCATTTTTGCTCCTTATAAAGGTCATGAGTTACTCCTCTTATTGCCGATTGGTTTTAAGATGGAACTTCATGATACTTTAGCATGGTATCAGAGCCAAACCCCAACTCTTCTCTCTTCCACCTCCGAACCAACAACGCCCACAAAACTCCGCTCCTCAGAACACTCAAATGCATCCACAATCCTAACCCTAACCCTAACCCCAACCCCAACGCGGCGGAGAGAGGTCCATAGTGACGACCTAGCTTTAAGCTCTAAGGCTTGTTCGAGCTTCGGACACAGAGTCAGAGCCGAATCGATGAGGTTCAGAGCCGATAAGATGTCGCTCTGCTCTTGGCTCGCGATCAGATTCCGAGCTTCCCTCAAATACTTGTCAACAATCTGATGCCAAATAAAAATTCCAAAATGTTTGATTCAGTACGATCAAATAACGAAATCAAATGGAATAGAAACACCGATTTATATATACGTGTTTTTGCATTTTTATTTACCTTTCTGTTGCTGAGCCACCAGTGCTTTTTCTCGTTGGAGGAGAGACAGGGAGATATTACAGCCATGTTTTCGTGACTATGCAGAAAAAGACACGAGCTTTGGTGGCCGAGAGAGATGGGAAAGCTCGGTTCGACGCGTTTCTGTCGCTTGTCATTGGCTCCGATGGAATTCAAGCTAAAGGAAGCTACGCCCAAGCTCAAGTATGTTTTCGAGTTTGCTGCTTCTTTTGTCTATTCACTAATTTGGAATTGTTACAATATTGTGGGACTAAACTGCTTAAAGTATTGGGACTGATCAAGGTTTAGAAGATTATAAATTGATAGATGGTATTGATAGATGCTCTCTCTCTCTTTCCCGGTGTCTTTACCTCGGCCTCGGCGGACGCGCGACACAGTCGAGCTCGGTTGATGGTGCGCGTGACTGAAGAAGAAGAAGAAGAAGAAGATGATTTGTTTTTATTTTTAGAATTCTTATTTTTATTTATTTTTATTATATTAATTTTAATTGTAATATGATTTGTTTTTTAATTTATAATTAAATTACGATTTTGTCATCATTTAAAAGGCACGTGATACGCACATGATCCATTTTTCATCTGTTTTGACGGTTTTTTTAACAGAAGGACTGAAAGTGAAAAAATGACTATCATAATGGGCCAAGACTGCATGTTTTTTTAATCAGGGACCAAGGTGTTAAAGAGGTCAAAGACGAGGGGCCAAAAATGTAATTAATTCTTGATTTTAAGATGGAATCCCATGATACTTTAACATCAGCTATAAATTTTGTTACAAAATAATATAAAAATTCTGAGGATGACCAAAAATCATAAATACAAGATTGAAAAAGGAGGGAGAACCACAACCCGACATGATTCCAGCCCAATAAATTGAACAGAGATTGACAAGGCCCACTATTTATGACAAGTTTGATCGAACTATGCTGTGGAAATTACCTGAACTAGCATTAACATTTTTTTCCTCGAGACCTCGCTCCGTATTCTTATTTTGAAAATGCTTCATTTTATTTTGAAAATAAGCTATTTATATATTTTTTTTTCTTGTTGTTTACATTTTTATTAACTTATTTTTTAATTTTATTCGATTTCATTTAACTTTTTAAAAGTTTTTATTAGATATTTTTTAAAATCATATGAAAATAGATATTTTTTAAAATCATATGAAAATAAAAGAAAATAAGGTGTTGATAGAGTGTTTGTAAATTCGAGGTATTCAAAAAATCTTTATATTTCTTTAAATGAGATATCTATGGAATTTTCCGTACTAAGATATAGACGGACAACCTAATCAACACAGATTCATGGTGTTGGTGAGTTTGCCGTTTGTAAATTTGGGCTTTTTCCTTGACGGATTAGACCAAACCTATGATCATTTTTTTAACCAAAATTTCTTAATTGCTTCTAATTAAAAAAGGAAAATTGTCAAAAGTAGGACTAAATTAATGCCCATTTCCAATTTCCTACTATTTTCAAAAATTTACCAAACTAGGACTAGTAAAAAAAAAGTCAAATGAGAGATACACAAAATTCTACCTATTATACCCTCATACTAATTACCAACCTACCATCTTCCCCAATATTAACTGCACGGACAGTGAGTCAGCCGCCCTTGCTGGGGCTCTTGGATGCAAAGAAGATAGGTGGCCGATTTGTTACCTAGGGTTGCCTTTGGGAGACAGCCCTAGAAGAAAAGCTTTCTGGGATCCGGTGGTGTCTAAGGTGGCGAAGAGACTCGACGGCTGGAAGCGTGGATTTCTCTCAAAGGGGGGAAAGATGACGCTCATTCTTTCTGTTCTCTCTGCGTTGCCTTCTTATTTCATGTCTATTTTCAAGATGCCGGAGAGGGTTGTTGTCGATATTGAAAAGGTTATGAAGCGGTTTTTATGGGAATGTTACAACGATGGACGGTGCCGCGCTGAGGTGAGTTGGGACATCTGCTGTCTCCCGAAAAACAAAGGGGGGCTCGGTTTCAGCAATCTCACGGTTAAGAACAACGCTCTTCTTGCAAAGTGGCTGTGGCGATTCTCGGTTGAAGAAGACGCGCTGTGGCACAAGGTTATTTCTGCAGTTTACGGTGTTTCTCCTAACGGATGGGAACCGGGGGGTCCTAAGGATCGTTCCTTTCGCAGTCCTTGGCGCTCGGTCTCGACCGTCCGCGAGTTGTTTTACAGCCGATGTTCTTGGAAGGTCTTTGATGGGTCTATCGTGCGTTTTCGGGAAGATGTCTGGTGCGGAGATACACGCTTGAAAGATCGGTTCCCACTATTGGCGAGACTTTGCCCCTCTCAAAACGTCCCCATAAATAGGTTCGCGTCTCCCTCTCTCTATTCTCCTGGTCAGGTGGATTGGAATTTCGGTTTCCCTAGATTTTTGACGAATAGAGAATCCTGCGAAGCGGCTGGTTTGACAGGTCTTTTGGAAGGTTTCAAGATTTGGGAAGGCCTCGAAGATAGACGTATGTGGCTGGGTGACGAAGACTTTTTTTTTTCTGTAAAATCACTGGCTGAAGACCTCTCACCCGCTGCATCTCGGCCCCCTGTTCCTTACTACGACGCTGTGTGGAAAGCTGCTGCCCCAAATAAGGTACAATTTTTTGCATGGCTGGTGGCTATCAAGAGAGTAAACACAGCGGATCGTATCCGAAGATTGAATCCTCATCAGTTCCTGTCGCCGAGTTTCTGTCCTCTTTGCCGAAGTGCGTCCGAAGATGCCGAGCACCTCTTTCTCAGGTGTG
Source organism: Urtica dioica subsp. dioica (assembly GCF_054948205.1). Taxonomy (NCBI): domain Eukaryota; kingdom Viridiplantae; phylum Streptophyta; class Magnoliopsida; order Rosales; family Urticaceae; genus Urtica; species Urtica dioica. Next base: position 20,025,874 of record NC_142765.1, read on the forward strand.
TGGTGGCTGCTGATTTGTGGCAGTGGTTCTTCTCGAATTTGGGTATCGCTATCATTCCTACCTCCGTAGAGTCGCTGCTAAATTTATATGAGTCCCCAGGATTTAGTTTGAAAAGGGCAGAAGCCGCCAAGACTGGGATTTTGGCAGGTCTATGGGGAATTTGGAACACTCGGAACAAGGTTATATTCAAGGATGAGAGCTGGCACTTCCATAGCTTGATTGACTCTCTGAATCATTGTATAGCTTTGTGGCTTTTTTCTTCCTGCTCTGAGTTTAAGTCTTTTTCTTTGGCCGATTTTGGCAAGGGATTGGCCCAGTGCTCTGTAATTTTTTGTTCTTTTCGGGTTTCTGTTTCCAGTTTTGAACTCCTTGTATTGTTCTTTTCGGGTTTCTTCCTGCTCTGAGTTTTAAGTCTTTTTCTTTGGCCGATTTTGGCAAGGGATTGGCCCAGTGCTCTGTAATTTTTTGTTCTTTTCGGGTTTCTGTTTCCAGTTTTGAACTCCTTGTATTGGTACTCGGCTATGCCGTTTTAAAGTAATAATAAAGTCCCGTTGTTTCTTTTAAAACCAAAAACAAAAACAAAAAAGCAAAATAAAAACAAACCCTTCCGGTGGTGCCAAATACTTGATGAGTCAATCGGTACCGGTCCATTCTTTCCAGTCTTTGTCAACGTGAACTTGGGCCCACTTGACGGCCATTCGAGCCGCTTGAGAAGCTCCGGGCAAGCCCCTCTCGTGGACAGTGTCAGCCATGTCAATGAAAGGAACGACAAGAAGCGTTCCGGGGCCGCCGTACTCCGTGTGTAGGAATTTACTGAATATCTGATAGATACATCGCCGTGGTATACAGTCACAGACATTAAAAACAAAGGAATAATTACCAATATACTCCTGAGTTTGGCTGAAATTAACATTTTGACATGGTGTTTTTCAAAACAGAAAATATTTAACCTCAAGTCTACGAAAGTGATTCAAATATATCTCAATACCCTGAACCAACCTTTTAATAGTTTTAGCATGTATAAAAGCATTAATTAAAAAAAAAAAAAAAAAAAAAAAAAACCATAAACAAATCCTAAAATTTTGTGAAAATGATTTAGTGATCCATGATTCGACGAGATTTCAGAAAATGTTGTTGTTTAGTTACGAGTTCAGTATAATCGAAAATTTGAAAAAATGAGTTTCGAGGGATATATTACTGAAAGAACGAGTCAATTAAATAAACTCAAGTTATTTACTTATTATGACAACTCAAAACACAAATTTGGTCACATAACGATGAAAGTTTGTTATTCTCCCAAAAAAAAAAAAAAAGATTCATGATTTCTTTCATACCTCGGTGCATATACCAACAATTTCATCGGCAGATTCCTGATAATCCTCCTTCTTGGACAGCCTGTTGAGGAGGTGAGCCTTAAACTTTTCTGTCTCCTAGAAAATTCAGATAACACACAAAACCATAAATAATCGGCATAACATAGAGAGAAAAGTAAAATAAAATAAAATAAACGAACACGATGATACAAAAAGAGCTTACTTCCTTGGCGAACTCGGGGACCGGATCAGGGAATTTGTACTCGGGCGCTGCCCTACAAATCTGCTTTGAGGGTCTTGAAACCGAATGCAGGGCCGTCTGTACCCTAGTCTTTTCAGTTACTTGGGAAAGAAGCAACAAGTTTTTAAAATCGATCAACGAAACCCCATCAGCGGTGGAATGAGAGGATAAGAATGCCCGAGGTCGCTCGAATTTCGAGGGTGAAATGTGTAAAGCAGTGGCTACCAAGCTCAGACTCATTTCTTCGACCACAAAGTCCTCTCTATCCTAAACATAAACCAAGTACTGAAAGCATAAGCATAAGCAAAGCTATACACGATAAAAAAACAAAATAAAAAAACGTGAAACGAAAAATTGCGAAATAATCATCGTGTTAGAGCAAAATCCAAAACATCGTCCATGTTCTCTCAGTAAATGTTCAACTCAACTTTTGCCTTCCAAGTTTTGCATATTGATACCAAAGTACACCTGAATATCAACTACTCAATCAGTTAATTTCAAATAAATTTTCTTAGAAAAATATGCCTCTAAATCCGTAGTCACTTGTGGAAATGTCCTAATATCTGTTTTTGCAAAGATCATAAACCACTTATAGTTATGGGAAACATTTCCATTATAGTTTCCACCAGTCTTCATGAAGAGTTTCTCGTATTTTTCTTACAACCTGGCCGCAGCCTTACTACTTGAAATTCACGTGCAATCTCTAAACTAACTCCTTCAACAGATTATAAGCACACTAATTTCCTGAGTTCTCAAAAATCCTGATTGACTGTCACTATAATGTAAGATGATTTATTATCACTAATACTGTCAAGGTATGAATGAATAACTTAAACTCGGAACTCCTGATTTTCAATTTTTTGTTTTCCAAACTCCTGATTCTTAGTCACTATTAATAATCCATCCTCAATGGTCAGTGAGTGGGTGAATCTCTTGAGCATAATCCAAGACTATAAAGCAACGCAAGCATTCCAGATTACACATATTTGACTATGCAACGAAACAAATATCGAAGAGTTAATTTTACCCGTAATGAACAAGCTCCGTTCGCGTCTGAGAAAAGAACCGAAGGAGGTTGGCTCAGTTGTGGCCGGTCTCCGGCCGAAGAAGGAGAGACGCAGAGAAGAAGAGAGTGTTGGAGCAGAGCCTTCGAGAGATCAGGCTGGGTGGAGTGGTTCGTCGCCGGTGAGAAACGACGGGGAAGAGAGAAAGAAATTTGGGTTCTTATCCTTTGTCCAAATGTGACAATCGCAAATGAGGAACTACATATTAAGTCTATCTAATAAAAAGTATAGAATAAAAATAAAAATAAAAAGTGATGGCGGTTAAATATCTAATTTAAAATTATGAATTTGTAAAATAGTTAAGATTTATCTTAATTTAATGAAATAGTCAATATGTCCAGTAATCTAGTTTCAATTTTTTTTTTACTTCAAGATTAATTTTTTTGAAATTGATAAATTGTTTATAATAATCGTAAAAAATTTTAATCTTGGTTGTCAAAAAAATTTTGAAAACGCAAATTTGGTTATTTTACTGAAAATTTGAAACTTTGACTATTTTACTAATCAATAATAACTATTTTGTACAAATTTTTCAAAAAAAAAAAAAAAAACTCTGTTTAGTAGGAAAATAGACATGTTTGCCCCATTTTTTTTTTTTTTGCGCAATTGATATTTATACCTTATTTCATATTAATTTCCAAATCATTACTACTTTTGTACCATAAAAATATGTGTGAATGTAAGATATTCTTAAGAAAAAGAAACATATAAATAGTATAGAAGTCTATAATTCTTAAATCTTAAAGTAGTAGCGATAATTAATGTCATTTTTACTATTTAGTTCAAGGTTTAAAATGCTGTCTTTTATGCCCCAAAATATTACAAATGGAAACTAACTTACAAATGAAAATTCCTGACAGAAAAAATATTACAAATATAGTATTCAACATGTTCAAGCTATAATAGAATTATCACATCAATTATTGAAATATATTAATAATAATAGAATTATCTCTTCTCTCTCATCTCTTCATCTCTCGCGTTCATGAAGTTCGATCTCACTCTCTTTCTTTCACAACTCTCGGTCTCACTTTCTCAGTTCTCGGTTTCACTCTCTTCCCCTCACACTCTCGATCTCACTCTACTTCTCTCACACTCTCGGTCTCACTCTCTTTCTCTCTCAACTCTCAAGCCCAGGATAATTTCTTAGATCTGCGCTTCTCTCACACTCTCGGTCTCACTCTCTTTCTCTCTCAACTCTCCATTGCAGTACGGTCCGGGAAGTCTGGGCTTTAGCCCGGACCCCAATTCTAGGGGCAGCGAGCTCCGATTCTTTCGGGCTTCGGCCCAAATGTGCGTAAAGCCTTCATCGAGTCTCGAGTCGAGGCGGGTTCGTCCGAAGTCGAGACCCGATTTAAAATGACTCTAGTTTATTTTATAACTCTAAATTGTGAAAGTGTTTGAAACAATGTAGAGTATTACTAAGAATGTGTTGATTGTAATTACTCTATTCAAAGGAGTTATTTTCGTAACTCGAAACAAAAAGTTTGGGGGTATACATTGTTGATTGTGAGATGCTCGGAAAATGAGCCGAGAGGTTGGTTCTTTAGAAGAGTATATGAACTTTTTTAAGCAATCCGAACTTTAAAGTTCAGATTATTTTCTTAAGTACTAATAAGGTATCTGGAATTATAATCTAAAGTTATACCCTAAATAATTATCAATATAAGTATAAATAAAGAAATGATGGAAGTCGGCCTTGAGTTATTATATTTTATAAACAAAAAATTGGCTACGTAAGCCACCTAAACTATAGGAATTGTAAATTAGCCAACCTTTGGTAAATAATTTGTAAATAGTCAACTTGCATACGTGGCAGCCAATTAACTACCTAAAATATATGTTTGGTTGTGTTAAATAAGGCTTCTATTAATTTGTTAATAAGTTTACTTGGCTATTTACAAGAAATTAACCAAAGGTGGGCTATATCTCAATCCACTATATCCGTGTGGCTATATAACTTAATAACCCTTTTATAAACTGCGCCCAATAGTTTATTAGAAAATCTATTCTCTTACTTATTTTATAATCTAAACTGACTTAGTTATTACTTATCTTCTTTAACTTATAGAAATGTTCTTATAATAAAAATATTTTCATATTGGGATATTATAAGAAAAGTGTTATTTTTCGACCCTAATATTTACATATTTGATAAGGTTTTATCTCGAGTTAGTTACGTTTCAGTGAGTTAGTTTCGACAAGTTTTGCAAAACATAGATTCTTCATCTAGAATGTCTTCCGAGCCATAAGAGGAAGGAAACAAAGATATGATGGAAGTCGGCCTTGAGTTATTTTATTTTTATTAACTCTGCTCATTAAGACTCCATCCCTAGTATCGGGGCTTGGTAACTAAGAATGGATAATCAGTGAAAAAACTGTGCAGATGGGAAATATCGGGCTTCGACTTGTATGGCATTTCATACATTTACTTGTCTCTGTATTCTACTTGGTGGTGGGAATAGCTTGTGCATTTGAAAGCTATCTTATCTCTACTTTGTATAAATAACCTTATAATGAATTTTCTTTATATCAAATTAATTTCAATTACATGATTAACAATTTTAATAATTATATCAAATTAATTTCAATTGCATAAACAATTTTACTAATTATATCAAATTAATTTCAATTACATAATTAACAATTTTAATAATTATATCAAATTAATTTCAATTACATAATTAACAATTTTACCAATTTTACTAATTATATCATATTTACCAATTTTAATAATTATATCATATTTAAGATTTACAATTATCAAACTAACTACATTGTTAATACACATATATCTATTAAAATATAATAAGTGTAAATCCGAAGTTACTGTTCATAAGGTTTTACCCAATTAAAATATGCCACGTAAGCCAACTATTTATACAAACCGTTTTAATTTTTTTGTTTTTAATTTGTAACCGCTTGTGGGTTTGTTGTTAACGCTCTTTTTCTCTCTAAGTCTCTTTCTTTCTCTTCTCTTTCTTCTATCATTCTTTCTTCTTCCCTCGCCGCCAGCGAAACACTCACCTAATGCCTCGCGCGTCATCACCGGTGTTCATCGTCTCCGCTCCTCTTTACGGTACGCTCTCTTTGTTTCATCATCTCGAGTCCCCGTTTATGTCTCGTCGTCGTCTTCTTCTATCTTGTTTGATTTAGGATTTCTGGTTGGAATTGAGTGATTGGTACGAAGTGGTATATAACTTCGTCTTTTCAGATTAGACATAGGTTTTGCTCGAATTTAATTTGGAAATTAGGTTCTCAGATTTTATATAGGTTTTGCTCGAATTTACTTTTAAATTGGGGGCTTTCATTCTTGCTCATTCTTGTTACGGTTCCGGTTTCAAATCTGAAAGGTTGTGCTTGGGACTGGTGCAGGCGAAGCGAACAGAACCACGCTCGGGTGGAGAAGAGAGACTAGACACGACCATGTACTGATCGAATCATCATTCTCGAACTAGGGAAGCTGTAAACATATAGGGAGTACTCTCTTTTTCTTTTCTTTTTACCCTGTTTTGTGTTTAATTCTAACCCAATAAGGCTATGCGACAGAGGTTTGATTCATTAGGCTCGATCTTTGGTGAGGGAGATCAAAGCTCTTTGCAAGCAGGTCTGATAGAGAAAGTCAGTGATAAGACCACCGTTGTATGTGAACCATCTCTGAAATGTTTTCCAGTGCATCAAGATTGTGCTCATCAACCTAAATTCACGCCTAAACCTTAGATTATTGTTATCGTCTAGGATTTGGCGCGGAAAAATACTATGTCAACAGCGTGAAAAATTAGTAGAATTTAAATACCGTTCTGACATGTTGCATCACTTTGTGGTTGCTATTTCTTCTGTTTTATTTTGTTCTTTAAATAAAAACGACTCTTAGGTTTGGTTTTAAACTAAGTCATCTTTCTACCATTTGTCTGGTTTTGTTCTTCAAATAAAACACTCTCGGTTTTTGTTTTCAACTTCTTCATCTTTCTACCTTCTGTTTAGTCTTGTTTTTGTTTTTGTTTGTTTGTTTTTTTTTTTTTTATAAAAAAACTCAGGTTTGGTTTTTTTATTTCCCATTTGCTTGAGCTGAAGCAAATTTGATGTGATCGCCTCTGCGTTATGAATACAGTTTTATTGAATGGTACCCTGTTTCTAAATTTAATGTACATTTCCCTGGTGCTGACAGTGAAGATTTCTTTTTCATTTTACATTCTTGTGCTATAACTTCAACCATCCTCACTTTGATAACATGGTAAGAGTCAGCAGAAAATAGTGTTGGTTTGATGATATATTTGATGCTTATAAAAATTGCTGCTTTGGTAGTAGGTGTTTTAGTGCATTCCATAATGCGTAGCCTATATGCAATCATAACCTTATGTCGAGTATCAATGGTTCAAAAGTAGATATTTGCTACAAAGATCCATATAAAGGTACATTCTTTTATATTCTGCAAAATATATGTTTCTTATTTGCGGGTTATTTCTATTTATATTACTTGTGTGTTCGTGTGTGAGGATATTTCTATTTATATTACTTGGATTTGTCTACATTCAAGTTCACCAGACATTAATGAACGATTTTTTTTAAAAGCGCGATATGGATGTTATCTTTGTTGCAGAGCTCGGAGTTTGGTTGGAAAGTCACGGTGGCGATGGAGATGACGGGTCAGTTGAGGGAGCTCGATCAGATGCTGACCTTAGTGGCCGCCGGAGTTTGCGCTGTCATAATCATCATCCCCATTGTCTTGAAGAAAGTACTCCACAAGTTTGGCAGTGTAAGTGCTTGTTGTGTTTCTTTTTGTCGCTTGAAAGTGATTAGGATATTGGTCTTTGTTTTTTACTGTTTTAAAATGAAGTTTGGTTCTTTGTTTTATGAAATAAAAGCGAAAGCATAAGTTTGATTTATTTGAATAATTTTTCATGGTTTTATTTTATATATAGGCTTGCTCTCTATATGAAGCTCTTGAGAAGGTCAAAGCAGGTAGATTTTACTGAGTTCTGTTTTTCAGGGCTGATATTAAGTTATGTGAATACTGATAGTGTGATTTTGGGTGTGTCAATTTCACAGAGCTGATGATTCTCTGGGCTTCATTTCGCTGCTCTTAACTTTAAGTCAGAACTACATTGCCAAAGTATATATCCCCATTAAAATTGCAGAGACCATGTTACCATGTTCTATCAAGGAAACAAAATCGAGCGATGAGGAACACGGGAGAAAACTGTTGTGGTTCAAAACCGTAAGTATCTACTACTTCATTGGAAAAAGAAACCAACATGCTCATGAGTTTGATGATAAAAACATGTTTTGTCTGGTGAACTAGATTGTTACAGTCCACTCTCTTACTTGAAAACAATTTTAATGAAGATTTTTTTCATTAGTAAACAAGACCTCTAATCCGATTATTGCTGACAGGAAAATGAGCCACTTATTTCTGTAAATGGTTCGCATCAGTTGCACATTATTTTTCGTGCTATTTCATGTGATGTTTAGTGGTTTTACAATGATGCTCGGGAGGCTAAAGGTATGATTAATTTTTTGTAATAATTTTTAAATTTATTTATTATTCAATTAGCATTTGTATTCCTGGTTTCTGCCAGTTTATTGAAATGAACAAAGTTCTTTTTTCTTAAAAAAAAAATTACATTTGTGTAAAAATGAGAGGTAATTGACTGTGGTTCTATTTTCTCAGATTCATGGATGGAAGAAATGGGAGCAGGAAACATCTATTTTTGTCTCTCTTTTAGTTCTTTTGATTTTTATCTAATTCAAAGTTCTGGATTTTGTCAAACCTTGCAAAGTTCTTTAATATTTTTGTTTTTCTTCTTCATCTTCCCCGCCTGCATCTAGGCCATCCGCTCCGTCCGCCGTTGCTTTATAACACTCAGCTACTCCTGGGGATCAGACAGTAAGTAAGTTCCAGGCTCCCCCATGTGTCGTCCTCTGACGACAATCTGCTCCTTGAGAAGCTACGCATTTATTTTCTCGAACCAGATTTGGCGAAGGCTGTTTCTGCCACAAGTTGCGGCAACAACGGCGGTGTTTGTGATATTCCTAAAGGTGGGCAAAATGGTTAACCGGTTAAACCTTTAAACGTTCTAAAGGTTAAAGGTTAACCGTCTAAAATGGTAATGGTTTAGCCGGTTAAGCGTCTAAATTGTTTAACAGTGACTTAACAAGCATGTGTAAATCTATTTGTTTTTAAAATGGTTTGTTAACCATAAAATAACCGGTTAAAATTAATCGCTTTGGTTAATTTTAACCAGAACGAAAGGTTAATATTATCTGCTCGGTTAATTTTAACAGGATAAAATGTCAATCAATCGATCGCTTAATTTAAACCGGATAAAATACCATTCCCTGTGACATTTGCCGATGGTGTTCGTAATACTCGCAGAGGCGCTCGTGAATGTTGTTGGTGATACTCATTCGTGACCGGAGGGACTTCGACAATCCCAATCGTGGCAACATAGAGGCTCTTTGTAATTGAAGTTCACCATGAACAGTGCATATCTTTTTTTTTTAATCGAGTTTAATGGTGTTTGTTTTTTTTCCAGCAAGTGTTCATATCGTGGGTGAAGTTTTTGTTGAGATTTTGAAAATGATTTTTTGTATGCTTAGAAATTTCGGGGGTAGTTATTGTAAAATAATTGATTACAAGGTGGAATGATTCATTCCACTGGTTTTGATAGTGATAACTCAAATTAAAAGTACTGATTATTCTATAGAATTATAGTTCTAATATTTCAAACAGAACCAAACATAGCAATACTAAGTCTTATGAATCATTTCCATAACATTAATTCAGTTTGAGCCTAACTAAATATGCCATTTTATAATTCAATATGTGCTTGAATTTATGTTTTATTTTTGTATACTTTGGCGAACGTGATGGCCCTTTGGCAGATTCAATAGTAACAGCGATAGTGATTGATAATTAACATAACTCATTGTGAGGAAATTAACTTTGAGGTCAAAGTATTTATCAATAATTTCCATTTTCTATGGACACTTTCTGCTTTATATGCCAAATATACATGACATATAACATTTGTTTCACATAGTTAAGATATATAGTGAAAGTCCAACTTTTGCCTCTTATGATTTATCTAATTTTAATCGACATAATAATTTATTCTTTTGACAGAGTTATTTAACTAATCTCATCTTCATTGACCAAAAAATATCAAAATGTCGATGCATGTCTTACATAACAGTATCTAATTACAAAACATTTTGAATGTACACATTCTCATTTTTAAAAGAACATGTGTTTACAATGGTCTTCGTATTGATTTTTATTATTTTATAATTTTTTTATTTTAAATTTAAGTTTTTTTAACGCATTTTAATAACTTCAAAATATGTTAGTCAAGTAATTTTTATTAATTATAAATTATATTTTCAAAGTAAATCTTTATTATCCACGTGCGTAGCACGTGTTACTATCTAGTATATATATAAAACTAAACTATTTAACCTCACGTTTCCAATTCAAAACACAACATCCTTAGCAAAACAAGACAACATCAACAACAAAAACACGCTCATGTGCATACACGGCCAGAATTCACGCGGCCATAACCGGTAACCAAAACCCGAAGTAATTCAACACAAAACCGAAAATCAACTTAACCACAACAAATTCACAATTCACTAATTCGGAGGCTCAGAATCGTCATCACAAAACAGTCAAAAGGACTTCATAACCAAGACAAGTCCCTCGGTCAAGCAAACACCCGGCCAAATCAATGACACGGCCACACAACACACACGACCAACTTCCAATTTCAACATCTCATTATAGCCTCATCAAAACTCAACCAAAACAATCCTCAACAACCCAAAATCTCTACCCAAACATAAACACCAAACCACACGGCCAAAATCAATAACCCAACCAAAATTCGTTCAAATTCACACCAAATCCGAAATCAATCTTCCAATTCACATCATTGACGTTAATAATCAAGCTCAAACAACAACTAAACATAAGCAATTTCACAGAAATCACCAAAGAACTCGAAACCCCCAAATCAATTTATCCAAGCCCTAATTCTCGAATCCTTCAGTTGAGCCAGAGAAAAATCTTACCTTCAATTCCTTCTCCGGTGCTTACTCGTCCCTCTCCGGTGACTACTCGCCCTTCTCCGGTGATCGGGTTCGCGCGCGCGGTCTAGCTCGCGACTTCTCTTGGTTCACGGCGTGACTGGGTCACGTGAGGAGGCTGAGCGAGAATGAAGGAAGAGGGAGTGAAGATGAGTGAGGGTGGTGATGGGGTTTTGGGCGGCCGGGAGAGAGAGACTCGGTGGTGGTTGTTGTCAATCAATTTTTTTTTTCTTTGTAGATGGGCTCAATGCGCGACAGGGAGAAGAAAAGAGTAGGGAAATGGATTGTTTTGGACCAAAATATTGAGTTCATTGTTTTTGGACACTTTTAGTAGTGAGTTTAGAAGAGATAAACAATTCATACCCGGTTTGTCCTTTAATTTTTATTTTTGTTCATTCAAGCCCTGCAGAGACTTTTTCTATTTCGTTATGAATTTGAACCATTTGCTTCTCTCAATACCTCGCACATCTTCAGCATCTTCCTCTCGTCCTCGAACTCGCTCCTCATTCCTACCATTTCGCGCGCCAAGCCATCGCACGCGTGCTCCGCCGATTTCCTCGCGCGTCGCTCGTCGCTGAGCTCCTTCGTAAGCTTCCTTCGTGCTATGCGCTCGATGTCGAGCTCGGCGTGGAGATCGGCGATTTGGGCCTGGGTTGAGTCGAGCTCAGAGGCATCCATGGCCGTGGGTCTGAAGAACCCGAGCTCCCATAAGTGCCTCCTCGTCTTATCTCCGCCATCTCCCAAGCTCCGATCCGAGAACGACCTCGACGGAGCCCTAAAACCCTCCGTCCCCGCCGGAAGACTCGCTGCGTGCAACAACTCGAAGCTCTTCGAGAAAGCACCCCAACTGTTCGACGAAATTCCCAAGAGGCTCGAGTTTTCCCCGGGCGACATGTTGTATAGGATTCTGGTGACTTTTGCAGATTAAGAAATGTCCCTTGTTGCTGGAACAGAGTGATGAGCTCAAGAAGAAAGATCAAGGAATGCCCCAACGATATATTCCTTAATTAGTTGTGTCCATAACCTTAAGGTAAGTACTTTTTTTCCATCTATGCTATTCATATCAAGAAGAATTTTATCTCATCCAGCTATGTTAGCCTTACTGCATATTTATGTTATTCATATTTCATCCAGCTATGAACTTTATCTTGCTGGCTGCAAAACGAAGCTTAACGTTGACACGATATCAAGAAGAGAAATTTCAATGCTATTTTTCGTTTCCACTTTCAAAGGTATTCCTCTTTATTAATCTTTTTTATTATTGTTTTTGAACTCTATTGATGACTATTCGTAGCATGACCATCAAAGAAAATGCTGATATACTTCATGACTTGTTATTTTTTTTTTTTTTGGGAATTTCGTTATAGTTGGAGATTTTCAAGTCTGGAGACGCTGAACATGAATGGGCTATGGAATGTCCTTTGCTGGAAAATGATGAGCTCAAGAAGCAGATCAGTGAACGGCTATTTTAATTAAAAAATTACTCATGTTGTATGCAGTTAAATACATAAAATCAACTATTTTAATTTCGTTTATTTCTCTACTGATCTTATGGAAAAGTGTAAGCCTGCATATAGCTTACTATCTTGCTCTTGCCTACCTGTATGTCTACAATTACAATAATTGTAGACAGTATATCTACAATTACACTTCATTGGAGTTTGAATGACGACTTATATGATAGAAGTATGTCTTTTTTACGTCTTGAATGCATTACATGATAGAAGTTGTTCAAATTATAGACTTCATTGTCTACCAGTTGTGGTGATTATAGAGATTTATGTCTACAATTGTTGTGATTGTAGACATTAAATGTCTACAATCAGTTCAAATTGTAGATATATATGTCTACAATGACTACAACTGTAGACATCACTGTACACATCTTTAGACACGGCCATAACAAAACAAAAACTACCAGTTGTGGTGATTGTAGACATTAATGTCTACAGTTGTTGTGATTGTATACATAAAATGTCAAATTGTAGATATATATGTCTACAATCACGACAACTGTAGACATCACTGTATACATCTTTAGACACGGCCAGAACAAAACAAAAACATACCAAAACCATATAGCCATATAAAAAAAAAACCATACCAAAATAGATAGCACTGTTTAGGCATTCAAGCTTCAAATTGTCATACAAAGCCATACAAAAATATAAAACATAGTTTTAAAAGTAACTTCATAGTTCGAGATTGAGTTCATGTAAACATAAAAATCTAGTCCAAAGATGTCGGAAACTCGTCGTCATATCCGTAGCCGGTCGCAAGTTTCACCGCCCCATGACGGAATAAATCAATCGTGAGCTTCCGTCTAAACATGTTCATGAGAGATGCGTCTAAACCAGACATGTGTACGCCGTGGGTCAAGTACTCAACTGCCTTGATCACGAACATGCCACAATCCCCGCTGCAAATATATATGTTAGTATAGTATAAAAAAGAATATGAAATACACAAGAATTCTAGCGAAGAGCATTACAAGTTTACAATTATATGAACTGTAAATATAAATGACTACATTCACAAAACTTTTAGACATAAAAGTCAACAATTTCAGATATTGTAGATGTCGAAATTGTATGAAATTGTAGACATAAACATCTACAATTCTAGTGACTATAGTTTTATATGTCTACAATTACATCCTTATGGCCTATGACGTCTTCCAAACACAGAAAATGTAGATCAAAGAATTCTACAATCACATACATAATCACCCAATATTGTTTACATAAATAATAACTCAAACTCACTCGGCATGATATCAAAAAGTTACCCAAACGCTCAAAGTGAAGAAATGTACCTCATTTATACTTGCTTTTCTCTTTCGGACCTTCAACTCGAAGGCGATGTCTCTTCTTCATCTGACGCCGGCGATTCAATCACTGGCTTCGTCATTTTCTGCGATTTAGGTTTTTAGGTTTCCAGAAAACCAATGGAGAAGAAAGAGGGCTTCGTAGATATATGAAAAAATTATGGAGAATGTAGAGATATACTTGAGATAATGTTTTGTTGCCGTTGTTGTTGATTTCTCGACGATTTCGGAGACGTGGGTGTGATGGTTTTAGAGAGAGAAACTGTCGGAGGAGAGAGAGCGCGAATGTAGAAGAAAGTGAAACTCAGTTTTTTTTTTAAAAAAACCTGAACCGACTACTAGATGAGCAACTACTAAAGGGCAAGATTGTATTTGCTCACATGAGCAACAACTAAAAGTGTCCAAAACAAGAAACTCAATATTTTGGTCCAAAATATTGAAATGACTGCTAGATGTGGCCATTTCCCAAAAGAGTAAGTGGATAAGATTTACACGTGGCAACGCTTCATTGAGCCACATGTCTCCATAAACAACCCCCTCATAACTCTTTTTTTCACTCTTGTCCCTCACTCTGTTGCACCTAAGTCCTTTCCAAAATAAATCCTCTCAAACTTGTCCTTAATTAATAAAAAAAATATATATATATATCTTGAAAATAACCGAGAAATTCTTATTAATTCCCGTTATCTTAAATATATTTAAGGGATTTCGAAATTTATTTTCAGTCTTGATATTTTAAGTCTCCGAGTACATTCCGAATAAATTTATTCGGAAAATAATATCGAATTTACTCGAATATCTTTATTCCGAAATTTTGTCAACCATAAATATATTTATTTTTTTTTTACGATATTTAAAATTTAAGGACGTCTCATGTGCAACGAGAATTTGATTCAAAATAAAACTCATTTATTTTATTCAAATTCACAAGTTGAGCGTTGCAAAAATTTGTATATTACATACGCATTTGAAAAAATATATTGGGATCTTCACGGTCCAATCTGACCGACCATGAGAGCTTCACCGTGGCATCGTAGGCTTCATCTTAGTCTCATAGATTTATTCAGGTTGTGTTTATGTAACATATTTACCGATACCAACATAAGTATACCGTTATTTACACAAATATACGTAGACATTATCACAAATAACCACAAATATACCGATGGGATTGCGGAACAACCTCTAGGAGTCACATGGCGGACCGGCCCACTGAATCCGATGCCTTGATGGATGAGATTTGCAACCTCCTCGATCGATCTTCGGCCTGGATTGTTCAATTTCCATGGTCTGTAATCTCGCCATTGGATCCTCGTCAACCACCCTCAAACGCCGCGTCTTCGAGTCGTTGATTGGCGGTCTTTGCGCCGCCGACTGACCAACTGAAGCGGAGGCCTTGATGGAGGTGATCCACACCTTCATCAGTGAGCCCCAGCCTCGATCATTTAATCGCCATGTTGAGCGATCTCGCAATTGGATCATCGTCGGCCCTTGATTAAATTTTGTGCCTTCAATCGCCGATTGGGTGTCTCTGCGCCACCGATTAGCCCGCTAAAGCTGAGGCTTTGTAAGATATTTGTAGATTAATAATTAATGGCTAATTTTTTTATTGTCTCCCATTTAGGTTGAATTCCACAAGCTTGGCGAGACTTCTTCGGTTGCCGGAACTTCAAAGACGCAAGCCCTAGAGTACAAAAACCCGAAGAAGAAGAAGAAGAAGAAGAAGAAGAAGAAGAAGAAGAAGAGACACCCCTAAAGCACAAGCACAACCACAACCACAACTACAAAATATTGAAATCAAACCAAAAACCCCAAATGTTGAAATAAAACAAAACCTCATTTTTAACGAATTGATAACTCGGAAATAAGGTCAGATTCTCATTCTCTTACGTAAAACGCCAATACTATACACATTTTATAACAGAACAAATGCTCTGAGTAAGCGCAAATTCGAACACCAGCCAAAAGAAAAAAAAATTCAATCCAACCTAGCACACATTTCATTCATCTGATGAAATTCAGCAGACTAACTTGAGAAAGTTCATAATAAAAATAAAAAATAAAAAATAAAAAATAAAAAATAAAAAATAAAAACTCCATATTTTTCATATATGTAGATACATACAAGAAGCTAAGTATCTGTATTATCGTCTTGATCTAGGCACCAACACTTGTAGTTAGAGGTTGAGATGTGAAGAAGCTCATCTGGGGTCAGTTTCTCGAGTTCCTGTGTTGGCAATGAATCGAAATCGCCGATTATATTTCGTGCACACATAGCTGTCAACAATGCTTCAATGTTTTCTTCGCGATGTTCTTGAGCTCGCACTCGTTTGTAAATTCTCATTGCAGAAACACAATCTTCGTACGGGTCGTGTAGATCAGTCTGAATATCGTACCTGTCGAGTCGCAAAATCACAACACTGTCCCATGCAAAACTAGATGAACATGATCGAAAATGCTGCAATTGCTTTAGGTAACATACTGTATTAATTTTCTGCCATAGTCAAAACTGTATTATTTCCTAAACGAACATTTTCTTGTTTGAAAGTGAATGTTTACTCACTACACTGCTTGAGTCACGTTCTGTCTTTTGTCCATCTTTCATAAAACCAAGGGACAAAATTTTGTAAGCATGAATACCAACCATAAAGACTAATCAGCTATCAGGATGTCCCACATCGACTGAGGATGTATCATTTTTGCTCCTTATAAAGGTCATGAGTTACTCCTCTTGTTGCCAATTGGTTTTAAGATGGAACTCCATGACACTTTAACATGGTATCAGAGTCAAACTCATTCTCGATGTTGGGCCGCCCGTTTCTACAAACTTCACGCACCAGTTGTTCAATCCTGAGCGTGAATGGGGTGTATCAGGAAGTCCCAGATCGACTGAGGATGTATCATTTGTGCTCCTTATAAAGGTTATGAGTTACTCCTCTTATTGTCAATTGATTTTAAGATGGAATCCCATGATACTTTAACATCAGCTATAAATTTTGTTACAAAATAATATAAAAATTCTGAGGATGACCAAAAATCATAAATACAAGATTGAAAAAGGAAGGTAAACCACAACCCGACATGATTCCAGCCCAATAAATTGAACAGAGATTGACAAGGCCCACTATTTATGACAAGTTTGATCGAACTATGCTGTGGAAATTACCTGAACTAGCATTAACATTTTTTTCCTCGAGACCTCGCTCCGCATTCTTATTTTGAAAATGCTTCATTTTATTTTGAAAATAAGCTATTTATATTTTTTTTTCTTGTTGTTTACATTTTTATTAACTTATTTTTTAATTTTATTCGATTTCATTTAACTTTTTAAAAGTTTTTATTAGATATTTTTTAAAATCATATGAAATTAGATATTTTTTAAAATCATATGAAGATAAAAGAAAATAAGGTGTTGATAGAGTGTTTGTTAATTCGAGGTATTAAAAAAAATCATTATATTTCTTTAAACGAGATATCTATGGAATTTTCTGTACTAAGATATAGACGGACAACCTAATCAACACAGATTCATGGTGTTGGTGAGTTTGCCGTTTGTAAATTTGGGCTTTTTCCTTGACGGATTAGAACAAACCTATGATCATTTTTTTAACCAAAATTTCTTAATTGCTTCTAATTAAAAAAGGAAAATTGTCAAAAGTAGGACTAAATTAAGGCCCATTTCCAATTTCCTACTATTTTCAAAAATTTACCAAACTAGGACTAGTAAAAAATAAGTCAAATGAGAGATACACAAAATTCTACCTATTATACCCTCATACTAATTACCAACCTACCATCTTCCCCAATAAAATCTTTTCTTTTTTCTCTTTCTTTCTCTTTTTCCCGCTCAGCCCATCGAGTAAAATAAATTTTTTTTTACTGGTCATAATTTGGTAAATTTTTGAAAAAGTAGGAAATTGGAAATGAGCCTTAATTTAGTCCTAGATAAGGAAATGTCCAATTAAAAAATTGTGATTATTTATTGACAATTTATCAATATATAACAGTGTTTATTGACAACCGTGTCAATAAAAAATTGTGTTCATTGACAAATTTGATCATAATTTTATAATTAGAAATAATTAATTGTTAAAAAAAATTAAATGGTCGTAGTTTTGGAATTATCCGATTTCTTTAAGGCCTCCGCTTGGCTTCAGGGGTGGCCCACTATCCTTCTAGCCTTATACCACTTTTATATCCGTTGGGCCTCAAACACTGGAAGTTGGCTTTGATGGAATGGCCTTAAAGTATAAATCCTAAATATTCACAACATTCTATAATAAATATTCATAAATCATAATATATTACTGTCCTGCCACTTCTTCTTTTCTTCTTTCTTTTTTTTTTCCTTCTAAAGTTTTCCTATAAGTGTGAAATGGTGTTTGGTTAAAATTCGGTTACCATGCATATATTCACCAATGAATTTCAAACTTCAAAGTTCAAACCCCTTTGACATTCACGCGTTTACTTTAAGCGGATATATAGATGTTTGACTTAATTATGAGCATAAACAAATAATAAAAAATTAAAGAGTGTGCACATGAATGTACAATTTCAAGTACAATTGATTTCCATGTCTAGGTGCAAGGCCATACATATTAGACTTAATTATATTTATATAATCTAAAGATTGTACAGCACTAGACGGGACTCGGGACATAACATATGATTAATAAGTCAACCATCCTAATTCTAAAGTATTTCATGGAATAATAATAAGTCGTCCTCTTACACATTTGCCACACGTCTATTACATCATAAATTTCCAGTTTGGCAACAACGAGAGAAGAGATGAGAGCATATTCCACGTATCTCATAAAATTTTATTCTCTTCAGACTAAATCCTTGCATGCAAGTTGTGTATTAATCATGACTGTAACGTACTAACGTAGATAAAATGTTTCTCTTTAACCCAAAGGTGTAGAAGCGAAGACCAAACGTCGTGTATTTTTCGTTTAAAATCTTAACCATACATAGTGAGCTAGCTAGTTGTGTGGACCATTTTCATACATATCCAATTAATTTTCACATAAAAATACATATAGCTAGATTAATAATAATAATAATAATAAAGGAAACATCTATTATGAAAATTATTTTCTTAATTTTTATTTTATTTTTTATAAAGACGTTTATTTATGTATATGCTTTATTGACTCCGCATAATGATTGTTAAACCAAAGTGCACAATTTTTCAGTAAAGAAAAAGAACTAGATTTGACAAACTTTTTTTTTTAATAAACATTTAATGTTTGTCAAATACTTATCTAGCCAATGATTATTTATTTTTTCATATTCACCTTTGTAAAAAAATTCATATTTACGTTGTCAATTTCATATTATACCGGATTTCTTGTTGAAATGCTTGGTTCATGTCATACTGTTTAACTCTTGTTAATAGGGATGGCAACGGGTACGGGTAAGGCCGGGTAAACCTATTCCGTTACCCGTACCCGCTATAATTTTTTACCCATTACCCGGACCCGTTTACCCGAATTTTGAAACGGGCCGGGTAACGGGGATACCCGCCGGGTAAACGGGTTAAAAATGTTGGACCCGTTACCCGTTTACCCGGTTAAAAAAAGGGTAGCGGGTCGGGTAGACCCGTTTACCCGTTTATAAAATAAAAATCAATCAACAATATAAAATTTAAAAATAATATATCATCTTTAGGTAAACATATGATTTATTATATTTTTAAAAATAATGTTTAAAATATATCATCTAATTAGGTAAACATATGATTTATTATATTTTTAAATATTTAAAAGTTAACGGGTCGGGTCCCGGGTAACCGGGTACGGGATGGCTATTCCGTTACCCGTACCCGGACCCGGACCCGTTAAAACCTTAACGGGTATTACCCGTTTACCCGTTTACCCAAAAAGAACGGGTATTACCCGACCCGAATAAATCGGGTAACGGGCCGGAACGCGGGTAACGGGTCAAATTGCCTTCCCTACTTGTTAACTCAAACTATAAGGCTTTGAATTTTTATATTATTTTCTTGTTTCCTATAGTATTCATCATATCAATTTTATATTTTTATGTCGTCAACTTCATATTTACATATTCTTGTTTAAAATTTTAAGATTTGAATATGCATATTGCTTGTATTTGCTAGTCCATTACAAAAGTTTCAGATTCAACATTTATATCTGTAGTTGTTTCCGTGCAAGGGGGAGAAGAGAATGAGTTAGTTTTTTTTTTTTTTTTTTTTTTTTTTTTTTGATGTGTTAAAATGAGGGGGTGGTTGTGGTTTTTATACCTTTTGAGATTTGTAACTAACTAAGCCACTTTAAACATGTGATTTTGGATCTAGCCTATGTTTGACAATTTTTAGGGATATTTTTTTTTCTCTCTCATATTTTTTTTCAAATAATTTTTTTTGCATCAAAACTTCAAAAATTCGTATCTTTCTCATACGAACTCAAAATTGAGTGATTTCAGATCCTATAAATTCGTGGCGTCGAGATCTTCAAAAATAGACCCATTGTATTTGATGAAAAATTATATTTATGTCGATAATTTTAAAAAATTTCAGTTATTTCCATATTTAAGATAGTAACGTGATTTTTCTACATCTATGGTATTAAACATGATTTTTCATCAAACACAATGGATCTATTTTTGAAGATCTCGGCGTCACGAATCCGTAGGATTTAGAATTACTCAATTTCGAGTTCATATGAGATAGATACGGTTTTTTAAAGTTTTTATGTAAAAAAAGTGTAGGAAAAAAAGTAGGAGAGATAAAATGACGAATTTGTTAATAAATAAGGGCAAATCAGACCTTAATTATTGCCACATAAACCTGTTGGCTATTTCCCTAAAAGTTGTGAAAAGTAGACTAAAAACAAATTTCATTGTTTTATTTTGGCTATTTTGCTACACTGCCCTATAAACTTAATATTTTCCAAACTCAGTGATTGTTTACTTGAATTTTGGTTTATAATTTTCAGAATTGGAGTGAAATTCTCTGGTTTGAAAATTTTAGGAAATCAATTTAGGAGATTTATAGGGAACTAAGCCACAATAAAAATACGAATTTCATTATAGCCAACGTATTAATTAAAAAAAAAAACTAGCGAAGACGTTGACGTGGACTGAATTCAAGCGCTGGATTTTAACATCTTTATCCCTTTGATACTTATCACAGTGTTTATGTATACATTATTCAAAATCGCTATTAATTGGATGAATCAAATTAATCTGATTTATTTACGCTTTTTTATTTTTATTTATTTATTTAGGAAACAGTTAGATCAAGACTCGAGTGTGATTGAAAGTCAAGAATTCGCACTGTCCAAGAAACATCCAAACAGCGAAATCGTTATTGATAATTGGCTAGTCTCGAATGTGAGGATCGACATCGACAAGTTCGACAGAAATAGAGACTTCAAAATTTGGCGAAGATAAATCAAGGCTCTTCTCGTACAACAACGTCTTCTAAAGACTATTGAAGACCCAATCACATGGCCAGAAGGGACAACTGAAGATAAGAAGATCGAAGTCCTAGATACTACGACTAGAACAATCATCAACCATCTTTTAGACTCGGTCATTTGTCTGGTAGATAGAGAAGATACACCAGCGAAAATCTGGAAGAAACTAGATACTCTTTTTCAAGCAAAGTCCCTCATAAATAAAATATTCTTGAAATAGAGATTGTCTGTGTCTAAGTTGAACACCAACAAGTTATTGGAAGAAAATCTAGATGAGTTCCTCGGGATGACAATCGAGCTTGCAAATTCTGGTGAAAATGAGTCTCTAAGCAATGAGAATCAGGCAATTATTATCCTAAATTCTCAGCTGTAATCATTCAAAGAATTGAAGACATCAATCAAATATGGTCACACTGAAATTACTCTTGAAGAGATGATCTCTGCTCTTAAGTAAAATGATTTCAAACTCAAGACAGAGAAACAACATTCTAGCGGAGAAAGCAACTTTGGAAGAGGAAGGAGTCCGAGCGCATCCTCTA
Source organism: Urtica dioica subsp. dioica (assembly GCF_054948205.1). Classification (NCBI taxonomy): domain Eukaryota; kingdom Viridiplantae; phylum Streptophyta; class Magnoliopsida; order Rosales; family Urticaceae; genus Urtica; species Urtica dioica. Next base: position 20,047,391 of record NC_142765.1, read on the forward strand.
ACAAAGACCACCGTGGAAGGATCCAAAGCAAGAGTCAAGAGCGATCAAGCAAGTCCGTGTGAAAAAAAAACAAGGACTAGTTTGTACTGCAAGAAACAGGGTCACATAAAGACGGATTGTTTCAAATGGCAGAAGAAAGAGAAGGATAAAGTCAGTTCGTCTATAACAAAAAACCAAGAGTCAGCCAACTATGGAGATGGCTATGACAACGGCAAGTGCTGCTCATGAACACAAATGGAAACATAAGTGAATGGATCATCGACTCGGGATGCACATATCACATAACCTTCCACAGAGAATGACTCTCAGACTTCAAGAACATCAAAGGAGGGAGTGTTGTGCTATACAATAGCGACACATGTCAGGTGGAGCACATAATTAAAATTGGCATCAAAATGTTCGATGGATGTAAAGAATCCTTAAGAATGCGAGGTTTGTGCCAAATCTGACAAAAAATCTTGTCTCACTAGGATTTCTTGATGAATCTGGATACGTGAGCAAGATTGAATATGGTGTTTTGAAAATCTTGAGAAGTTCTATGGTGGTGATCAAGGGTCAGAAACATGATGGATTGTATCGGCTAATATGATAGACTCAGCAGGCGCTGCTGCACCTGCTACGACATCAATTGAAGAACATAGAGTTGTTCTATGCCACAAGAGGCTAGGTCACATCAGTGACAAGGGTGTACGACTCATGAAAGATCATAAGTACTCTGAAAATGAGAAGATAAGTAAAATTAACTTCTGTGAGGATTGTGTGCTTGGCAAGCATCACAGACTAAAGTTCAAGACTGGCAAGCACAATTCCAAAGAAATCTTGAAGTATGTCCATTCAGACTTGTGGGAGCCAGAGGAAAAACACACCTCATGGTGGTAACTCTTACTTTCTTTCTATTGTTGATGATTTTTCTATAAAAGTTTGGATTTATCTGATTAAGAATAAAAGTGATGCCGTTAATAAATTTAAATCCCAGAAAACTTTAATCGAAAATCTGTGTGATAGAAAGTTGAAAACATTAAGAACAGATAATGGCTTAGAGTTTTGCAATGCTACGTTTGACATGTACTGCAATGATCAAGGCATTCAAAGACATCACACTGTCAGAAAAACCTCACAACATTGTGGAGTGGCTGGAAGAATGAATAGAACCCTGCTCGAAAAGTCAAGGTGTATGTTGTTCAATTTAGGATTCTCAAAGAATTTTTGGGGAGAGGTTGTTGTTACAACAACTTATTTGATCATCAGAAGCCTTGCCTTTGAATTCAAAACACCAGAAGATGTATGGTCAGGTAAAGCTTCTGATATATCTCATCTTAGGGTGTTTGGTTGTGCCACTTTTGCACATCTAAAAGAGGGGAAATTGGATCCTAGGGAAGTCAGGTGTATTTTTCGAGGATATCCCACATGCATAAAAGGTTATAGATTATGGTTAAAGGGTGAAAAGAGGTTCAAAATAATTAACAGTAGAGATGTTATATTTAATGAATACGATTTCCCTTGTTTAACTGACTCTGGTTTGAGAAATAGAAATATTGTGGCTAGTACTAACCCTGCAGGACCAACAACTATTAAAGTAAGACTAGTCACTCGGTTATCAAGTAAGGTGGAGCTAGATGAGGATAGACCAGAAGCAATTGACAAGTCAAATTAGGAGTGAAGATCGGAGAAGTCAAGGCTTCAGTGATCATGAAGAAGGCCTTCAAGAGACAATTCTAGAGACTCCTACAAGCTATCAGTTGGTGAGAGACAAGGAAATGAGAGATCCAAGTCCTTCAGATATGGTTTTTCTGCCTATATAGACTTGTTGGCATATGCGTTCTTCACTGTTGTAGAGATTGACAAGACAGAGCCATAAACCTATGAGCAATGCAGTAGAAAATGAACAATGATCCTCTCAGAGATAAGAAGCACTGTGAACGGAGTCAAAGCCACTTGAGGTGGAGTTCGTTGAAAGTCAGTTGACTTTGACTCGGGCAAAAAGTATTAGTGTCTTTACACCTTATGTAACAGCTGGCTTGTGTGTTATAAACAAGGCTCGACTGAGTTAGTCTACGTTAAGTCATTCATATTCAATTCGGGTAGATTCTTCTGCTTCTTCTTCTTCATTCTTTAGGAGGTGAATCTCTAGGATTGTGAGAGTTCACAGGGGTGTGTCTCACGGTCATTTGTATTCGTTTATTCATAGTGCACGAGAACTTTGAGATGGAAGTTTCAGGGATTAGGCTTATTTGGCTGAATCTCGTAAACAAATTGGATCATGCTTGTGTGTGCGCTTGGTGTTGAATTGGTCTAATTTCTCAATATTTCTCAATAAAACTACTAAACAATAATCCTAGAACTTAGTACAAAAAGCTTAATCTCTAAAATCCGACGCATCACAAGACGACCCCAGGACAACAAATGTTTCTTTTATAATAAAATATTCTACAGTCGACCATAAAATATGATCAATCTGCATGAGACGTAACAACATCAAATATGAAGGCTTTTCATAGATCCACATATATTGGATCCGTAGCTGTACTGAGTATTTTTATTTATATATATTCTATGAGTATCTTTAGACTCTTAGCACTTTCCTTAACTTAAATATATATTTTGATAAAAATAACTTAATTATACATATATAGTTTTTATTTCTGTACCGACTGTTGTTTTAAGTTTTAACATGATAGAAACCCAGGCCTCCATACAATTTGTATTTTATATATCTATGAGTGGTTGTCTCTAAATTTTATTTCACTTTGAAGATTCATCCTGTCCAAATCTAATGTTTTATTGAACACGAGAATGGCCTTATGGACTGCTATAATCTAGACCAACTTAAACTAATAATGACTTCCAAAAATAACAAATATCATTATTGCCATACCCTAAAATAAAATCATGTTGTTATTTAGCTAATTTAAACTTTGAATTCAGCAAAATAATCAAAATTTCAAAAATTAAGGCTGATTAGCCAAAAATATGAAAAATCACAAAAATACCATTTTCATTCTCAACATCCAGACACGCATTCCTCAACAGCTATAATCTTTTTAGACATCAACAAAACTGTGCGCTCCGTTGTTTCTCTCTCTGTCACCTATAACAAAGGAAAATCAAGAAGCCCCAAAACCTTGCAGGTCCAACATTCTCAAGAGCCAACCAGCCCGAACTCGAGTCTGAGCCCTAGCTCCGCCGATTCGCTCACCGGAGTCTTCGTCGGAAGCTACAAGTCCACTAAAGGAATCGCTGTCACGGTCGACGAAACCCACACGATTATCTCCGGCGAAGATAAACTTCTAGGGTTTCGGAGATCAAAATCTCAGCTATTGCTTTAGCTCTCCAATTTGTCGGCCTCCGACGAAGAACTTGACGGAAGCTCTAACGCCTCATCTTCATCTTCTCCAACACAAAACCCTAACTTTTCGCCAGAATCGCCGTGAGTGGATTAGGGCTTGACGGTGAGTGGACTTGGCGGTCTCTAGATCGCTGTCGATTTTCGTCGCCGTCGTCTTCGATTGCCATATCTCTCATCGACGATCTCTGTGGACAATATCGTCATCACCACCGTCATCACTTCTTCTTCTTCTTCTTCTTCTTCTTCTTCTTCTTCTTCTTCTTCTTCTTCTTCTTCTTCTTCTTCTTCCATTTTCGGTTTGAGTATTTTTGTTATAGAAGAGTAGATTAGATATTTTGAAAGCAAGATTAAATATTTTGACACATCTTTGCCTTCTCGTTGCAGATGAATACACTTCAAACATTTTATTATCTATTTAGATGGGAGATTCAAACTTAATTTTTGGCTAAGTTTTTTCTACTATAGAAGTAAATTAAATTTTTTGAAGGCACGATTAAAGTTTTTGAAATCATGTACCTTAAAGAAAATCATGTAACTTGTTTGTGTGTTTTGAAACTTGATTAAAAAAATGAAGTCATGATTAAATTTTTGAAAATTAGTTGCCTAGTTTTGACGATGGAATTAGTTTTGAAACTATTTGGTATATGTAAAAAGTACATTAAAAAAATAGTAGATTAAAATTTTGGATACATAGATTAATTATTTTGAAATTTTGGAAAAACGAGTTCACCCAAACATTAAGAGTATATTAGTAGTTTTATATTATAAGTAGCTAAAATGAACTAGTTTATGAAACCTTGGCTATTTTACTAAATACTTTGTTTGAATGGACTACTTCGTACAAAAATACCCAATTAATTTCATCAATTACGAAAACATAAGTGAGATGCTATATGTGAAGAAGAGGGGAAACTCTGAGAGAGAGAGAGAGAGAGAGAGAGAGAGAGAGAGAGAGAGAGAGAGAGAGAGAGAGAGAGAGAGAGAGAGTTGTGTTTGCACAATATGTTTTTATATGTATAGAAAAGTTCAACTATTTAAATTAATTTTTTTTTTTCAGCAAGTGGATATTTATACGAAAAATATCATAAGACGTGGGGCTATTGTAAGGTATAATCTTTATGAAACTATCTACACGGTTTCCTTTGTTTATAGGTAAGTTTAAAATTGACATGTTGTTAATTAACAATGCAGTATATTTTTTAGATACTCAACGAACAAATAATTGAATATATCTAGTTGTGTGTTTTGAGTGTATGAATATTTTTTTTTTTACGGAAATGAAAATAGTCATTATTATTAGTTTGATATTGTAATATATTGACTTGGCACAATAATGCTGTAAACTATGTGATTGCCAAGAAGTTGTTATTAGCTGTAGAAAAACCAAATAAACAAACATATAATATAGCTTTCAGTGCTTCTAATTTCTACGCTAAAGAACAACAAATATATTACTTTTTTATTCTATACTATCCAAAACAGAGAAATTTAATTATAGACTAATCAATTAAGAATTACTAGATTATCAAAGTTGTAAAATAATTAGTTGCTTCAAAATAAAATAAAATAAAGACTATTTCAAAACTATATGATCATTTGCTTGTTATATCCCTTCTATGTCCCTCAATCGAGAAATATAACTTACTAATTTTAAGGCAAAGAGTTGAGAAACTCGACGCTTACTATTCATGCGCCACAAAACTATGATCATTTCGTAGTATTATTTTTTTCCATTATTCAATAGAACTCATTTATTCTAAATGTATTAACACAAATGCATGAAAAAAAATTAGTTAATGACATATAATAACAAACATATGATAAAAAAATTTGTTTTGAATGACAATAATTGTCATAAAAAGAATAAAACATTCTTAATGATTAATGGAAAAAAGCTTTCAATTAGTCATATTTTTGGAATAATTCCAATCATAATCGTACTTTTGGAATAATCTCAATAAATTAAAAGCCAAATATTCTGAATTTCACTTAAAATATAATATTTATTCCTACTTTCTTTTCACTCAATCAGGTGAGCATTTTGTAATAAAATAAATTTCACATTGTTTTAATGCATATTTAGGGCTATAAAAACGATACGTGTATAAACTTCATATGTATATATATATATATATATATATATATATATATATATTTCTAAGATATGTTATATACATAAATAAGTCATAGGGTTAATTATCACTAATTTATATATATATATACTCCAAAATATTTAAACTTCTCTGGTCAAATAATATTAGTATAAAATCGCAGAAACATGTGTTCTCACTAGCATATGACTCGGGCGTTGTTTTTCAGACGACACACAGTCCAAAAAGAGTATTTAATTGTGACTTTTATTTAGCCCCAAGTGGGTTTCAAAAGAGAGTAAAAAATTCTGACATAATTCTGAATAGCTGATTTGGACATTTGCATTGAATTTTTTTCGGAAAGTGCTGATGTATTTTCATGCCCAGTCATATACGCAAAAGTAGTGTATATGAAGGTTATATGAAACTACATAGTTTATATATATATATATATATATATATATATATATATATATATATATATATATATTTCGGATTAGATTAGATTATGCTTAAGGGCATTGAAATTTTTGGTTTTTGGATGGAGTCAAAGTCAGTTCTAATTAACACGTATATATGTAATATATATACATAATATATATATATATATATATATAATAAACTATGTATATTTATTACATATATACGTGTTAATTAGAACTGACTTTGAACTGAATTAATATAAACTATGTATGTATATATTATATATATATATATATATTACATGTACATATATACGTTTACATGTACATATATACGTGTTAATTAGAACTGAATTTGACTCCATCCAAAAACTAAAAAATTTCATGCCCTTAAGCATAATCTAATCTAATCCGAAAGAGGGTCCCAATCGAATTTTTCATTTCCTGATTATAGAGCCGATAAACAAGCATTATATAAAACGTTCTCTCACGGCATTTCAATGTTAGACATATGTAACATGCATGTTTTTTTTTTATTATATTATTTTGTACAAGTTTTACTTTCGCTACCAACGCACATCACAAGGCCGGCCCTTGCCTTAGGCCACTTAGGCAATGGCCTAAGGCCTCCAAATTTTAAAGTGAAAAAAGCCTGAATATTTTTCTTCATCATATAAAAAAAAGGCCTCAAGAATAAAATGCCTCAAATTTTAGGAGGAATAAAAGACCTCAATTTTTTTAGAAAGGAAGCTACTATGTTCAAGTCCCTCTTTTTTTATAATATAAAGCCCTAGTTTTTTTCATTCTTGCCTAAGGCCACACAATAGTTCGGGCCGGCCCTGATCACAACGTGTCTATATATACACATTAAAGAATATCCGACATGTGAGAAAGATTCTATGAGACACCAACGCTAAAAAAAAAGTCATCCAAAACGTCTACTTCGTTATTGTATATACATATCCAACAAGGTTGCAAATCTTATAATGTACTATTCAAATTTCATCTACCGTATGAGGACCAAAGAGTACATGTACGTATTATAAACAGAAGACTCTTGGCCGTATTATTTTCCACCATAACATTTATTTGATTGCAATTATGTCTCTCGTAATACAATATCATTTTATTAATAACACTAATTTTAGAGATTGCCTAACTTTTCGTTAGCCTAAAAAAATGATACTCAATGTTTTAGAAATATTGGATTATATATAATACCTAAATTTAATTGATTGATTACTACAATTTTTATAATTTTCAACATGTCTTTCTCTACTTTTACCATTGTATTTTAATGCACGTCCTTCATACATTTCGGAAAATACTAATTTGTTGGTATAATTTAAAATGTACAACAAATATAATTGGTTCCAAAAAGAATATGAACAACAATCTAAGCCCCATATGAATTAATTAAATTTCGGAATTGAATTGCTATTAGAATATAACAAATCTAAAACCTTGCTTAAATCTAAAACCCAAAGGTTGACTTAAATACTTTTAAATTATATAACGACAACCAACCGAAGGAATAAGAAGAAGAAAAAAAAATAAAAAATATAAACCAACCCTACCATGTGAGACTTTTGTAGAATACGAAACTTAAACGATGGTATAGCAACTAGTATTATGTGGACACCGAATTTTGCGGCTAAAACTCTTTTATTTTAACATTTAGTCTTTCTTTTGGCATATCATATCTACTAATCTCAACGTTGAAGTTGAATTCTTCTTCTTCTACCCCTTTCTTACTTTGTTTCCTTGTGTATTTTTTTTTATAGACAGCCAGACTAATTTTTATTAGCTGGCTCTCTTTCTCACTACTTCCGTATTTAATTTTTTATTAGTTTTTGTACTGCAATTGGAGAAAATAATATTGAACTGTTGACATATTTCGATTTTTTTAATTTGTCTGCAAAGTTGTTGGTTAATATAGTGGAATATCAAATTAATTTTGATTGGATGGCTGTGGGGTTTTTCGTTGGCTTTTAAAAATAATTTTTTGGTCAAACACTCCATGCTATATATATCTATATATATAGAAAGATAGGGTTTGAGAACAAGAAGAACCTCTCATATTATCCAAAGAACAAAAAGGGTATAGAGATATTGAAAGCTTTGTATACGTTTCTTCTGTATACTTGTGTGTGGGTGTTATATATAATTATAGTATATATGGAACCAGTTTCTGGAAAATCATCTGGTCATGGAGGTCTTGTGGTCAAGAAGGAAGATGCTAAGAGAGACGTTGAATCTCATGGAGATATTGAAGAAGATAGCACACAAAATTTTTCTCTTAAGGTATAATCATCAATATTTTATTTATTTTTATCATCTCTTTTTGTTCATCGTTTCCTTTACTTAGCAAAGTTTGTCTCCTTCTTTCTTATTTTTTTTAGCGAAGTTTTTTTTTTTTTCGTCATTCTTGATTGATTTAATTGATTACGAGATCAATTAAATCATGGGATCATAATCAAATTCGATAGGTTAATAATTGAAAACTTTCTGGAATTAATTAAAAGACTAGGTTATTATTCGAGGAGAGATCTAGATTTTTATTTTCAAGCTCGTTTACTCAATGAATCAGTAGATCTTGTGTTAGGTTCTTTAAGCACATGCAATATAAGTTATTTTATATGCTGATTGATTTTGAAATATATAAAATTATAGTCCTTTCAATGAATTCCAATCAATTTCTATACGTCTCTTCTATATTAATATATAAGTTTTCTGTAGAACTAATTTATGTATATTGGGTTGGTTTATTATTGACGTCTAACTGCAGATTGGAAACGGAAGATCATATAACGATGAGATTGGAAATGATCAAGAGAAGAAGCGATTATCACCTAAGCAGAAAGACTTGATTAACCAGGTTAAATCTCTATTCATTATAGCCTGATTATGAACCGGATCATATGCATATGACCTTAATTGATAGTCGATGCAAGACGAATCTTCCATAACTAACTAATACACACGTATATATAGATGTAATTAAATAACATATATATATATATATATATATATATATATATATAATATGGACACTTGATAATTTACTAAATGTTTTTTTAAAGTTACGTGTATCATAAGTTTCAAAGTCAATATTCCACACGGAAGCTACATTAATGTGTTCCAACTTGGTCATAAATTTTGACAATTTTCATATTATTATTTTTGTATCGCTTGCATTGTTTAAATGCTTCCAAAATTTAACAACTTTATAATTAATTAGCTGTATCTAGTCTCATTTTAACTACCATAAGAATGAGAAATCACAGACGCATTCTATCAATCAATACCTAAATTGCGTGTCCTAAAATTTCAGTATTTTAGACGTTAATTTCATAAAGTAAACAAAAGGGTTTGAAAATCATCTGAGCTATATTTTGACAGTTCAAATTCATAATATACACAGCATATTGGTAGCCATTAGGGTCTCATTAGCTAGCCACTTATAAGAGTTTAAACAAATGTAAATTTTATAATTGAAAATTATTACCATACTGCCATGGATTTGCCATTTGGTGCACTGACAGTAGCAGTGAGTATTATTTTCTAATCTGTCAGTTCAATTAGTCTATTAATACTTGTCATTTTGCAAAAGCAAAGTGAGAAATGTGACTGGTTGTGGTTTGTTCTTATGTATAATAGTGCAAAAATAAAACAAAATATCTAAAGTAGTTGAATTTTATTTTGGCTTCTAATAATATATTTTTTTTGGTGGATTTATATATACAGACCAATAATCAGCTAGAATCTACGAAAGCTGAAATGGGTGAGGTAAGGGAAGAGAATGTAAGGCTCAAAACGGACTTGGGAAGAATAATGAAGGAATACCAAACCCTACAGATGCAATTCAACAACATTGTCCAACAAGAAGCTTCAAAAAAATCCATCATGATGAATCCAACAACAACAACACGCGAAGAAACCGAACTCATCTCCCTCACTCTCGGAAACTTTTCGGGTCTTCCGAAAAGCAATTGTCACAAGGACGATAAATACACTCATCGTGTCGCTCCGGCTTCGAAAAACGGGAAAGAAACGATGGCGATCAACGATGATGGCCGAGAAGGCTTGTCTTTGGGGCTAGACTGCAAGTACGCTAGCGAGCCGTCCAACAAATCGGGAGCGACCGATCAAGGTGGGCCCTCGGGATCTAACCCTAGCACCGAGAGCAGCTTCGAAGAACGGAAGGAAGAGGCCGGAGAGACTTGGCCGCCAAGCAAAGCCTTGAAGCCGGCAAAGAGAGCCACGCCCGAGCAGGAAGAAGTTTTGGAATCTCAAAACCCGGCTAAGAAAGCTAGGGTTTGCGTTAGAGCGCGATGCGATACCCCAACGGTAATTAGTGCAAGTTCACGTTAATAATAATAATTGATATATTATATATACGCATTTAGGGTTAGGGTTTATCAGAGTTTTTCTTTTCCCCATTAATTTTGTGATCATATATTGTGTATAATGAATAATTTTTATGGTTGTGCAACAGATGAATGATGGGTGTCAATGGAGAAAGTACGGACAAAAGATTGCAAAAGGCAATCCTTGCCCTAGAGCATACTATCGTTGCACTGTTGCACCATCATGCCCAGTGAGAAAACAGGTATTATACAATTTTTTTTATATATATCAAATTTACTTATTGACAAATTTTCAACAGTAGCATTGACAAGACTACGTTATACATTTGTAGCCGTAGAACTTTGCCAGTAGTTACTAGTTAATAAAAATAAGGGATTACTCCAACCAAACTAAATATGGAAGGATTTTTTTCATCATTTTTTATTAGCAAGTTCTTTTTTTTTTAAGTATATTATGATAATTTTGGTCGCTGGAATAAAGGCTTAGGATAATGGGAAAAAAAAATCAATATACTCATATTTTGGGAATAATACCTAAAAATAAAGGTTTATTAAACCTGGAAGAAAATGATCTCAATACTTAATTGTTAATTTTTTTTTTCAAAAATTGAAATTGATTTCAGGTACAAAGATGTGCAAACGACATGTCGATCTTGATAACGACCTACGAAGGGACCCACAACCACCCGTTAACGGCGGCGGCCACGGCAATGGCCTCCACAACCTCAGCCGCGGCCACGATGCTCCTCTCGGGCTCATCCTCTTCCTCCTCGGCGACCCGTCCCGATGCCCTAGCCGGCTTCAATACCTTCGAAAGCTCCAACAACAACAATAAGCAATTCTACATGCCCAACAACGCATCAACATACTCTTCCTTCCAAGCCTCACACCCAACCATCACTCTTGACCTAACCTCAACCCACTTACCCAACCCTAACAACAACAATAGCAATAATAATACCTCTCATCATTTTCTCAACAAATTTTCTAATAATTCCAATACATACCCTTCTTCAAGCCTCAGTTTTGGCTCTTCGGATTCCAACAACACAAGCAGCAACATGTCTTGGGGGAACTACGGCACTTCCTCGGCTCAGGCGCAGCAATACCGAGCCGCCCTAGGCGGCCTCGGAAGACAAATCTCGACCCCGTTTTCGCAAAACCCTAATACCAACAATAACAACTACTACCAAAACTACATCCACCACAAGATATCTACAAACCCTAGCCCTAGTAGTGCAAATGATTCTAGCGCCATCGCGGCCGCGACCAAGGCGATCACCGCGGACCCCACGTTCCAGTCGGCCCTAGCTGCAGCCCTAACGTCCATAATTGGCGGAGGGCAAGGAAGCAACGGTAGCAAAAGCAGCAACATTCTTCAAGGAGAAGTTGTTCCGAATTTGAAGTGGCCCATTGTCAACTCTGGCGACCATCAAGTACATTTTCCGGCGACTACTTCTAGTGCCACTACTAATAACGCATTATTATTATTTTGAGTTTATAGCTTGGTAACAAAAGCAAATTTTATTCCAGTGGTTCCTCTCGTTCCTGGTTTTTGACTCTAAAATAGCTCAGATGACATGTGATACCGATATTAATATAGAAACTAGGGTTTTTGTATATTGATTGATTATTTGATTCATTTCATCAAGGCATTTGGTAACTTATTAGGCTATGCTGAAGCATTTTGTTAGATAATTTTCTGTAGCATTTCAGTCTATAACAACATGTTACCTACAAATTCTGTTTTTATTTTTTTTAATTTTATTTTATTGTCAAAGTATGTCAACTATTATCATCTGCCATAGTCAAAACTGTATTATTTCCTAAACGAACATTTTCTTGTTTGAAAGTGAATGTTTACTCGTTGCACTGCTTGAGTCACGTTCTGTCTTTTGTCCATCTTTCATAAAACCAGGGGACAAAATTTCGTAAGCATGAATAGCAACCATAAAGACTAATCAGCTATAAATTTTGTTACAAAATAAAATAAAAATTCTGAGAATGACCAAAAATCATAAATACAAGATTGAAAAAGGAGGGAGAACCACAACCCGACATGATTCCAGCCTAATAAATTGAACAGAGATTGACAAGGCCCACTATTTATGACAAGTTTGATCGAACTATGCTGTGGAAATTACCTGAACCAGCATTAACATTTTTTTTCCTCGAGACCTCGCTCCGCATTCTTATTCTGAAAATGCTTCATTTTATTTTGAAAATAAGCTATTTATATAATTTTTTTTTCTTGTTTACATTTTTATTAACGTATTTGTTAATTTTATTCGATTTCATTTAACTTTTTAAAAGTTTTTTCATTAGATATTTTTTAAAATCATATAAAAATAGATATTTTTTAAAATCATATGAAAATAAAAGAAAATAAGGTGTTGATAGAGTATTTGAAAATTTGAGGTATTCAAAAAATCATTATATTTCTTTAAACGAGATATATATGGAATTTTCCGTACTAAGATATAGACGGACAACCTAATCACAGATTCATGGTGTTCGTGAGTTTGCCGTTTGTAAATTTGGGCTTTTCCTTGACGGATTAGACCAAACCTATGATCATTTTTTAAACCAAAATTTTTTAATTGCTTCTAATTAAAAAATTGTGATTATTTATTGACAATTTATGAATATATAACAGTGTTTATTGACAATCGTGTCAGTAAAAAACTGTGTTCATTGACAAATTTGATCATAATTTTTATAATTAGAAATAATTAATGGATAAAAAAAATTAAATGGTCGTAATTTTGGAATTATCCAATTTCTTTAAGGTCTTCGCTGGGCTTCAGGGGTGGCCCACTATCCTTCTAGTCTTATACTTCACTTTTATATCCGTTGGGCCTCAAACACTGGAAGTTGGCTTTGGTGGAATATAAATCCTAAATTCTATAATAAATATTCATAAATCATAATATTACTGTCCTGCCACTTCTTCCCTTTTTTTTCCTTCTAAAGTTTTCCTATAGGTGTGAAATGGTGTTTGGTTAAAATTCGGTTACCATGCATATATTCACCAATGAATTTCAAACTTCAAAGTTCAAACCCCTTTGACATTCACGCGTTTACTTTAAGCGGATATATAGATGTTTGACTTAATTATGAGCAACAAATAATAAAAAAAAGAGTGTGCACATGAATGTACAATTTCAAGTACAATTGATTTCTATGTCGGTGCAACCGTGCAAGGCCATACAAATTAGACTTAATTATGTTTATATAATCTAAAGATTGTACAGCACTAGACGGGACATAACATATGATTAATAAGTCAACCATCCTAATTCTAAAGTATTTCATGGAATAATAATAATAAGTCGTCCTCATACACATTTGCCACACGTCTATAACATCATAATTTCCAGTTTGGCAACAAGGAGAGAAGAGATGAGAGCATATTCCACGTATCTCATAAAATTTTATTCTCTTCAGACTAAATCCTTGCATGCAACTTGCAAGTTGTGTATTAATCGTGACTGCAACGTACTAACGTAGATAAAATGTTTCTCTTTAACCCAAAGGTGTAGAAGCGAAGCGACCAAACGTCATGAGTTTTTCGTTTAAAATCTTAACCATACATAGTGAGCTAGCTAGTTGTGTGGACCATTTTCATACATATCCAATTAATTTTCACATAAAAATACATATAGCTAGATTAATAATATAATAATAATAATAATAATAATAATAATAATAATAATAATAGTAATAATAATGAAAATAATAATAAAGGAAACATCTGTTATGAAAATTATTTTCTTAATTTTGTATTGTATTTTTTATAAGGTCGTTTTAGAAATATGGACAAAAGCAAACATCCTTTTTTGGTTTTAGGCTATGTTTGCCAAATTTTAGAAATATAGTCAAACAGACTGATAAGCCAAAAAAAAAGTCTGATTTGTCCTTATCTATTAACAAATTCGTCACTAGCTAGTACAAAAAATTAGGGTTTTGAGGATAATTGGTTGGAAACTCTACCGAAATTTCGGCAGAATTTCTCCTATAATTCTAACAAACCAAAAACCTGCAAACTCATTTAAAAAGCAGATACAAATCATCCAAAACTATCTTCATAGTCAACTAAACCCTAAATCGAACCTCCGTGGCTCGATTACAACAAAAATTCAATAATATCAACTCATTTATAAAAAATATGTAAACAAAAACTAAATTATGCAATAACTCAACTAAATTCAATTTCATGATTAACAATTGAACAAATAACTTAAATTATATTATATTAACTTAAAAAATTACTAACTAAATTAATTTCAACTACATAAAACATTTTACCAATTTTACTAATTATATCAAATTAATTTCAATTACATGATTAACAATTTTAATAATTATATCAAATTAATTTCAATTACATAATTAACAATTTTTATAATTATATCAAATTAATTTGAATTACATAATTAATAATTTTATCAAACTAACTACATTATTAATACATATATACATATAAAAAAAAACTATTTAATTACCTAACTAATTAACAATTAGACTAATTATACTAATTACAATTAATCTAAAGTAATTAAAAACACAATTAAAAGGGCTGCGAGAGGCTAACCTGTAGGCGGGACTTGAGCACGGCGAGGCTACGAGAGGCACGACGGTGCTGCGACGGAGCCCGAGAGTTCCACGAGAGTTTGTGGGCGTCACTGCCTGGGTTTAGCCAAACCAACTGAAACAAAAAGAAAAAAAACACACATACACACTGAGTAACCTGCAGACTAACAAAAACCAACAGAAAAAAAAAACTACAGTTTTGAAATCGCCGAGCCCGAGCCGAAGCCGAACAGGAGGAGGCCGACGGCGGAGATGAAGCGGGTCCCGAGCGCCGAAGCCGAAGACGAGGAGGCCGACGGCGGAGATGAAGCGGGTCCCGAGCGCAGACAGCCGTCGCGCGGTGGTGGTAGGAGAGAACTCGGAGAGAGAGAGAGAGAGAGACGGTGTCGTTTGGGGGTGGTCGAAGAAAAGGACCTGTCGCGCGGTGGTGGTCGCTCGCCGCGGGAGCAGAGGCCGGGCGGAGGGGTACCCGTCGGTGGTGGTCGGAGAGAGCGACGGTGGACTGTGGTGGTAGGAGAGAACCCGGAGAGGAGAGAGGGTCGGATTGAGAGAGAACTCGGAGAGAAGAGAGGGTCGAATTGAGGAGAGAGGGTCGGATTGAGAGAGGGTCGGATTGAGAGAGACGGTGGAGTGGTTATGAATGAAAATCGCATAGAAAATTTCTTTTATATCCTGACCTAGAATTTGGGTGCGACAAAAGTCGCACCCAAAAGATTCATTGGGTGCGATAAAGTCGCACCCAATGACCTGTGACGAACTTTTGGGTGCGACAAAGTCGCTTTTAGCTTTTCTTAAAAGTTAAATTGTATTTACGTGTTTGTTGAACCACTTTTTTTTAAAAATTCAAAAGAGATTTTCAATTTTTTAACTAAAAACAAAAAATTATATTTTAAAGTTTTTTATACGTAACTTTAGCTTTTAACTTATAATTTCTCTCTTCTAACTCTTTTATTCTCTTACATTAACTTTAAATTCTAATTATCTTTATATGCTTTTATCAAATATTTTCTTTATGTCACCAGAATTCATAATTTATTTTTACAATATATAGACACCACTTTAGTATTTTTTTTTATATACCTAAGAATATCTTATTATTATTATTATTATTATTATTATTATTATTATTATTATTAATCATATTTTATTGAAATAATTATTAATTACAAATATTAATACTAATTTTATCAAACACTAATTCTGCTTATATATGCTAACAGCCATAGCTAAGCACTTTTTTTAAAAGCACAACAATATCAAACGAAGCCAATAGTCGGTAATAACTATCAATGAATTTTCTGGCTTTTTGGTTTTTGTTCAAATTTGTGCGGTAAATATTCATTAATAATCGTTAATAGTCTCTGGGTATCTATTGTTTTCTAGTTTTTTTTTTTTATCTTAATCGTGTTTAGTTAATAATCATTAATAATCTTATGGGTATATCTATTTGTTGCCTGGTGTTTTTCTTCTAATTATCATTATGTAATAATCGTTAATAATATTACGTGTTCCCATATTAGATATCTAAATATTGTTACATAATAATCGTTAATAATTTAATGTGTTCACAGATTTTGAATTTTGCAATTTCAATTTGCTTTAAATTTGCATAATTGGTTTAAGTAGTTTTTCTTTCTTTCGGGGAGATCAATTTTTTCAAGAATTAATTGGTGGTTGCTTGAATTAAAGAATCAGTTACAAGATTATTTATTTCATTTTTTCTTTATTTTTTAAATTATCACGGAAAATTTATAAGGCCATTTGTGTAAAATTATGTAGTTAATTAATACGATTGGCTAGTTTTCAGATTTTTTTTTTTAACATTGGTTATGATAAAATTTCAACGTTTCATTTTGCTTATTTTGCTAGAGTGCCCTAAATTTAATTAGTATGAGGTTTCAGAGGGAGGAGGTAAACAATTAATCAATTTGGTGGACTCTGAAAAATTTGGACATGTACATTGAATATGTCAATGGTGATACTTTTTTCTTTAGCAATTTAGTGTATATATTTCTCATATAATAAACCATTACTCACATATGGTATATTTCTAATTTCTATAGTGAACAAACACGCCAATCCTTCTGTAAGGCAATATAGATGTATGATTTGCGACTTTCAAATGCTAAATAATCATTTTCTTATTTTCTAGTACAAATTGGTGTCAAAGACATATTAAGATTGATTGATCATTAGAGTGTTTTATTTTATTGACTTAATAAGGTATTTATTATAAAGAGAACTCTGACTTTAATTGGCGAAATCGTGGTCCAAAATCCAAACATCCAAATGCACATATCATAACTATATACTGACCAATAGGTTTGAATAATTATCTGATATGATTATTGTCTTCTATTAAAAACGAAAGCTAAGTTTTCATTGCAAAAATATATAGCAAAACGTAAAAGCCCATCATGCGATGCAGTTGACATAGCTCATATATTTTAAACAAAGTCAACAAACGCAGTTTGCAAAACATTCATATTATATTTATTATATATATATATATATATATATAATAAATATATATCCATATATTATATTTATTATATATATATCCATCTAAATTTACGACAGTTACCCATGTGCATTTTTGGTCCGGAATTATGGCACAACGACTGTAATCTACCATTGAATTTTACCTTATCTTATTCTGTATCTTTCATAGAACTATTTAGAGAAAATATAACCAGATTTACCTTTTATATATTAGTGTTAGAACTTAATGTTACGCAGGGTATAATGTTTAGAGACTAGTTAGTGTAGGTAATTAATTAGTATTATGTTTGTAATTACTTAACTTGATGTTAGATGGTCGTTCAACTAAGTTGTTGTAATTACTTGTTGAACAACTGATAGATTTTAGCAGGATTACTAAGTTCAGTGATCAATCAATCATATAAAACGAAAGCAATAAATAATACACAAGATTGGTAACCCTGCTCGATGAAAAATCACTGGGGGATTGATACGTCCGAGTGAAAAACAATCCACTAACAATCGTCATAGGCACATAAATATTAAGCTTGACAAAACCCTCATTCGCAAATACATTCGTCTCTGACACCTTCTGGATTCCTTGCAACTTAAGCTCCCCTTAATATTGAGACTCCATCTCACTTTCACTCAATCTTCTCCCGAAGATTGACAGTACGTTAATATGCAAAACACGCTCTCACACTTAGTACGACAGTACATAAGCTGTAAGTTACCCTGAGTTCGTTGTCGATGATGATCTCCGAGGTAGAGAGACTAACAAAGAGTTTATAGTTGCGTGAATTACCAAAACAGGAAGTAAGTCACTCAAACAAACCCTAGGTGGATTTTATATGATTGACTTCTTAATCTCTCGCAAAATCTAATAAGTCGGATTCTCCAAACAAATCTGATCTTGTTTGTCCATGAATCTTGAAACCAAACAACGTGTTTAGTTACTTTGTTTCGCGCGGGAGGAAAAGACATAAGTACCATGCAACTTTAAGTTGCTCGAAAAATTTCTTGACGCTTTGACTTGAACAACACTTTTATAATTTGTTTTTCCAAACAAACTATGCCACAAAGAATCCAACAATGTTCATAGAAGAAATTTTAATGTGATTATTTAATAAGATCAAAACCCAAATGGAAGAGAAGTTTTAGGTGTTAAAATCCACAAACTCTAGAAATTGTATTAAGTCACATTGAACATTACACTTGGCCAAGTAATATAATGTATAGAAATACAATGGAGCTATGACACCATAATTAATTAGTCTATACTAATGAACACCAATATTATTGTATACATAAGCATATTTGTATACATCATGTTTTCACCTATAGAATCCTAATATGTCTACGAACAATCTACATAGCCCTATACTATCGAGCAAGACTTCTTCATTGTCGCAAATGAGTGCGATTTTGACTGAATTGAGAGCTATGAACTTTATGATCTGCGCTAAGATTTTTGTAATACACACAACACTTTAAATGCCTTTTCTAGCTAGTACGAATTCTAAAATTCGAACAATTGTTGGAGAGAGAGAGAGAGAGAGAGAGAGAGAGAGAGAGAGAGAGAGAGAAATGAAGCATGGAAATTAAATAGGATCTTGATCAAATCAAGCATGTTTAAATAAAATATTATCTTCGCAATAAAATATTAAATAATATCAGATATCGAATTTGATCAACTCGATATAATCTTATTGATTCTACATTATCTTAAATCTGCAACTCTTTCAAAATGAGTTATATATTTTTCGATCCGAGTTGACTTTTATGTTGTTTGTCTAAATATTGACTGGATGATAAGGTCTTCTTCCACTAAATCTATTTCGCCAGTTTGGTTTCCTTGAAGTCTCAATTGAAATAGATTTTTATAAATCCCTGATCAAAATTATGTTAAGCATGATAGTAAAACTCAGTCGTCGCCATATATAAGAAGTCGTCAATCAAGGTGCCATCTTATGTGTGAAACACTTCACAAAAATGAAACACAATTTGTCACCGGTAGCTCTACAAATGTCACGTCTATTAAGAAAGGGGGCAAAGTTCTAATTTAGTTTATCGTGTCTAATTTATGTGACAAGTGAATTAGCCAGCACATGCTTGTTTAGTTGATGTTAGAAGAAGGCAGTAATAATAAAAAAATATATTGTCATAATTAGCTGCAGCATCTAGTGTCAATAGATTAGAATGCATGTTAAACCAATGAAATTTCCATAAAGACGTGACTAGGTGCGTCTAATTAATTCCATGATCAAAATTATGTTAAGCATGTGATAGTAAAAATCAACCGTCGCCATACATGAGAAGTGTCAATTTGTCACCGGCAACTCTGCAAATGCCAAGCCTATTAAGAAAAGGGGCAAAGTTTCAATTTAGTTAGTAGTGTCTAATTTTTTTTTCCACAAGTTAATAGTCCCCACGTGCTTGTTTAGTCAATGTTAGAAAAAAAAGGCAGTACTATTAAAAAAAATTGTCATAATTAGTCGCAGTATCTAGTGTCAATAGATTTAAATGCGTGTTAAACCAATAAAATTTTCATTAAGGCCTGACTAGGTGCGTCTAATTAATCCCTTAAATTTAGCGTCTTAAACCCTTCTCTAAAATCCAATTTTGTTGTAGTGATCTGGTTTAGAATATATATATATATATATATATATATATATATATATATATATAACCCTATATATTATCATGTGAATGATTCATGACGAAGCTACAATGCACACGCACATCTAAATAACTAAAGTCAACTTATATGAAAAGGAACTATAATATGATATCCAACTAATTTGGACGTATCCCTTGATCTGAGTTTGATGTGGAGCTTAATATTGAAAAATGTAAATATATATTAGTGTATATATAACTAAACTTTACGTTTAAGTAGGACTAATTATTTACTTATTTTTTTGTAGTATAGGTTAAACAATTTACTTTTCCTTTATTACTTTTCGAAGTTTCGATTAAAATATATGCATACTCTACAATTTTTTTTTTAATAAGCATCAAAGCAAGGCGTGCCTAACTTGTATCAGAAAATTTAATTAATTTATTAAAACTGCTTTAAAAATTAAAGAGAGGAGAGGACCTAATCCTATAATAAGGTCTCAATCTCATTATCAAATAATCAGTCCAATTTCTTTAATAAATTTTATTTTTCCTCACTTGGTAAGTTAAACGGTCTTAAAAATAGTAAAACTAATACTTATTACAAACATAATAATCATTTAACATAATGAAAACATATATATATATATATATATATATATATATATATATAAACATAAAATCAACTAGTGAAGCTAATTATTTTTAAAAAAATCAATGTTGATAAAATTATAAATATAATAATATAAACATATTTAGTTTTGTATAAAAAGATTAGTAATAAATAAAATTCATTTCGCATTCGCAATATACAAATAAGAGAAAATTTATTGGATGTATAAATGAAAAATAATGTATGTTTAAATATTTAATAACATCGACATTAATTTTTTTTTTAGAAAGATTCACGTCAAACACCCGAATAAAATTTTGAGATATGAAAATTTGATACAAAGCATGAAAAACAATTTGATAGTAGTTAACAAACCGTAATAATTGTGACGACCCGACTTTTCGGACCGTCTTACTTATCTTACTTTTTAAAACTTAAGAAAATTTGAGGTAAATTTTTTTTTTTTTAAACATAACTTAAAATATAAGTTTGAAAACTCTTAACCTAAAAATAAATAAATTTCCATTTAAAACTTGATGAACGAAAACAACAAAAAAGTCGAAGTTGCATAATCGGAAATTAAACCCAAAAAATACCATCGTGAAATAAATACCATAAATAAAGTCGTAGCCTTTAACGGGATTGAAAAACATACTTAAACCATGAAAAATAAAACTTTGGGTTTGGATTATTGAAAACTGAAAGCAAAGCGGAAGTCTTTTATTTTCGAAAACGGCAACCATAACCCAACCCTCTCGCTATCGCCGCCGCTGATCCACCCTCCTCACTTGCTCATATGTTGTTTACCTACAACACGGACGTATAAACATAGAGTGAGCTAACGCTCAGCGAGAATAACTATAATTCACAAAACATAAGTAATAAAATAAAATGCATGAACCGGTTATTAGTATTTTAAATTTAACCGTGACATGAGATACCCTATTTAAACGTCTATCGTATTTTAGTTCGGGGGTCCCCTAGAGTAGCCGTACCGATTTCAGTGTACACTTTGGTAACGAACCATGGGGCTGCGACCTCCCATAGTACGCCCCGTCACATACATAAACATATGAGGAACTCTCTATGTGAGCCCGTAGTTCGGCTCGAGAAATTCCTCTAGGTACCTCCGTAATTCGAGGCGGTACGACTCTCTTGCTTACTCAACTTATTAATCGTGTTTATTACGTTAAAAGCATGAGCGACATAAGATAAAAACATACATGATAACATAGCTAGAAACATCAGACGTGTTATAGATATTCTAACACACAGCATAAGATAATAACATAAACTCACATATCGTCATATCATATCATAACAAGCACATTCCGAACAAACACGCACACACAAAAATTCACACAATACATAAATACTTCATATCACATAATACGTATTATATATATTTTTTTTAACTAATCCGTGTTGCAGTGAGATTATTCTCACCTGGATATCGGAATTACGATCGAAGACCGTCGAAGGAAAATGATGCTCTTAATGACTCGGAACCTAAACGGAAAAGGTTGACTATTACTTATCAGGTAAGAAAAGGATTTAATACATGACTTAGTTTCTGGAAATTTTCAGAAACGAGATCCGACGTGAAATTACTAAAATACCCTTGGCTATTAGGGTTTCGGAGAAAACTGAAACTCTGGAAAAATCAAGTGCGTATAAAATATAATTTTGAGCACTTTTTGTAAAGGCATCACGGCCAAAAAATATTTTAACTATTTATTAAAAATAAAAGAAGTGCTAAGATCTAACTTTAAAGTTTTTGTCAAAAACTGTCTGCGCACCGTTTTGAAAATAATCAGAAAATATACAGTATTTGATAAAAATATTTTTCGATTAAAGGTTTAGATAGAAGACATTTAAACCTAAAGTTTCCAAAAAGAATCAACGCAAAACCAAATTTGTTGAATCCAAAGTAAGCGTTTAAAGTCTGAAAATCGGGAATAGGTCTCAGGTCTGTGCGCCGATTTGAAAATAATCGGAAAATATTCTGTATTTCATAAAAATATTTTTCGATTGCAGATTTAGATAGAAGACACTTAAAACTAACGTTTCCAAAAAGAATCAACGCCAAAACGATTTTTTTGAAACCAGCACAAGCGTTTTAAGAAAACGTTTTCAGGGAATCCGAACCAGAGAGAAGAGAAAGCATACCTATTAGGAGCTACGAATTTTTCAAACCAAAGAGGAATGGGGGAGAGAGAGCAGAGAAGAAGCGTTAAAAAAAAGCGGAGGGAATGCTTAAATAGGGTTTAAATAAACCCTAAAAGCCCAAACCTAATCCTACTTCTAATATTAATATATTAATTATTATTATAATAAAAAAAACATAATATATGCTTACGCACATCACATGCACACATATAAATAACTTTATATAAATATATATATATATATATATATATATATATAAAACGTATACTAAAAAAACTAAACTGATTATATATATAAGTATATATATATATATATATATATATCTATCACGTAAGTGACTTAGCACATATATAATATATAAGATACTTTTATATATCTATATATATAAATATAAAAAAAAACGTTAACTAATTTATATTATGTAAAATAAAGTAATATGTATACTTTAATTTATTATAATGTATATATATATAAAAAAAGTATGTATACATAACTTATTTATAATATATTATATCCATATTTTGTAATCTAAAGAGTATATTAAATTTTTTAAAAAAAATACCCTAAAGCTACCACATAAACAAATCATTCACTACTACTTTATTAAAAAAAAACTAACGTAACTCGAACACAAAAATTTTAGCTTTTTAATTAAGCTAAAAAAAAAAATTGGGATTTCACAATAATAAGCCTTAACAAAAAAAAAAGAAGATATAACTATCCCTACTATTCTAATTGAACTATTCGCCGCCGGGTGAAAACATTTATTCTGCCGCTGCCCCTCTGGGCTTTGGACGCCGTCAGCGTCACGGCTCTGGTCCGAAGGAGAGGGCACCTCACTTTTTGCGTTGTCTTCTCTTTCTGAGAACCTCTTCTTCTCTGACCTCTGCTTCCCAGGGCGGCCACCACCATGCTCCCGTGGCTTCATCGTTTCCCGATCCTCTCCTCCACACCACCAGATCCATGTTATTGGATTCAGATCCGCTCCTTCGCCGTGCTAGCGTGCTCGCCCGCCTGCACTGGTTCTAGATCCGCCACTGATTTCTGATATGCGCCTCCGCCGCCACCGGTTCCAAATTCGTCACCTGGCCCATGTCTCCCTGCCGCCTCGTTGTCCTTCTTGTGTTTGATCATTCCTGTTTTTTGTAGTATGCTCATTAGTTTTTGTGGTGTTTGGTTTTGGATTGGAGACGGGTTAGTTTTTGTCGTCCACCTCCCCGCTCGTCATACTCTGTTAGACTTTTTGTCTATACAGCCTGTAGACATGTCTTTTTGGTCAATGGACAGCGACATAGTCTTCCATATAATTATTTCTCTTTTTTTTAGGCTGATGGAGCAATTTCGTCAAATGCATATCGGCATCTCTGTTGATGTTTACCTCTCAAGAGTTTTAGTTATTTTTATTGATTATTTCGTCCTCTTTCCCTGACAAGTTTCAGCTATTTTGTAGGAGTTTATCTCCGCTGCGAATTTTTTTGTATTTTGCTTTATATCAATATCATCAATAATATAGATTTCATTATATATATATAAAAAAAAAAAAACAAACAAATCCGAATAAATAAATTACGATAAAAAGATTTAGAATATAATCATCATTTCTTTTCTACAAAACTAAACAAGTCGATCAACAAGAAAGAAATCACAAAATTGATAGCCTTCAAGTGAGTTTGAGAATTCGTCTTGAGAATTTGTACCCGGGTCATGTCAGTGAATCATGCAATGAAAAAGAACAACTAAACAGTAAATACATAAATGACTAAAACTTCTCTTGGGTTTGAATGGATTATGATCATTTGAAATGTATAAGAATGAAGTAATTAATAAGCTAGATCCAAGACCCTACGTGCGGTGCTTAGATGTGGGGTACTAGTGGGGATAATTAATTTGGTCCATCCAAAATAAATGATTGGTCAAACTCAATTAAACCCAAAGAAGAAAATTGGGTCAAATAAAAGAGGAAACCATTGTTTAAAAAAAAAGAAAAAAAAGAGAAACTAATATTATATATATATATATATAGAGAGAGAGAGAGAGAGAGAGAGAGAGAGAGAGAGAGAGAGAGAGAGAGAGAGAGAGAGAGAGAGAGAGAGAGAGAGAGGGAAAATAGAAAAAGAGATCTAGTATTGACCGGCAATTTACTATTTTCTAGTGGAAATCTTTGAATAGCGTAGTGCCACGTCAAAAACTCCACGCTTCAAGCCGTCATTTAGTGAAAAACAATTTCATTAAAGCATATACTTTTATGCTAAGAAAATTGAGACTGAAGGGCACTGTAATTTAATACCCAATAACAATATTCATGTTTTAGAAAGTCAGCATTTTCAAATTTTTAGAAAAATAGATAAACAGTTTATGTGACATAAGTGATAGCTAATAAAAATTACATTTATGATTTTAGATTTTTAAATTCGTCATTTTCTCTCTCCTGATTTTAAATTCGTCATTTTCTCTTTTATGGTTTTAAATTCGTCACTTTCTCTCTCCTATTTTTTTCCTACATTTTTTTTTCATAAAAACTTCAAAAATTCATATCTATCTCATACGAACTTGAAATTGAGTGATTTCAAATCTTACGGATTCGTGGCGCCGAGATCTTCAAAAATAGATTTATTGTGTTTGATGAAGAATCATGTTTAATGCGTCATGTTTACGTGTGTTTATAATGACTTTTATTTCCGAAAATTTTCAGTTATTTCCATATCTAAGGAAGTAACGTGATTTTTCTACATCTATGGCATTAAAAATTATTTTTCATCCAACAAAATGGTCTATTTTTGAAGATCTCGACGGCACGAATCCGTAAGATTTGGAATCACTCAATTTTGAGTTCATATGAGATAGATATGAATTTTTGAAGTTTTGATGAAAAAAATGTTTGAAAAAAAGTAGGAGAGAAAGTGACGAATTCAAAACAGAGAGAGAGAGAGAGAGAGAGAGAGAGAATGTGATGAATCTAGAAAAAAAAAACCGCTAAATTGATTTAAGGATACATTTGAAATTTTAACCCATTACTTCAACTGCCACCTCATACATTTGGCTATTTTCCCACAATTTTTTAAACGTTGGTTAAATTCGAAACGTTAAGATTAAGATAGCTTAGTTAGTTACATATTTCCATATTAAATTAGCCCAACTATTATAAATTTGTACAAAACAGGGTTATGTTAAAATAAATTTAAGACAAAAATGATGGTATAAATATTTAATATTTTCAAGTTTATATAATTTTTCTATTTATATATATTTTTTTCGGCAACATAAATGTTAAATGTTTTTTCAGTTAACTGTCAAATACCAAGTCGTTAAATAAGAACGGAAAGACACGTGGTTGACGAAAAAAAAATTGATCATACAGGTATATAAACCTAAAAACATTAGGTATCAATGCCCAATTTCCTTAAAAAAAAATGCTTGACTCTATTTCAACAAAATCTTCCATAAAATTTCTTAAACCTATGTCAAACTCAACTTTTGGAAAGAGAAGCTTAATTTTATGGAACAATAATAAAACTAACCAGATTCTAACTCTAGTCCAAGCAATCTATCCATGAAAAAAAATCAGTTTATCCAAATACCGCATATTGAGACCTAATAAGATCAATTTTTTTTTTTAAAATTTATTTCTCCTAAAAAATAACATTGTTGAACGAAACATTATCTTTCCACCTTAAAAAGTTTGAGGAATACTCCTATTATTTGGTAGCTCACATTCCTATTCAGAAATTAGTCTAAAAAAATCTAAACTTGAAGATTCATTTTTGTCCAATTACAGTAAATATAGTGGTGGCTATATATCAAAATACTCATAATAACAAAAATTCTCTTTAGAGTTAGAATCAAAGTTTTATTATTTTTATCCTACAAAAAGAGGTTTCTCTTCGCAAAAATCTACTAGAACATCTTTATAATAAATTCCCAATTTTTTTTTATTATGGAATCAGACTTATTTTTTTAGGAAATGATGGTATTGATATACCTAATGTTTTTTATTATATAGAATCACATATTGGTTTCTTTTTTCAGCGACCGCCACATGTTTTTCCGTCTAAATTCAACGGCTTAAAAACAAGTGTGTATATTAATCAATTAGCGTATAACATCTCGAAAGAAACTATGAGGTTAAAAATATTTATAAAAAAAAAAACTAAGCAACTTTCGCTTTCAAGATCCATAAACATGAAGTATTATCTCCAATAGTTATCCTCATGAGTGGAATATATATTAGCTATTGTATATTATATTCAATTTTTTTAAATATAGCTGCTAAATTTGTTGTTGAAAGTCGGTGGAATTCGACTCGGGCAAAGGGTATTAGTGCCTTACACCTTATGTAACGGCTGCCTTGTGTTTTATCGGGCAAAATTAGATTGAACAAGAGAAAGAATTTGTGAGAGCAGGTTTTGCTTGGATAGATTCTTCTTCTTCTTCTTCTTCTTCTTCTTCTTCTTCTTCTTCTTCATTCTTTAGGAGGTGAATCTATCGGATTGTGAGAGTTCACAGGGAGGTGTCTCAAGGTTATTTGTATTCGTTTGTACTCATAGTGCACAAGAACTTTTTGAGGGAGTTTCAGGGATTAGGCTTATTCGGCTGAACCTCGTAGACAAATTGGACCGTGTTTGTGAGTGTGCTTGGTGTCGAATTGGTTTAGTTTCTCAAAAAGTGGTATCAGAGCCCGTTAAAATGATCTCTATTCGACGATCAAGCTCTAGGAAGTCGCAACACTGATGGACGAGAAGAACGAAGCTTTGGTATAGTCGAAACCGAAATTGAAATATTAGGATCGACATCGACAAGTTTAACAGAAATAGAGACTTCAAAATTTGGTGAAGATAGATCAAGGCTCTTCTCGTACAACAGCGTCTTCTAAAGGCTATTGAAGACCCAATCACATGGCCAGAAAGGACAACTGAAGATAAGAAGATCGAAGTCCTAGATACTACGACCAGAACAATCATCAACCATCTTTCAGACTCGGTCATTCGTCTGGTAGATGGAGAAGATACACCGGCGAAAATATGGAAGAAACTAGATACTCTTTTTCAAGCAAAGTCCCTCACAAATAAAATATTCTTGAAATAGAGATTGTTTGTGTACAAGATGAACACCAACAAGTTATTGGAAGAAAATCTGGATGAGTTCCTCGGGATGACAATCGAGCTTGCAAATTCTGGTGAAAATGAGTCTCTAAGCAATAAGAATCAGGCAATTATTATCCTAAATTCTCAGCCGTAATCATTCAAAGAATTGAAGACATCAATAAAATATGCTCGCACTGAAATTACTCTTGAAGAGGTAATCTCTGCTCTTAAGTAAAATGATTTCAAACTCAAGACAGAGAAATAACATTCTAGCAGAGAAAGCAACTTTGGAAGAGGAAGGAGTCCGAGCGCATCCTCTAACAAAGGCCACCGTGGAAGGATCCAAAGCAAGAGTCAAGAGCGATCAAGCAAGTCCGTATGGAAAAAAACAAGGACTAGTTTGTACTGCAAAAAACAGAGTCACATAAAGAAGGATTGTTTCAAATGGCAGAAGAAGGAGAAGCGATAAAGCCAGATCGGCTATAACAAAAAACCAAGAGTCAGCCAACTATGGAGATGGCTATGACAGCGGCAAGTGCTGCTCATGAACACAAAAGGAAACATAAATGAATGGATCCTCGACTCGGGTTGCACATATCACATAACCTTCTACTGAGAATGGCTCTCAAACTTCAAGAACATCAAAGGAGGGAGTGTTGTGCTAGGCAATAGCGGCACGTGTCAGGTGGAGGGCATAATTAAAATTGACATCAAAATGGTCGATGGATGTAAAGAATCCTTAAGAATGTGAGGTTTGTGCCAAATCTGAAAAAAAAAAAAAAATCTTGTCTTACTAGGAGTTCTTGATGACTCTGGATACGTGAGCAAGATTGAAGATGGTGTTTTTAAAATCTTGAAAAGTTCTATGGTGGTGATCAAGGGTTAGAAAAGTGATGGATTGTATCGGCTAATATGATAGACTCAGCAGGCACTGCTGCACCAGCTACGACATCAATTGAAGATCAACGAGTTGTTCTATGGCACAAGAGGCTAGGTCACATCAGTGACAATGGTCTACAACTCATGAAAGATCATAAGTACTCTAGAAATGAGAAGATAAGCAACATTGACTTATGTGAGGATTGTGTGCTTGGCAAGCATCACAGACTAAAGTTCAAGACTGGCAAGCACAATTCCAAAGAAATTTTGGAGTATGTCCATTCATACTTGTGGGAGCTAGAGAAAAACACACCTCATAGGGGTAACTCTTACTGTCTTTCTATTGTTGATGATTTTTCTATAAACGTTTGGATTTATCTGATTAAGAATAAAAGTGATGCCGTTAATAAATTTAAATCCTAGAAAAACTTTAATAGAAAATCTGTGTGATAGAAAGTTGAAAACATTAAGAACAAATAATGGCTTAGAGTTTTACAATGCTACGTTTGACATGTACTGCAATATCAAGGCATTCAAAGACATCACACTGTCAGAAAAACCTCACAACATAATGGAGTGGCTGGAAGAATGAATAGAACCTTGCTGGACAAGTCAAGGTGTATGTTGTTCAATTTAGGATTCTCAAAGAATTTTTGGGGAGAGGTTGTTGTTACAACAACTTATTTGATCATCAAAATCCTTGCCTTTGAATTCAAAACACCAGAAGATGTATGGTTAGGTAAAGCTCCTGATATCTCTCATCTTAGGGTGTTTGGTTGTGCCACTTTTGCACATCTAAAAGAGGGGAAATCGGATCCTAGGGAAGTCAAGTGTATTTTCCGAGGATATCCCACATGCATAAAAGGTTATAGATTACGGTTAAAGGGAGAAAATGGGTTCAAAACAATTAACAGTAGGGATGTTATATTTAATGAATATGATTTCCCTTGTTTAACTGACTCTGGTTTGAGAAATAGAAATATTGTGGCTAGTACTAACCACGCAGGACCAACAACTATTAAAGTAAGACTAGTCACTCGGTTATCATGTTAGGTGGAGCTAGATGAGGATAGACCAGAAGCAATTGACAAGTCAAATTAGGAGTGAAGATTGGAGAAGTCAAGGCTTCAATGATCATGAAGAAGACCTTCAAGAGACAATTCTAGAGACTCCTACAAGCTATCAGTTGGTGAGAGACAAGGAAAGGAGAGAGTCAAGGCCTATAGACAGATATGGTTTTTCTGCCTACACAGACTTGTTGGCATATGCATTCTTCACTATTGTAGAGATTGACAAGACAGAGCTAGAAACCTATGAGCAATGCAGTAGAAACTGAACAATGATCCTCTCGGAGATAAAAAGCACTGTGTACGGAGTCAAAGCCACTTGAGGTGGAGTTCGTTGAAAGTCAGTTGACTTTGACTCGGGCAAAAAGTATTAGTGTCTTTACACCTTATGTAACAGCCGGCTTGTGTGGTATAAACAAGGCTCGACTGAGTTAGTTTACGTTAAGTCATTCATATTACATTCGGGTAGATTCTTCTGCTTCTTCTTCTTCATTCTTTAGGAGGTGAATCTCTCGGATTGTGAGAGTTCATAGGGGTGTGTCTCAATGTCATTTGTATTCATTTGTTCATAGTGCACACGAACTTTGAGAGGGAAATTTCAGGAATTAGGCTTATTTGGCTGAATCTCGTAAACAAATTGGATCATGCTTGTGTGTGCGCTTGGTGTCGAATTGGTCTAATTTCTCAATATTTCTCAATAAAGCTACTAAACAATAATCTTAGAACTTTAGTACAAAAAGTTTAATCTCTAAAATCCGACGCATCACAAGATGACCCCAGGACAACAAATGTTTCTTTTATAATAAAATATTCTACTGTCGACCATAAAATGTGATCAATTTGCATGAGACGTAACAACATCAAATATGAATGCTTTTCATAGATCCACATATATTGGATCCGTAGCTGTACTGAATATTTTATTTATATATATTCTATGAGTATCATTAGACTTTCAGCACTTTCCTTAACTTAATTATATATTTTGATAAAAAAAAATTAATTATACTTATATAGTTTTTATTTCTGTACCAAACGTTGTTTTAAGTTTTAACACGATAGAAACCCTAGCCTCCATACAATTTTTATTTTATATATCTACAAGTGGTTGTCTCTAAATTTTATTTCACTTTGAAGATTCATCTTGTCCAAATATTAGTTATTCAATACGGGCACGGCCTTATGGAGTGCTATAATCTAGACCAACTTGAACTAATAATGACTCCCAAAAATAACAAATATCATTATTGCCAAACCCTAAAATAAAATCATGCTGCTATTTAGCTAATTTAACCTTTGAATTTAGCAAAATAATATATTAAAAATCACCGAAATACCATTTTTCATTCTTCACATCCAGATACGTATTCCTCAACAGCTATAATCTTTTTAGATATCAACAAAACTGTGCTCTCCGTTCTTTCTCTCTCTGTCACCTATAACAATGGAAAATCAAGAAGCCCCAAAACCTTGCAGGTCCAACATTCTCAAGAGCCAACCAGCCCCGAACTCGAGTCTGAGCCCTAGCTCCGCCGATTCGCTCATCGGAGTCTTCGTCGGAAGCTACAAGTCCACTAAAGGAATCGCCGTCGCGGTCGACGAAATCCACATGATTATCGCCGGCGGAGATAAAATTCTAGGGTTTCGGAGATCAAAATCTCAGCTATTGCTTTAGCTCTTCAATTTGTCGACCTCTGACGAAGAACTTGACGGAAGCTCTAACGCCTCATCTTCATCTTCTCAGAGACAAAACCCTAACTTTTC
Source organism: Urtica dioica subsp. dioica (assembly GCF_054948205.1). Classification (NCBI taxonomy): domain Eukaryota; kingdom Viridiplantae; phylum Streptophyta; class Magnoliopsida; order Rosales; family Urticaceae; genus Urtica; species Urtica dioica. Next base: position 20,078,885 of record NC_142765.1, read on the forward strand.
GCCGTAATCACCGTGAGTGGATTAGGGCTTCGCGATGAGTGGACTTGGCGTTCTCTAGATCGTTGTCGATTTTCGTAGCCGTCGTCTTCGATTGCCATATCTCTCGTCGGCGATCTCTGTGGCCAATATCGTCATCACCATCGCCATCACTTCTTCTTCTTCTTCTTCTTCTTCTTCTTCTTCTTCTTCTTCTTCTTCTTCTTCTTCTTCTTCTTCTTCTTCTTCCGTTTTCGGTTTGAGTATTTTTGTTATAGAAGAGTAGATTAAATATTTTGAAAGTAATAAGATTAAATATTTTGACACTTCGTTGTCTTCTCGTTGCAGATGACTATACTTCAAACATTTTATTGTCAGTTTAGATGGGAGATTCAAACTTAATTTTTAGCTAAGTTTTTTTTCTACTATAGAAGTAAATTAAATTTTTTGAAGGCACGATTAAAGTTTTTGAAATCATGTACCTTAACGAAAATCATGTAACTTGTTTGTGTGTTTTGAAACTTGATTAACAAAATGAAGTCATGATTAATTTTTTTAAAATTAGTTGCCTAGTTTTGACGATGGAATTAGTTTTGAAACTATTTCGTATATGTGAAAAGTACATTAAAAGAATAGTAGATTAAAATTTTGGATACATAGATTAATTATTTTGAAATTCTGAAAAAACGAGTTCACCCAAACATTAAGAGTATATTAGTAGTTTTACACTATAAGTAACTAAAATGCACTAGTATATGAAACCTTGACTATTTTACTAAGTACTTCGTTTGAATTGACTATTTCGTACAAAAACGCCCACTTAAATTCATCAATTACGAAAACATAAGTGAGATGCTATATGTCAAGAAGAGGGGAAACTCTGAAAGTGGACGAGAGGGGGAGAGAGAGTCATGTGTTTGCACAATATGGTTTTTATATGTATAGAAAAGTTCAACTATTTAAATTAATTATTTTTTTTCAGCAAGTGGATATTTATACGACAAATATCATAAGACGTGGGGCTATTGTAAGGTATAATCTTTATGAAACCATCTACACGGTTTCCATTGTTTATAGGTAAGTTTAAAATTGACATGTTGTTAATTAACAATGCAGTATTTTTTTTAGATACTCAACGAACAAATAATTGAATATATCTAGTTGTGTGTTTTGAGTGTATGAATATATATATTTTTTTTTTACGGAAATGAAAGTAGTCATTATTATTAGTTTGATATTGTAATATATTGACTTGGCACAATAATGCTGTAAACTATGTGATTGCCAAGAAGTTGTTATTAGCTGTAGAAAAACCAAATAAACAAACAAATAATATAGCTTTCATGTGCTTCTAATTTCTACGCTAAAGAACAACAAATATTACTTTTTTATTCTATACTATCCAAAACAGAGAAATTTAATTATAGACTAATCAACTAAGAATTACTAGATTATCAAAGTAGTAAAATAATTAGTTGTTTCAAAATAAAATAAAATAAAGACTATTTCAAAACTATGATCATTTGCTAGTTATATCCCTTCTATGTCCCTCATCGAGAAATATAAGTTACTAATTTTAAGGCAAAAGGTCGAGAAACTCGACGCCACTATTCATGCGCCACAAAACTATGATCATTTCTTAGTATTATTTTTTTCATTATTCAATAGAACTCATTTATTCTAAATGTATTATCACAAATGCATGAAAAAATTACTTAATGACATATAATAACAAACATATGATAAAAAAAATTGTTTTGAATGACAATAATTGTCATAAAAATAATAAAACCTTCTTAATGATTAATGGAAAAAAAAAGCTTTCAATTAGTCATATTTTTGGAATAATTCCAATCATAATCGTACTTTTGGAATAATCTCAATAAATTAAAAAGCCAAATATTCTGAATTTCACTTAAAATATAATATGTATTCCTACTTTCTTTTCACTCAATCATATTAGCATTTTGTAATAAAATAAATTTCACATTGTTTTAATCCATATTAGGGCTATAAAAACGATACGTGTATAAAACTTTATATATATATATATATGTATATATATATATATATATGTATATATATATATATATATTTCTAAGATATGTTATATACATAAATAAGTCATAGGGTTAATTATCACTAATTTATATTTTTTTTCCTCAAACTCCAATATAAATAAACTTCTCTGGTCAAATAATATTAGTATAAAATCGCAGAAATATGTGTTCTCACTAGCATATGACTCGGGCGTTGTTTTTTCAGACGACACACAGTCCAAAAAGAGTATTTAATTGTGACTTTTATTTAGCCCCAAGTGGGTTTCAAAAGAGAGAAAAAAAATTCTGACATAATTCTGAATAGCTGATTTGGACATTTGCATTGAATTTTTTTGCGCAAAGTGCTGATGTATTTTCATGCCCAGTCATATACGCAAAAGTAGTGTATATGTAAGGTTATATGAAACTACATAGTTTATATATATATATATATATATATTTCGGATATGTTTAAGGGCATTGAAATTTTTGGTTTTTGGATGGAGTCAAAGTCAGTTCTAATTAACACGTATATATGTAATATGTATACATAATTTATATATATATATATAAAAACTATGTATATATATATGTTAATTAGAACTGACTTTGAACTGAATTTATATAAACTATGTATGTATATATTACATATATATATATATATATATATATTACATGTACATATAATTAGAACTGAATTTGACTCCATCCAAAAACCAAAAAATTCCATGCCCTTAAGCATAATCTAATCTAATCCGAAAGTTATATAAAACGTTCTCTCACGGCATTTCAATGTTAGACATATGTAACATGCATGTTTTTTTTATTATATTATTTTGTACAAGTTTTACTTTCGCTACCAACGCACATCACAACGTGTCTATATATACACATTAAAGAATATCCGACTTGTGAGAAAGATTCTATGAGACACCAACGCTAAAAAAAAAAAAAAGTCATCCAAAACGTCTACTTCGTTATTGTATATACATATCCAACAAGGTTGCAAATCTTCTAATTTACTATTCAAATTTCATCTACCGTATGAGGACCAAAGAGTACATGTACGTATTAAAAACAGAAGACTCTTGGCCGTATTATTTTCCACCATAACATTTATTTGATTGAAATTATGTCTCTCGTAATACAATATCATTCTATTAATAACACTAATTTTAGAGATTGCCTAACTTTTCGTTAGCCTAAAAAAATGATACTCAGTGTTTTAGAAATATTGGATTATATATAATACCTAAATTTAATTGATTGATTACTACAATTTTTATAATTTTCTACATGTCTTTCTCTACTTTTACCATTGTATTTTAATGCACGTCCTTCATACATTTCGGAAAATACTAATTTGTTGGTATAATTTAAAATGTACAACAAATATAATTGGTTCCAAAAAGAATATGAACAACACTCTAAGCCCCATATGCCTTAATTAAATTTCGGAATTGAATTGCTATTAGAATATAACAAGTCTAAAACCTTGCTTAAATCTAAAACCCAAAGGTTGACTTAAATACTTTTAAATTATATAACGACAACCAACCGAAGGAATAAGAAGAAGAAAAAAAAAATCAAAAATATAAACCAACCCTACCATGTGAGACTTTTGTAGAATACGAAACTTCAACGATGGTACAGCAACTAGTATTATGTGGATACCGAATTTTGCGGCTAAAACTCTTGTATTATAACATTTAGTCTTTCTTTTGGCATATCATATCTACTAATCTCAACGTTGAAGTTGAATTCTTCTTCTTCTACCCCTTTCTTACTTTGTTTCTTTGTGTATTTTTTTTTATTGACAGCCAGACTAATTTTTTATTAGCTGGCTCTCTTTCTCACTACTTCCGTATTTAATTTTTTTATTAGTTTTTGTACTGCAATTGGAGGAAATAATATTGAACTGTTGACATATTTCGATTTTTTTAATTTGTCTGCAAAGTTGTTGGTTAATATAGTGGAAGATCAAATTAATTTTGATTGGATGGCTGTGGGGTTTTTCGTTGGCTTTTAAAAATAATTTTTTGGTCAAACACTCCATGCTATATCTATATATAGAAAGATAGGGTTTGAGAACAAGAAGAACCTCTCATATTATCCAAAGAACAAAAAGGGTATAGAGATATTGAAAGCTTTGTATACGTTTCTTCTGTATACTTGTGTGTGGGTGTGTATATATAATTATAATATATATGGAACCAGTTTCTGGAAAATCATCTGGTCATGGAGGTCTTGTGGTCAAGAAGGAAGATGCTATGAGAGACGTTGAATCTCATGAAGATATTGAAGAAGATAGCACACAAAATTTTTCTCTAAAGGTATAATCATCAATATTTTATTTATTTTTATCATCTCTTTTTGTTCACCGTTTCCTTTATTTAACAAAGTTTGTCTCCTTCTTTCTTTCTTTTTTTAGCAAAGTTTTTTTTTCTCATTCTTGATTGATTTACTTGATTTCGAGATCAATTAAATCATGGGATCATAATCATATTCGATAGGTTAATAATCGAAAACTTTCTGGAGTTAGTTAAAAAAAAGACTAGGTTATTATTCGAGGATCTAGATTTTTATTTTCAAGCTCGTTTACTCATTAATGAATCAGTAGATCTTGTGTTAGGTTCCCTAAGCACATGCAATATAAGTTATTTTATATGCCGGTTGATTTTTGAAATATATAAAATTCAAGTCCTTTCAATGAATTCCAATCAATTTCTATACGTCTCTTCTATATTAATATATATAAGTTTTCTGTAGAACTAATTTATGTATATTGGGTTGGTTTATTATTGACGTCTAACTGCAGATTGGAAACGGAAGATCATATAATGATGAGATTGGAAATGATCAAGAGAAGAAGAGATTATCACCTAAGCAGAAAGACTTGATTAACCAGGTTAAATCTCTATTCATTATAGCCTGATTATGAACCGGATCATATGCATATGACCTTAATTGATAGTCGATGCAAGACGAATCTTCCATAACTAACTAATACACACGTATATATAGATGTAATTAAATAACATAAATATATATACATATATATAATATGGACACTTGATAATTTACTAAATGTTTTTTAAAGTTACGTGTATCATAAGTTTCAAAGTCAATATTCTACACGGAAGCTACATTAATGTGTTCCAACTTGGTCATAAATTTTGACAATTTTCATATTATTATTTTTGTATCGCTTGCATTGTTTAAATGCTTCCAAAATTTAACAACTTAATAATTAATTAGCTGTATCTAGTCTGCTTTTAGTTACCATAAGAATGAGAAATCACAGACGCATTCTATCAATCAATACCTAAATTGCGTGTCCTAAAATTTCAGTATTTTAGACGTTAGTTTCGTTTAAGTAAACAAAAGGGTTTGAAAATCATCTGAGCTATATTTTGACAGTTCAAATTCATAATATACACAGCATATTGGTAGCCGTTAGGGTCTCATTAGCTAGCCAGTTATAAGACTTTAAAAAAATGTAAATTTTATAATTAAAAATTAATTACCATGGATTTGCCATTTGGTGTACTGACAGTAGCAGTGAGTATTATTTTCTAATCTGTCAGTTCAATTAGTCTATTAATACTTGTCATTTTGCAAAAGCAAAGTGAGAAATGTGACTGGTTGTGGTTTGTTCTTATGTATAATAGTGCAAAAATAAAACAAAATATCTAAAGTAGTTGAATTTTATTTTGGCTTCTAATAATATATTTTTTTTGGTGGATTTATATATACAGACCAATAATCAGCTAGAATCTACGAAAGCTGAAATGGGTGAGGTAAGGGAAGAGAATGTAAGGCTCAAAACGGACTTGGGAAGAATAATGAAGGAATACCAAACCCTACAGATGCAATTCAACAACATTGTCCAACAAGAAGCTTCAAAAAAATCCATCATGATGAATCCAACAACAACAACACGCGAAGAAACCGAACTCATCTCCCTCACTCTCGGAAACTTTTCGGGTCTTCCGAAAAGCAATTGTCACAAGGACGATAAATACACTCATCGTGTCGCTCCGGCTTCGAAAAACGGGAAAGAAACGATGGCGATCAACGATGATGGCCGAGAAGGCTTGTCTTTGGGGCTAGACTGCAAGTACGCTAGCGAGCCGTCCAACAAATCGGGAGCGACCGATCAAGGTGGGCCCTCGGGATCTAACCCTAGCACCGAGAGCAGCTTCGAAGAACGGAAGGAAGAGGCCGGAGAGACTTGGCCGCCAAGCAAAGCCTTGAAGCCGGCAAAGAGAGCCACGCCCGAGCAGGAAGAAGTTTTGGAATCTCAAAACCCGGCTAAGAAAGCTAGGGTTTGCGTTAGAGCGCGATGCGATACCCCAACGGTAATTAGTGCAAGTTCACGTTAATAATAATAATTGATATATTATATATACGCATTTAGGGTTAGGGTTTATCAGAGTTTTTCTTTTCCCCATTAATTTTGTGATCATATATTGTGTATAATGAATAATTTTTATGGTTGTGCAACAGATGAATGATGGGTGTCAATGGAGAAAGTACGGACAAAAGATTGCAAAAGGCAATCCTTGCCCTAGAGCATACTATCGTTGCACTGTTGCACCATCATGCCCAGTGAGAAAACAGGTATTATACAATTTTTTTTATATATATCAAATTTACTTATTGACAAATTTTCAACAGTAGCATTGACAAGACTACGTTATACATTTGTAGCCGTAGAACTTTGCCAGTAGTTACTAGTTAATAAAAATAAGGGATTACTCCAACCAAACTAAATATGGAAGGATTTTTTTCATCATTTTTTATTAGCAAGTTCTTTTTTTTTTAAGTATATTATGATAATTTTGGTCGCTGGAATAAAGGCTTAGGATAATGGGAAAAAAAAATCAATATACTCATATTTTGGGAATAATACCTAAAAATAAAGGTTTATTAAACCTGGAAGAAAATGATCTCAATACTTAATTGTTAATTTTTTTTTTCAAAAATTGAAATTGATTTCAGGTACAAAGATGTGCAAACGACATGTCGATCTTGATAACGACCTACGAAGGGACCCACAACCACCCGTTAACGGCGGCGGCCACGGCAATGGCCTCCACAACCTCAGCCGCGGCCACGATGCTCCTCTCGGGCTCATCCTCTTCCTCCTCGGCGACCCGTCCCGATGCCCTAGCCGGCTTCAATACCTTCGAAAGCTCCAACAACAACAATAAGCAATTCTACATGCCCAACAACGCATCAACATACTCTTCCTTCCAAGCCTCACACCCAACCATCACTCTTGACCTAACCTCAACCCACTTACCCAACCCTAACAACAACAATAGCAATAATAATACCTCTCATCATTTTCTCAACAAATTTTCTAATAATTCCAATACATACCCTTCTTCAAGCCTCAGTTTTGGCTCTTCGGATTCCAACAACACAAGCAGCAACATGTCTTGGGGGAACTACGGCACTTCCTCGGCTCAGGCGCAGCAATATCGAGCCGCCCTAGGCGGCCTTGGAAGACAAATCTCGACCCCGTTTTCGCAAAACCCTAATGCCAACAATAACAACTACTACCAAAACTACATCCACCACAAGATATCTACAAACCCTAGCCCTAGTAGTGCCAATGATTCTAGTGCCATCGCGGCCGCGACCAAGGCGATCACCGCGGACCCCACGTTCCAGTCAGCCCTAGCTGCAGCCCTAACGTCCATAATTGGCGGAGGGCAAGGAAGCAACGGTAGCAAAAGCAGCAACATTCTTCAAGGAGAAGTTGTTCCGAATTTGAAGTGGCCCATTGTGAACTCCGGCGACCATCAAGTACATTTTCCGGCGACTACTTCTAGTGCTACTACTAATAACGCTTTATCCGCCACCGGATGCGCGTCGACGTTTCTGAATAAAACGTCTGCTCCGGCGAATCCTCCTGCGGCGGGGAGTCCGATGATGTTCTTGTCGTCGAACTCGCTTTCGTTTTCGACATCCAAAAGTGCTTCAGCGTCTCCAGATGAAGGGTAAAAAAAATTGAAGGGTTTTGTTTATTTTTTTTTATTTCATGCATGTGCATATATGCATGGCACATTTTGGCAAAGATTTTGTTTATATTTGAAACTTGGTACATGTTTTATTTAATACTTTTTTTAGTGTTTTGTTGATTAAATTGTTACATGAAGTTGAAGTTGTTCATAAGTAGGGAAAGTTCATCATATATATACGTTTGATTCAATGAAATAATTAAAGATACCCCAACTATTTATGGACTTTTTATTGGGTTTTCTTTGCACATCCTACTCGTTTTTCTCCTTTCCATGTGAAGGGATATCAATATGTGCCACATGCAATGTGAATAGTACAATACTAGAATGTAATATGGTCAACGTAAGCTCTATATACCAACATTTTACTACGATTTGTAAACTATAACGTGGTTGATCAACTCTTAGTACCTAAAATTTCTTTGTTACTCTTAATTCTTGCCTTCTGCTTGGTACAATATGCATAATAGATGATTCGGCCAACAATTAATAACTAACTTTATGCTGTGGAAATGAGACACATTATGTTTAAAAATAATTGACTTGATAATATTTGTAAATATATACTTACAGAGATACAGTAAAATTCTCTTGTAGATAATTAATTAGTAAAAAAATTCATCAGCATGAGAACAGCCATCGCACGCGGTCAAAGTAAAAGTGTAGATTCTGTTAAATATTTCATTTTGATTTATTTATTAATTAAAATTATGCATCAAAATTATTAACTGGACGGTTAATTTTAATCTAGTATTTATTAAAAAAAAAAACAATGCATTCATTTTAAAAATTGACGCTGTATTTAATACTATATATTTTTCATTCAAAACTTGCTATATTCATGTACTCAACTCAACTAATACTGCGTGATAATTTAGAATACAAATTCGTTTTTGAACATTTTAATTAATACTGGCGTAACAATTGTGCATTACCAATTAATAGTGCACTACCAAATAATACTGGCGTGATATATTTCGTTTTGAATATGCATTTAATAGGGCATTACCGTTTACCAATTACAATTTCTATAATTAAACGCTATTAATATTAACTTATAAATTCAGATATTCGAACTTAATTATATCCCATTTAAATCAGTTAATCTCGGTTAATTGGGCTGAGATATTATCGGTTTACAATATTTAACCTTTGACCGAAATTAATTGTTCACAGTTAACCTAGATTTGGATAAATATCCGATTTAAAGTTAAGAATTTGTAAAATAATCAAGGTTTTCCTAAAATTAAAAAATAGCCAAAATGAGCAGTTTTCAAAAATAAAATTAAGTTTAAGATTAATAATTTTAAAACTAATAAATTGCTTATAATAATTTTCAAAATGTTTAATCTTGTTGTCAAAAAATATTTGACAATTTGACTACTTTACTGAAAACTTGAAATTTTGGTTATTTTGCTAATCAATTAGTTTTAAATTGTTATTTTGTACATTTTTTCCTTAATTCAAATACTTTCATTCAGATTCTAACATTTTATTTTGTATAATTGGATTTTTGAATTGGAATTAAACATCTCTCTCTCTCTCTCTCTCTCTCTCTCTCTCTCTCTCTCTCTCTCTCTCTCTCTCTCTCTCTCTCTCTCTCTCTCTCTCTCTCTCTCTCTCTCTCTCTCTCTCTCTCTCTCTCTCTCTCTCTCTGTTAAGCCTCACAAATTGAAAGAGAATGGAGTCTAATAAGGGTTTATAAGTTCATAAATTACTCATTTGGTTGTCAATTGGTTTTGAGATTGAATCCATAATACTGAACATGATTAATTTATCAAAAAATTAGAAAAATAGCCAATTTAAACGTTTAACATTGCTAAATAGCCAAAGTTTGATAAATCTTAGGTAAATAGCTGTAAATAATGACGTGGTCTAATATATAGAGGTGGCTATTTATCTGAGATTTACGTATGTAAATACATAAAAATGGTTATTTACTTAAGATTTACCAAACGTTGGCTATTTAGCAATATCAAACGTTTAAATTGGTTATTTTCCCGTGGACCCTTAATTTATTTGACAAATTTACTTTCATTTTCCTTGTGGCAAGTTCGGATGTTACAAAGAGATTTTCAGAGTTTTTAAACCCTATCAGTATTTCGCGGTACACGAATGGTGCATGACTGACACATTTGACCCCGATAACCAAGAAAAAGATCAAGGTAAGAATATCACTTGGTACTCTATTTATTCCTGTCTTTAGGAATCGGATTCAATAATTTATCGATGCGGGAAGAAATTGAGATGGGCGTCGACAAGAAAATGCCTTGAAGCTCTAAAACAATTGGGTTCGAGGTAACTTTATCATATGAAGATACTATATGGTCTCTCTCTCTCTCTCTCTCTCTCTCTCTCTCTCTCTCTCTCTCTTATTTGGTATAAAAAAAAGGGGATTTGGGAGATAGAGCAATAGGCTCATAAGTCCCTTGGTACCTACCTATGAAGATATCAGTTTCAAGTTGTGTCGTTTCCTTTTCTTTCGTGTCGTCTTTGGTTTTGTTATACGTGTGTGCTGACGTGTCAAGAATCTACGGGTTGTGTAGATGTTGACGACTGAGATTGACTCTGATGGTTAAGTCTATAAATCAGCGCCAATCTTAGTTAGTTAGGCAGTCTTATCATCAGTTAGTACTATTCAGAAGAAAAAGTGAGGATTGGGATACATGCTGAGTGAAGAGTGAATCGTCTGTGAGGGAGGGAAATTCTTTCTCAGGGAAACAGGAGCGATTGGGTTTTCTGTGTGTTTTCTCACTGGTCTGAAGTACTTTGTAAAGACAGTGGTGAAAGAAAGAACGGCGTTGATCTTGATAATACACTCGAACTACCTTCATTGAGGAGTTCGCGGGGACTAGGCTTTCGAGCTGAACCTCGTCAACAATTTCTTGTGTGTGTGTGTGAATTCTTGTGAGTTCAGTGTTTTTGGGGATTCAAATTCCTACAGTGGTATCAGAGCTTCGTAGCGTCGATCGCGAATTCACAGTTTCTCCTTTCTTGATCCTCAGAAATTCTTCACCCTGGCGGAGTCAGAAGAATCGAATCGCCTCGCAGAGCGTACCGGCGATCAAGATCGGAGCGACGAACCCCCAGCACAGAGCACCAACACCAATTCGACGCAACAGAGCAACCTAGGGTTTCACTCGTGGAATCCATCGTCAGCGATGAGGATTGACATCAAGAAATTTGACGGCACCGGCGATTTTCGTATATGGCGTTGGAAAATCTCGGCTCTCCTCGCTCAACAGAGGTTGCTGAGGGTCATCTCCGACCCTGTGCCATGGCCTGAAGACATTCCTCAAGATCAGAGAGAAGAAATGTCTGAGACTGCCATGGGCACGATAATCTTTCACCTTTCGGATTCGATTATCCGCCTGATTGACAAGGAAGATACACCGTCAAAGGTGTGGAAGAAACTTGAGGAGATGTTTCAATCTCGCTCTCTCTCCAACAAAATCTTCTTGAAAGAGAGGCTTTTTGGGTTCAGAATGGAACAATCAAAGTCTCTGGAAGCCAATTTGGATGAGTTCTTGAAAATGACAATCGAGCTCGCAAACTCCGGTGACAAGGAAGAGCTCAGCGATGAGAATAAGGCAATTATTATTCTCAATTCCCTTCCAGAGGCATACAGGGAGGTGAAGTCGGCGATCAAGTATGGAAGGTCGTCGATCAACTTAGAAGAAGTGATATCAGCGCTCAAGTCCAAAGATTTGAAAATCAGAGCTGACAAGAAGACCTCCGGTGATGGTGAAAATCACATGGCTCGTGGCAAACATCAGCGCAAGAACACCGATGGTAGCAACTCAAAGGCCAAGAACCATGGCAAAGCACCTGCCAAGACCAACAACCAGAGTCCCAACCCCAACGCCGACAAGAAGTGTTTCTACTGCAACAAAATGGGTCACATCAAGAAGGACTGTTACTCATGGATTAAGAAGAACAAGGAAAACCAAGCTAGCACATCACAAGGTCCCCAAGACTCGACAAACTTTGGTGATGGCTACAACGACGGCGAAGTCCTCATGGCATCAGGGAATCTCAAAGCCTCAGACTGGATTCTTGACTCTGGTTGCACCTACCATATGACTCACAACAAACACTGGCTGTCAGACTACCATGGACTCGATGGAGGGAAGGTAATCATGGGTAACAACCATTCTTGCTCTGTTGCTGGTATAGGAACTGTTAGCATTAGGATGGCTGATGGTGTTGTGAGATTCTTGAAAATGTTAGATATGTTCCTGAATTGTCTAGGAACCTGATTTCTATTGGAATTCTTGATTATTTGGGTTATACTAACAAAATAGAGCAAGGCTCTATGTATATTGCAAAAGGTGATGTTGTTTTGAAGGGAACCAAGATAGCAGGTCTTTATTATCTTATTGGAGAGACTCTCCATGGAGACGTGTCTGTTGCCTCTACCCAAAATGACAGCAAGACAACACTGTGGCACCGGAGGCTAGGCCATATCAGTGAGAAGGGCCTACTACTCATGAGCAATCAGAAATTGCTGGGAAAAGATAAAGTCAGTAAACTTGACTTCTGCGAGCACTGCATTTTGGCAAAGCAACACAGACAGAAATTCTCCTCTGGAAAACATACATCTACTCAAGTCCTAGAGTATATCCACTCAGATTTGTGGGGACCCTCAAGAACCGCTACACATGGTGGTAATTTCTATTTCTTATCTATAATTGATGATTTTTCCAGAAAAGTTTGGATATATTTGTTGAAACACAAAAATCAGGCTTTTGAAAAATTTAAAGAATGGAAAACTTTGGTTGAAAATCTGACTGATAAAAGGGTTAAGACTTTGAGAACAGATAATGGTCTTGAGTTCTGTAATGCTGAGTTCGATCAGTTTTGTGCCAATGAGGGTATTCAAAGGCATAAAACTGTGAGACTGACCCCTCAGCAAAACGGAGTTGCAGAAAGAATGAACATGTCTTTGCTGAACAAAGCTAGGAGTATGCTTTTCAATTCCGGGTTGGCTAAGGCTTTCTGGGGTGAATCAATGGTCACCGATGCTTACCTTGTGAATAGATGCCCTTCAAGCGCAATTGAATTCAAGACACCTGAAGAAAAGTGGAGTTCAAGACCACCTGATCTCAACCACCTGAGAGTGTTTGGCTGCTCTGCATATGTTCATCAAAGTCAAGGCAAACTGGAACCAAGAGCCATCAAATGCGTGTTCCTAGGATATCCCCGAGGTACAAAGGGGTATAGACTGTGGGTAAGGGAAGGTAATGGTTTCAAAATTATCAATAGTCGAGATGTGATATTAATGAAACTGTTTTCCCATGTCAAGCGTGTACTAACCCAAGTTCTAGTGATGTGAGTGTCACTAACCCTGCAGAAACCTTAGAGAATATTATTCAGGTGGAGCCAGCAGCTCATGTCACATCACCACAACCCCAAGGTCTAAACACCCCAAGTGACCATGAAGACCAGAACATTCAAGTCTCAGGGCATGTTACTGAGTCCAGTGGTCAAGCTGATCACGAGCAAGACAACAGTGAACAAGAGATGACAAGTCACAGCAGCTCGGAGCAACCTCAACAACATCTTGACTACCTTCTGACAAGGGATAGAGAGAAGAGAGTGTCAAGGCCCACTCAGAGATATGGGTTCTCTGCATACTCCGAGATCCTTGCCTACGCTTTCACATCGGCCTTGGAGATACAGATGAATGAGCCTCTCTTCTATCAAGATGATGTTACTGGATCAGACTCAGCAAAGTGGAAGGAAGCAATGAGAGAGGAAATTGAGTCTCTCTACAAGAACAGAACCTGGGTCATGGTTCCCCGGCCCAAAGATCAAAAGCCGGTGACATGTAGATGGCTTTACAAGATCAAAGAAGGTGTGAACAGCTCTGACAAGCCTTGGTTTAAGGCCAGACTGGTGGCAAAAGGTTTCACACAGGTTGAGGGAATCGATTACAATGAGATTTTCTCTCCTGTGGTGAAGTACAAAACCATAAGGATAATGCTCGCCCTTGTGGTCCAGTATGACTTGGAATTACAGCAAATGGACGTAAAAACAGTGTTCCTTCACGGTGACTTGGAAGAAGTCATTTATATGGAGCAGCCACCGGGATATGAAGTGCACTAGGGCAAAGACATGGTGTGTCTCCTAAAGAAATCTCTGTATGGTTTGAAGCAGTCGCCGCGTCAATGGTATAAGCGCTTTGACACGTTCATGATAGAGCAAGAATACAACAGGAGTTCATATGACGCATGTTTATACTTCAAAGGAAGTGAGATTCAGGAAAGTGTCTACCTTCTCTTATACGTTGATGATATGCTACTAATTAGTAGTTCAGCGACAGAAATATCAGAACTCAAAAAGATGTTGAGCAAAGAGTTTGATATGAAAGATTTAGGTGATTCCTCAAGGGTCCTTGGAATTGACATCATCAGAGACGGGAAAAAGGGGATACTGGCCTTGTCTCAGCATGGTTACTTAGAGAAGCTTGTTGACAAATTTGCCATGAGAGATGCCAAGCTAGTGACTCAACCTTTGGCGAATCACTTTAGTCTCTCAGCGAGTCAATGCCCTGTGTCAGCATCAGCAAAGCAGGCCATGCAAGATGTCCCGTACTCAAGTGCAGTTGGCTCGGTCATGTACACCATGGTGTGTTCAAGACCTGATATCGCTCATGCCATCAGTGTTCTTAGCAGGTACATGTCCAATCCTGGTAAGGAACACTGGCTGGCTATGAAGCATCTCTTAAGATACTTGAAAGGCACCACTGATGTGGGTTTGGTGTATCACAAGAGAGGCAGTACAGTTCTGGTGGAGGGATTTGTAGACTCTGACTACGCAGGGGACAAAGACAGCAGAAAGTCAACTACCGCTTATCAGTTCCTGATTAATGGCAATTGCGTGAGCTGGAAGTCACAGTTACAGCCAGTTGTAACCTTGTCCACAGCAGAAGCAGAGTACATTGCTGCCACTGAGGCAGTAAAGGAAGGCATATGGATTCAAGGACTGCTAAAGGAGTTACGTGTGTTCCAAGGCACAGCAACTCTCTTCTCCGACAGCCAGAGTGCGATCCATTTGTGCAAGAATCCAGTGTTCCACGACAGGACTAAGCACGTTGACATCAAGTACCACTTTATCAGGGAGAAGATCACTGAGGGCATCATCAACATCGCGAAGATCAGCACCGATGATAACCCGGCAGACTGTGGTACAAAAGTGGTAACTCTAGGAAAGTTTCGGTTATGTCTGAAGCTTCTTGGAGTAGATGCAACGTGACCAGGAACAGAATCGAACAATGAATCAATTGAAAGGTTGGTTGAGTGTATGCAAGATCAAGGTCACTTGAAGACTGAGGTGGAGATTGTGAAGATATCAGTTTCAAGTTGTGTCGTTTCCTTTTCTTTCGTGTCGTCTTTGGTTTTGTTATACGTGTGTGCTGACGTGTCAAGAATCTACGGGTTGTGTAGATGTTGACGACTGAGATTGACTCTGATGGTTAAGTCTATAAATCAGCGCCAATCTTAGTTAGTTAGGCAGTCTTATCATCAGTTAGTACTATTCAGAAGAAAAAGTGAGGATTGGGATACATGCTGAGTGAAGAGTGAATCGTCTGTGAGGGAGGGAAATTCTTTCTCAGGGAAATAGGAGCGATTGGGTTTTCTGTGTGTTTTCTCACTGGTCTGAAGTACTTTGTAAAGACAGTGGTGAAAGAAAGAACGGCGTTGATCTTGATAATACACTCGAACTACCTTCATTGAGGAGTTCGCGGGGACTAGGCTTTCGAGCTGAACCTCGTCAACAATTTCTTGTGTGTGTGTGTGAATTCTTGTGAGTTCAGTGTTTTTGGGGATTCAAATTCCTACACTACCTTTGGACAATAGTCACTTTTCTCTAAGTAATTTATGTGCAACTCCTTTACCATGCTAAGCTCAAGAACTCAAGCTCTGAGAGAGAGAGAGAGAGAGAGAGAGAGAGAGAGAGAGAGAGAGAGAGAGAGAGAGAGAGAGAGAGAGAGAGAGAGAGAGAGAGAGAGAGAGGAATCATAACTGATTTGTGTAACTGCTCAACTAATTTTCTCATTGACTTGATTTGACTATATATACATACAAGAGTTTATATGATGGCCTTACACGTGTACATAACTTAGTTTGAATCTAAGGGCTGTAAAGCCTTCTCAGACTTTACTCTAATAGGCCGTTACACTACAAAAAACATGGTACGTCGGAAATCATTCTACTTCCCTAACCATGTTAAATTAGCTCTAGAAAATTGGAAGCAGCTTGTTACGTACCATCAAGTTTTAGTTTGTTTGACTTTCTATGTCAAAGTCCTCGAAACAATCTGCCTAGCTCCAAAGGGAAGCCTAAGCGTTATAAGTTTTTTAGAGAAAGGCGTGCAAGTGCTCGTTGAAGGTGGAAAGTAAGCTGTATTCTTCCGTCTAGAATGTTCAACCTCGTATGAACAAACAAATAAATAAATAAACAAACAATCATCCTTATGTTTTCAGAAAAGAGATTTTCACACCTATGTACTTCATTCTGGTCCGTAAGCCACATTTGGGATAGTAGTTGAGAAGAGACTTTCGAACTTTGGTGAACGAGTGTGTTGGTATTATGTTTCAAAAAGTGACAGATTGACTAATCTGCTTTTAAGAGTTTATGGAATTATATATTGTGCTTATTCCGTTTGATCTCTGCTTGCCAATGGATGTTTAACCTTATGCTCCACAGAAAAATAAAAATAAAAAAACATTGATTATCAATTTATCAAACATTTATACACTTTGCATATTTAAATAGAGAATTATGTCACATGTCTTTGCTTCCTTTCTTGGTCTCAATCTCCCAACTCCAAGTTGTCAGGTAAATGCTCTGTATCCATAGGAAGGAACCTAATTTTGGGCATTTTCTTTGCTTCAAATCTAAAATCCTCAATTTTCTTCAATCCAAATACATAAAAGATGAAATTTCCCATATAATTTTGGCAACCGAAAAAAGAAATTTTTCGAGGAGCTTCAAGAGAGAGAAGAATTCGGAATACCAGCCTAACAACACTCGAAGAAGTCTTCTTGAACATCTCGAGACAAGCGGAGCTTGAGATATCTTTCCCGCCAAATCTTTTGATTACCGTTTTTGATAAATTTCATTGCACTTCACAAATACCGTTGGGAGCTAAATTTGTGGGAATTCAGGGATCAGATTCGGAAAATCCTCGAGATGTGATGGTTGAAGTGTATTGGGATCAAGACGACTCCGGTTCTCTCTGCATTTATGGTCACTCTCACAAAAGTCCGATTCCTCTTGGTGTTGCACAATGCTACGATTGGATTCAAACTCAAAAGCCAGAGGTTTCTTGATTGATCCGAACCAAATTGTGACTAGCGATTCACGGAACTAAAACATTTTTCTCATACCGTTTTCACCATTATATCTACTGTTGGGTCACCACTTGCATGCACTTTTTCATGTGATTCATGGCAATATTTTTAATAATATGTCATTAATTTCCACCTCATTTGGTTACGCGCTTAGTCGACCAGTTCACAACTAACCCCAAGTTTTTACATGATGTTAAGTGATGTTTATTATTCCCTATGCAAATTTGAATCGCAAAACGCCACATGATAATCGGAAAATTTTCATTTTTCGAAAGGTATCCAAGTATCGACAGGTCTTTCTTCACTTCGTTGTAAATAAAAGGGTGATACCCTGCAATTTTTCGAATACGATCGAACTTGAGTCATAAAGCCCCAAAACTTCAAAAATTCCAGTGAAAATTTATAATCAATTAACAGTCGACATTTTTAACCTTATTTTCAATCAAACTACTATTAAAGTATAGCTACTAGTATCAATACTGATAATTTCAATCAACCTACTACTCAAGTACTACTGCTAGTATTAACTACTGAAATTAGATAAAATCTGAAGTTTATCCTAATAAATAAAAAAGTAATATTATATTTACCATTAAATATTATTCTCCCGCGCTATATTTCCTTTATCATCTCGAATCTATTTAAAACAAAATTTAGGAAACAAGTAATATGACTTCTATTCAGTATGTGGAAGACGTTATACTTCCCCAAATTTAAGTTTCAGTCGTTCCAGTCTCTTAGCTATCACTAATAAAAGGTTATATATATTATGATAATTTTATCCAAGACCGTTTTCGAGATAAGATAGTGTACTTTGCCATGATTTTGTGACTAGATGTTGTCCCATAAATAGTGCTACATACAAAGTGGGAAAGTGACAACTAATTTGATGAGCATAGAAAGGATGGTTCATTCAAGATTAATAGCACAACCATTATACACAGTAATACCGCAAAAGGCCAAAATAACGTCAAAACCAAGCACGGAATGGAATTTGAGATGCAGATTGTTTCATTATAAACTAGAATCCTATGATGTACATTCACTCGCAAACACTCAAATAAGCAATGAAAAATAAAATAAAATAAAGGCTCTTGCCCAAACACAACCCTCTACCTATAGACAGCAGTTACCAACTGTGTTCACAAACATATTTGAAATCCCAAATGCATATATTAAATAAATCCACAAAAAAATAAAAAAAGTAAAACAAGAACTCCTGACAAACATAAACCTTTTCTTTTCTGTGTTTAAGCTCGTCCATGAAACTCATTTTCCCTTGTAAAATTACCTTCTCCATTCAGCCTGCGTAACTTTTCCTGCAAATAAAAAAAAACACACGAGTGTTAATTCGAAACACAAAAACAAAACCAAAATAGAGCAATCATACCATTTCCTTCTCGGGACAGAGATTTTTCGTTTTTAATGCCTCCTTTTCCAGCAGATTGGACCGGTCTCTGAGTTCTGGGCGACTGAGAGGTGACCTTGCTGTTTGGCAGGGAATGGCGACGGTTGTGATTGCTCTTCTCTATCACTTCCGGTGCCAACTTTGGCGAGCCTTGTGCTCTCAGCTTCGCTTTTGCAGATTCGGTCGCTGCCATGTAACTCGGTATAGCAGGAGAGTTCTGAGACCCATTCTCAGCCCGTTCTTGCTTGGCTGGTGTGGAGGTTTTCCGGCCAGATTTCCCGTTTTCAGTGACTGTTAGGTCGTCTTTCAGTCCCGACCCACCGTTCGCAGAACCATTCTCGCCGTTCAAGGAACTATCGTTGAAACTTAAAACCTGTGATTCAATGATAGCCTGATCTTCATCACAAAGCTCAATCTCTTCTTTGCCAACGCGTGTCTCTTTAGGAGGCTGTGCATCGGCTACGGCTTGATCACCGAAGGACAAATCGGGTTTTTCTATTGGAACTATCGGCTCATGGACTGGCTCTGAATCGGGTAGAATCGGTGGCGTCTCCAATATCTCTTTCTTGACCCCCTCACTGGGTGTCGTTTCTTTCTTAGCCTCTTTCTTTACCTTCTCATTGGAGGTTGACTCTTTTTTTGTCTTCTCGTTTGAAGTGGCCTCTTTCTTTGCCTTCTCAGCGGAATTCCTAACATGTTTTTCCGGACCATCAAGGCTTGGATTGATGAGTTCTTTTTCAAGATTCTGCTTTGCCTCTGAATCAGCTTCAGACACGACAGAGTTCTCAACAACAGGGTTATGAACCTTCCTCAGGTTTCGTTTAACTTTTTCGAGCTCAATCTGAGGATTTTCCTGTGCCGCCGGCTCTGGAGGATGGCTAGAGGACTTCCTAAAACTACGCTTGGGTTTCTCAAATTCAGAGGTCGCTTGAACAGGGACACTTTCTGCATTAGTGGCATGAGGTCTTCGGGTCCGCTTCGATCTGTTTGCCTGAGGCTCTGCAATCTGCCCATTTGCGTGCTTTTTCTGAGATTTCGAGTCCAGAACTTTTTTCGGCTGGGAAATCGGTTTCCAGAAGTGGGTTGATGACCAGCGTTCCAACCAGCTCATAACAGAATTCGGGTCACCAGATTCATAATGCACATACAGAGGCGCCACATTGGGTGATGGAGCAAGAAGCTATGACAAACAAACCAGATTATCAGCCATTGAGATTAAGAGAAATAAAAAGAAAGAGTGAAGCCCTATCATTACAAATGAACTTGATAATTCCTGGATGACACTAATCAAACTGCTGAACCTATTCGTATCCACTAAGTTACCAGGATTTAACTCCGAAGTGACATCATTAACCAGAAAGAAAAGTTCAAAGAATGCTCGTAGGCAATTTCGATACACAAGTCGAGAAAAAAAAAATTAAAATAAAAAAGAGCCAATGGTTTCTTCAACGTTTATACTACTACCACTATTCACATCAAATATTGATAAAATTGCTCAAAGAAGAATCTCGTGGCAACATTTTACTATGCCTTAATGCGATACCCGCAAGCATGAAAAGTTCTGCAATTATCATATACCTTGCGAATGAAAGCATTTGTTGAGAGCTTTGTCATTTGTTCAGGTATGTTTAGTCCAACTGGATCCACGGACTTTCCATCCTGATAACATGGGATTCAATACAAGATTATATACAAATAATAATAATAATGATTACTACAATAGAAAAACAGTGGATGCCAATAATCAGTTCTCAACAGTTTACTGGTGCCTGGATAACAGATATTTACCAGGGATGGAAGAAGACTACACTTTCCTTGCACCTCAATGCCAATATCAGAAGCTCGAACCCTTTTCCCACGAATTAGTGCCTGAAACTTGACAATTCCCAACATACTGCACAAAGTAGCAACAGCTTGTCTTCTAACCAAGTGCCCACGAATAAGTGCTTGAAGCCTTATAATGCCTTTAAGTGCCCGAAACGCCCTGCGAGCCTTTATATGGTAAATATCAAGTCAGTGACGTGAACTAATCTTTGACTCAAAAAACAGAAAAAGAAAGAAAGAAGAAAGTAACTACAAAAGGAAATAAAAAAAATTTGTGCAACCATGCATGCAACGTGAGATATATATAAAAGCGACAACTCATGGAGGCTGTTGCTCAATTTAGCTACAGCAGACAACTTGACCTCTCAATTAGGTCTACCCCCTTCATCATCAAATTCACTGGGAGATCCAATCACTAATGTTGATCAATGAAATAAAATGATATACCAGCAATAAAGAGTTATACGTTAGACCAATAAGCTAAAAAAATCTAAAATGTGAATATTAATAGAAAACATCAGCTTTAAGCTAGGGGTTGCAGAAGTTCAAAGCAACAGAAATAAAAGACGGTTTTACAATATAAACTTTTTAAGTAAAAACGGCGTGAAGTTTGATACAAAAGTATATATCCGAGCAAGAGTAAACCCAAGGCTGCGTTCATGAAAGATTTACCAGATAACCTCTGAACGTAGCCTGCACAATAGTCGCAGATTGCTCTTCCCGAATTTGCTCGGGATCTTTAGGGGCATCTTGAGGTATTAATCCATACGTTTCTGCATTTTGGCTTCCTTCCAATACTATTCCCTCATTTCCATGTCCAGTTTCCTTGTTCTCCACTCCCAAATGCCCTTCATCTCTATCGGTAGCATTAGGGAATGTATGTGAAACAGGAGGAACTCCTGTTGCCTTGGCAGCAACCACCACCTCTCTCTCGTACGGATATTTCTACAGAGCAAATGCCATTAAAAGTTTTAAAATTGAATCATTATAGGGGCACAATTATAACTGCACATAATTAGTCAACTAACATAAAAATGTAACCCAGGAATGGATAACGAAATATAACTACAGTTTATACTTGAAAGACTAGCCTAAATCTTTGTACACGTGCGAAAAAAATCAAGTCTTTTGCATATCAGATTTCAAATAAATAAAAACAGCTCATTTGTAAATCAGTGCAATGAATACACGGTTGTTTGAGTTTGTGATGCAATAAGGTGTAATACCTCTCTTCCTTTCAACCCTTGATTCTTCGACAATTTCTTTCCAAATAACACAGTCTTGATCCATTTTGCAGGAGATTTTCCCATTGCACCACACTCAGCACCTGTTCAAAAATCATAATTACAAATTATATGGAAAAAATAAAACCCAAACCCAACGCAATTAATTCGCAATCATAGAATTGAAAACTAAAACAACACGACAGAATCCGAACTAACGCGATGCATATAGGAACGGAAATGCATGCATAAATGAAGCAAAAAACACATTTTGGATTGCAGAAGAAATCAAACGAATAAAGAAGACTCTAGATTCCCTTTTTTTATAACGGGAAATCGGACCCGGAGATTAACTTCCTAAAATAGTGCCATAAACATTAGGTTTCACGTGGGTACATACAAAACACAGATCTTTAAAGCACTGATATGCTCTTTAAAAGCTTAACACTTGCACTAACTGACCAGGATCATGTTACATCAATAACAAAAACACATTAAAGAACTATTACTTGATATCGGAATATATGTCTTGTTAACAGATCCAAATCGTGATTTAGGAATTCACAGTATAACTCATTGACTCTTTAACTAATGCACATTTCGTACATTTTCCCATACCCAATTATAATACTCCATTAAATACTACCATAGAGAGGAATTTCTAAGTGATTATCTGCATAAACAAAGACCACAAACACGACGAATTTAAAAAACGCGAACACAAAACCCTGAACTGAACCGAAACATCACAACACCGAAAGAAACCCTAGTACATACAAGATCTGCTAAGCTCGCGAGAAAACCCACCGCTAAATCAACGTCGACGGGACCAGATCTGAAGCTCACCTGACGAAAGTGACACCTCGGAACTCCAAATCTATCATTCCTGTTTCACGCGAACAAGAAAAACCTCAAACAATCACAACATTTCCGCGCAAAAAAAAAAATTACAAAAATGAAAAAAAGAATGTGAAAATGCTACATAGAACAATTAGAGCATCGCATGAGAGATTTTAACAAATAAAAAAAAAAAACTGGGCCGATGCTAGTGTACCATGAGAGAGAGCTTGAAAATCAAGCAAAAATGCCGATCTTAAAGCTTTTGTTTGTCTCTCTCTCTCTCTCTCTCTCTCTCTCTGCTTCGCTTAACTCTCTCTCTCTCTCCTCAGTACTCTAAAAACTCTTCGAGTGAAGAGCCAAAGAAAAATACACAGAACCGAAAGGAAAAAATAAATAAAAAATAAAATAAATGTAATAGAGTGGAAGACTATGTTCGGGTGCGGTGCGGTGTATGTCTTTAAAAGTAAGAGTTTATTCGTGACGAATTAATTCGATTACTTACTTTACGTTTGGTAGCTGATTCAATCGAACGGCTTTGGGAGAGTGTTACTGTACGGGTGAGTGTAGCATAATAAAAGCGCTTTTGAATAAAGGAGGGTAGTGGCGTTGGTTGTCCCGAGTGTAGTTACTTCAGAAACAAGTGTCCACAGGTTAATCATTAAGTTAAATTACTGTTTTATCCCCTTCATTTTCTTCCGAAGATAACTATCCCACGCGCACGAGCATCCGAAACTGTTTTTTAGAATCTCTTTTTTTTTTTTTTAATAATTCAATTTTTACGTATCCGAGAACCAGGTTGTGGAGGGTCCCCGACACGGTTCGGTGCAAAATCGTGTGATTTACAAAAACCGGCGTAGTTCAGTATTTAAAAAAAAAAAAAACAAGGTATAAAACCGAAACTCCTCGAGCTCATTTTTTTATTCTATACCAAAAATTAGGGCTTTTTTCCTCGTCATTCCGCTGAAGGATCTTCACTACTTCTCACCAATTTCTTAAGTTTTTCGATAGTCCGATGTTGAATATTCACTGCTTATCAGTGAAACAGTTCGGGTAAGTGACAAACATCGGCAGTTCTAAGGATTAGTTGATACTTTGTTGTTTTTTTTAATTTAAATGTGGGTTTTTGATGTTCAAGTTTGATACCTAGCTCGCTTTTTATTTAAAGGGCGTTGTAGATTTATAGTCAAAACTAAACTATAAAATTGGGATGTAGCTAACGTTTGCAAACGTTTAGGAAAATAGTCAATGACAATTATATTTGACTTAAATATCCTTATATTAAACATGTTATAATTAACAAAAAAAATTAAATAATTTAAAAAATTCGACAATTAATATACCAATGGTGAATTCCGACGAAATTCTACAGTAGTAGACATGATTTTTCATCCAACACAATGTATCTATTTTTTAAGCTCTTCACGCCACGAATCCGTAGGATTTGAAATCACTCAATTTCGAATTCATATGAGGAAGATATGGATTTTTGAAGTTTTGATGAGAAAAAAAATCTGTATGAGAGAGAAAGAGTGACGAATCGCTATAAAAAAAACGCTGAAAGGATAAAATGAAAATTTTGAATGATTTATTCAAGTACAACCTCATTTGTTTGGCTATTATATCTCAAACATGATGTTTGAAATAGCCTATTAAGTTACAAATTTCTTATTTAAATAGGTAAGGTAATGTTTATAATTAGTGTATATTGCAAAAATCTATGCATATTGAGACAAGGATTGAGATTTTTTTTTATATCTAGTTTAGTAATTTTCGTATGTCTTTTCATAGTATAACATAAGACAAAACAAAAACACAAAAAAAAAACCTATACATGCGAGAATTTCAAATATATATTCTAGATTGTAGTTATTAACATTTAAAAAAAAAAAAAAAAAAATCACGGGATACAAACAAAAACAGCTTGTTTTCATTTACAGCAAGAAATGAGAGCGAACTAGTCAATAAGAATGAGCAGCTTGTGGTTGAGCTTTCTCGATTATTTTGTTTGCCTTCGTACTCGTCATCAAAGTGGTCTTTTACGTTTCCTTTATGATGTTTCACATATTGTTTTGGTATTTCGGTGAATAGCGATCATGATTATGCCATCTCAAGATTATCGGACATTCAAGACGTGTGTGTGTGATAAATTCAACAGTATTAACTTTCTTTTGGTAATTTTTGCATTATTTTATATGAGCTTGTTCAAACATTAAATGTATTATTTTGGAGCTAAATGCCATGATTTTCAAATTAATTAAGACTAAAATAAAAGTGTGATTGCAAAACCTGAAGAAGATAATGGTTTTTTTAAGTGAAAATAATTATGGATAACCAAAAACTTTAAACTAATTAATATGTCCCAATTTTCAAATGAAATGGTGGTTGTTAATCTTAAATGCTTATGAATAATTTTGAGGAATAAACGTTTCCCATCAAGAAAGTTGATAAGACGTGATAATGTGTTTTAGCCTAACGGTAATTACGAAGCTTTATGTGACTTGTGTGCATTGCAGCATTAGGTACTGAGTCAAATGCATTGAGTTGATTATGACTATATTCGATTTTTGTTTTCCTTTCTTTGTCTTATTTCTTTTAACAATATGTTACTGTATAAAAGAGAATAGTGCTTGATTAGTCACTTGTAAATTTAATTTTCAAAATAATAACAATTTCATATAGTTTAGTTTTGTGGTATGTACTTGATTTACTTTCATTTTTATAGGTGATTTTAAAAAGCTTTCTTTAGACTAAACGGTCCTCAACCTATTGAGTTTGAGGTATTTTGTCCCTAAATTTGTTTTTGCAAGCAAATAGTCCATAGCCTTTTTAAAAGAGGTGAGTCGAGTTTCTTCTGTAATACACATCGTTGAAATTTCCAATTCAATTTTTTGTGAATTGTTACTCAAAATTTTCAATTGAAATATCGATTTTTTTTTTTTTTTTGTGACTTCTTACTCAAATTCTCAATTCTATAAGAACTTGGACATATCACCCATTCATCAGAACTTGGACTTTGGACTTTGGACTTCGAGGATCTTTCAATTGGCCCTCTTTCTCGTCGAAGATCCCAAAGTTTTGCAACAGACCTCACAATGAATAATGGAATAATAGAAAAAATAATACATATATATGAAGTATATTTGTATAATTGAGAAGAAAATGAAAACTCAACAGCTATACTTGATATTAAACATTGAATTTATGGGGTACGGAATATGTGGGGTTAAACTTTGACTTTTTATAATATATAATGGCCTCGTTCGTCTGGCATAGCTTTGTTTTTAAAAAAAATGCTTTTAGATTTAGTTTTTGAAAAAAAAACTGTTCTTTTCAAAAATTGACAAGGTGTTTGGTAAACTGTTTATAAAACAGTTGTTGCTAGTAAAAAAACTGATTTAGCGTTTGGTAAAATAAATATATTATAGTAAAAAGACTAAAATAGACATGTTCTTAATAATTAAATAATAATTATTAATATGTTTATTTATATACATATATATGATTAATATTTTGTACGAGGATATTACAGTAATTTATATACCAAACTTAAAAACACTTTTTCTAGAAGCTATAAGAATCCTGGTTTTTCCATCTCATGTACAAAATCTAAAATCGCTTTTGAAATTTTTTGTAAAAACAATTTTATCAAACACCAGATAAGTAGTTTATTTTTTTTCTAAAAACAAAAACAAGACTTTTAATCTGAACCAAAAGCATGTATGGATTTTAACTTTGACTTTCTATAATGTTGTAGTAGCCGTTATATGAGTTGTTATAACTTGTAACAACCTCTCAACTACGCATTTTTGTTGAAATTTGGTGGTAAACATTAATCAATAGACTTAGGACAACTTTGATGTACATAGTACAACGGTGAGATGAGAATAGATTTATATTAAACTCATCTATTTTCCGTTAAATGGATTACATCTCATTCGGTTGTGTGAGTCATATGTAAATATGTAATTAATTTGACATCTTTATTTTTCTTTTTCATTTTTTTAAAGAACGAGACCCTTGTTTTAATAGTAACTTATTATTAAAAAAAAATCGTTATAAAATATACATAAGTGAGATACTTTATGATTCATTGAAATTGTCCATAAATAACAATGCGTTACACATGAGTTTTAGGAGGGGTGTGCACGGTCCGGTCCGATCTAAAATCGGTCAAAAAATCAAACCGAACCGGTTTAAACGGTTTTAAAAAATTAAACCGGACCGGACCAAATAAGAAAAAAAATCGGACCGGACCAAACTGGTTAAAACGGTCCGGTCCGGTTTAAACCGTTTAGACCGTTTTTGACCGGACCGTTTTGGACCGTTAGACCATTTTAAACCGTTTTAAACCAGACCGTTTTATATTAACCTATTTTTTATTTATATTTCCTTATATAATATTCGGTCCGGTTCTCTTTTAGACCGTTTTGGACCGGAACTTCTTAGACCGGACCGATTTAGACATATTTTTTTAATAATTTTTTATTTAAATACTAACCGGTCCGGTCCGATCTAAACCGCGGTTTAAAATTTTTAGACCGGACCGGATCGTTTAAAAGTTCAAATCGGACCGGACCGGAGCGGTGAAATTTTAAACCGTTTAAAACCGGACCAACGGTCCGGTCCGGTTTACGGTTTTACCGGTTTTTTTGCGCCGCCCTAAGTTTTAGCAGAAGAAGGTATCCAAAAACTTGATAATGCTATAATAGGCATACTATATTATGCAAGGAACGGGTTTGGACATCAATTGAAGTAAATAAGTGGCTTATTCAACATTCTTATTTAAAAAAAAAAAAAAAAAAAAAAGACAAATCCTAAAATGTTTAGTGACAAACATGTCACTAAACACTCATATTATATTATTCCACATTCCTACTTTTTTTTTATATAAAAAAGGCAGATCTAAGAATGTTTATTGACAAACATGTCACTAAACACTCATAGATTTGTCTCTTTTTTTAAGTAGGAATGCTGAATAATCAACTTATTTACTCCTAACTAGCTGTGAATAATTATGTGCAAGTAACTACAAAATATTAGATATGATGCAATTAGGAAAGAGAAACAAATTTGTGGAAATTTTAAAATACCACAGTTAAAAATGGTAATTTCAAAAGTATCTAAAATCTTTCATGAAATACCGCATTTTTTAAATATAGTTGATTTTTCCCTTATTGCAAATGAATTTATAAACATGAAAAAAGAAAATTAAATGAAATTGTAAACTATAAAAATAAAGTAAAAAGTAGAAACGATAAGAAAAATATTATAAAAATAATTATTTATAAAATAAAAGGGACAATATATAGGTACGAACAAATTTTTCCATAGAGAGTAGCCGCGAAATAAATTAATTAGCATGGATGTAAAAAAATTATCAACACGAAATTTGGTAACCTTTAAATCATTAGAATAAATGGAGTTGAAGTGATTCAATAATAACACCAAAATTTCATATTTGATGTAATTTTTTTTACACGGAATAAATAATATTACACTATTTTTTTTATGTTTAAACTACAAATTCATTATGCAAAATTTAAAGAAAGATTGAACTTGACCAATGAGAGAAAAGCAGTCTTGAGCAAAAAATGAGAGAAAAAACGGGGAAAGCTTCTAGAAAATCCACCCACTCACCTACATTTCAGTATTTCACAATAAGTGTGGACAAAGACAAAATAAAGATTGTTTAAAAATGAAGACCGAGAGAAACACCTCTACTTATCCCAAAATTCCGACCTTAAATTTTACTAAATTTTATTAAAAAAGTCATTGGTCAAAGAATCTTTATACCATCATGATCATATACTTCATTATACGGATCACCACAACATATTAAATTTAATATTTGTTATAGTATCACTCGTTAATATATTTATTTCTAGCGTCTGAAACATGAATCCATAGATTATTCAAATATGTATCTATAATATAGATAATAAAGAGCACTTCATCTCCCACTTTCATCCTGCGGCCGTCACGTGACTTCGCCAGGCAGCGACACGTGACGGTCTTTAATTTTTTTTTTCAACCTTTAATTTTTTTTTTTGCATTTAATTTTTTTTCCTCTCTCATCA
Organism: Urtica dioica subsp. dioica; assembly: GCF_054948205.1. NCBI lineage: Eukaryota > Viridiplantae > Streptophyta > Magnoliopsida > Rosales > Urticaceae > Urtica > Urtica dioica. The sequence continues at coordinate 20,107,662 of NC_142765.1, forward strand.
ATATATTTTGTATGATATTTTCATGTATTATATATATACATATATATATATATATATTCTTGGAAAAACTATGCGGTATTAATATTACATGTACATTTTATATGTTATTGTTTGATATATAATACATTTTTGCAATTTAACATAACAATATATATTATTAATATAAATATAAGAAACTTTTCTTACTTTTTATTTCTCTATATCTTTTTTTTTAATTTCTTTTTATCAAAATTTAATTTCAACTTTTATTTACCTAAATTTTTTTTGTCCATAATACTTCTAAAAAATCTGACAGATAGGAAAACATACAATATTTTGAAAAACTTTGAATCATAAAAGAGTTTTTTTTCTACCTTTTGTTACTTTTTAAAGATCATTGACAATGATTTTACTAAATTTAATTTAATAAAATTAAAAGTCTTCAATTTACACTATTTTCCTTATTTTTATTTTACACTTTTTATTTTAAAACAACAATAATTTTGTTGACTCTCGCGTTGTTGAAACTAATATATATATATATATATATATATATATATATATAAATATATATATATATATTTATATATATATATATATATATATATTTGAGTAAAGTATTTAATATGCAAACATATATATTAATACGTGATATATCATATATGCATGTATTAGATTTCTATTATAACGATATACATATATATGTATATATAAACACACTACACACGTAACCTATAAATTGAAAGGGAACCAACCAACTAATTTATAAATTATAACTCGTTTGTCATGTAAATTTGTTAGAAAACGTTTAGATTAAACTATATATCATAAAACGGTGGTAGATGAGACATGTGATTGGGAGGATATATAATAACATGAATAAAACCATAGACAATTAAGCTAGTAACTTAATAGTTCACTCTCTTTAATCAAAATTTTATTTTATTAAGAAAATAGTTCACCAAAACGAATAAAATAAAATTTGAGCTAAATTCTTAAAAAAAAAGTAGAGAATTGACTAGTTGAAATAAATACTTGATAAAATCATTATACAAATTTATCACTTAACTAGCATATATTTTGAGGTGGAAGTTAAGTAGCCTTTTTAAAATATTGAAATTACATTTTAATTAATTTTTGGTTAATAAATAAAAATTTGTCACTCAAATTATTAGCAAATAAAAAAGGACAGTAATAGCTTTTTACCAATATTAATTCTAAAAAAAAATTAAAAAGTATGCACAATATTGGCAATAATTTGTTAATAATTATTATTTATTATTAACCATACACGATTACAAAAAAAATAAAAATCATACTGCAAAAAATCAAAAACTCATAAACCACAAAAAATATTAATAATTATTATTGATTTAACTATATGCAATTTAGCAAAAAGTCAATTTTTTTTTATGATGAAACCCAAAAACTCAGAATTTCAAATTATTATCGATCATTAAATATACACAATTTTGAAAAAAAAAAATTAGGAAACAAAATTTTATTGGATAAATCCTTAAACTTATAAATTTATTAACTACTATTATTCATTATTAATTGTACGCGATTTATTAAGAAAAACAGAAGTCTAATTTTAGGAAAATATTTTTTTTTAAATCACAATATCATGAGAGGGAGTGAGAGAGAGATGCCGGTAGTGGAATAAAGAAATTAGTTTTAATGAGTTATATACATCATAAAAGTTTGAAAATTTAAATATCAATTTGAATTTTTATTCTATTTCAAAAATCAATTAATCATTCATGTAATAAGGGTGTATTTTTACCGAAAATTTGACTTCACTCGTCACGTTATCAAAATCACAATTTAGTTACTTTTTTTTTAAACGCTATAATGTGATTGGATTATTTTCTGTGACTTAGATTGTTATAATTTTCTATAACGTGATTTGTTCTTAAATAAATAGCATAAACACAACTGGAATTAAAAGAAGGATTAATTTCACTTTTGCCCCCTAAACTTGTTGACGAACCACAAACCTTATCCCAACTTCCATTTTGTTACACCCGGTCACCATATAATTTTTAAACCCTTTCACATCATGTCTTTCTGTCAAGTTGTGGTCGATACTGTTACCATTTAGACCACGTGTGTCGCACGTGTGCCCATTTCAGAGCAAAATTATTGAATTGCCCTTTGATATCCTCCATTGTTACATCCTATTCCTAATTCAAGAACCAAAAACCCAAAAATTTTACAATTGGGATTTAGGGTTCGGTTCATCCCCAAATCAGTTTGGGCTCGTCAGTTTCACCAAACCAGTCGCGAATCCAGTCACCAAAATGCCATGGAAACTTACTGCTCGAGTAGTTCTTGGAATCGCCGGGTCTCAGCCGGAAACGACGAAGCCCATACCAAGAATCGTGGAACATCGAGATGCACTTGTGGCTTGTTTGCTCTAAGAAGACATCGTGGACATCGTTAAATCCGAGTAGAAGGTTTTTTGGTTGTCCCCAATCTAAGGTACGTATCAATTTCCTTTGATTTTCTATTTAACTGAGAACAATATTTGTTGGGTTTTTGGTAGAAGGTTTTTAAATATTCCCGAATGTTAGATTTTGAGGTTTTTTATTTCAGTGGGAATAAAATTGTTGGTTTTTTTTTTTGTAGTAGTTTGGTATTTCTGAGGGCTAGATGTTGAGGTTTTTTATTTAACTGAAAATAAATTTTGTTGGTTTTTAATTTTCAATCAAGTTTGAAATTTTGCAGAAAGACAAAGATACAGGTTGTGGATTTTTACAATGGATCGACCCTGAAATGTGTAGTAGGTCAGTTGAAATTATTCCAGGCTTGCTGAGAAAGATTAATGAAGGCGGCTACAATTATGGAACTCATGAAGACGATGAACAGAATGGCCGTGATGCCATTATCGATGAATTGAAGAACCTCGGTCAACAAATTTAACATGAAGGAAAATTTTTGAAGTTTCTGCTATTTGTGATTGTAAGTTTTTCTCCGTGTTATAGTCATTCATAAGTAGGATATCCTTATAAGTAATGCAGTGAATGACATCAGACTGAATTCTGGGACATTCTGCAAAGATTTTGCAGTTTTTGCTATGGATCCTTTTGGTTTATGTTATAGTCATTTCATGTAATTAAATTCTGTTGTAATGAAATGTATTTTGCAGTGTACCATAATGTAATTAAATTCTGTTGTCAATCAAATTCTATTGTTATTGACCTTCAAAATACTACTGTTTGGTCACATAATAAACAACATAAACAGATTCCAAAATGTGGGCAACATGCTTCAATTCTGTTGTTAAACCAAAAGATGCACATACACGCGTAGAAAATGACCTACGAAATATTGTTTGGTCACATAATAAACAACATAAACATATTCAAAAATTGTGGGCAACATGCTTCAATTCTTTTTGAATAATTTTCTTGGTTGAAGAGTCTATAGCCTGTTTGGATCATCAACAGTCTTGAATCTCGGACTGGGCTGTAAATAGAACAAGTCTAGATGTATTAGAAATTTTGGGTGTGTAACTAATAACTTAGAAATTCACAAAGTCTTGTTTGTAATCGCTCACTCTAAGTTGTATATGAGGTTGACGTTGAGTTGCAGTTTGAGTTACAGCTTGACTCCCACTTTGAGTTGCAGCTTGAGGTACAGCTTGACTTGCACTTTGACTTACAGCTTGACTTCCACTCTAACTTGGCCCTTGAGTTGCAGCTTGACTTGCATCATGACTTGTAGCTTGACTTGCACCTACGCTGGGACCTGCGTGTGACTATTGTCTAGGTGGTTGGCTTCCAGATTGGCCACGTCCTCGCTGAGAGCGTTGGCTTCCATCTCTAGCTTTCTTCTTTGATTCTCTCTGCAGAACAAAACAAAAAAAGGATTACTTCTCATTTCAGCCATCTGCATAATTATTGAGTTGAGATCACTAACCAAATTCTCTTGTTTTCTTCTGAAACAACTCTTCATGTTATGGCCATATTCTCCACAAGCTGAGCACTTGATGATGACATATCTTCTCAATCTTGTAGCTCCTCGAGGTGGCAAAACTTCATCTGGCTCGACTCTTCTCAGTTTTCTTGGCCTCCCTGCTTTGATCTGTTAGGAGGCATTTCCACTGGTGTCTTCCCAGTTTTTGGCTATTGTTCAATGGGGTTCAGTGGATGGATTTGGTGTCATTACGCCTTCATGTACGTTTTTTTTTTTGTAACAGTCAGCCACATACTTCTCAGGGTCTTCATTATTACTATAAATACAACTGATCACGTGTCCACAAGGTATCCCTGCATAACAAAAGAAAACTAATGACGTCAATGAAAACCAGAGAAAAAGGTTGTTACTTGCATAAGGAACAACACCTGATAAGTCCCATCTTTTGCATGAACAAGTCCCGTTTCTGAGGTCCACGGCGTACATGCTGCCATATATATTTTGGACTTGCCATTGCTCATTGCCACAATAATGGGCCATGTTTTGTGCACTGAGCAACTTGTTTTTCTCTAGGATCTTTGAAACCCGCGGACCTATGTCTCCATGCCACTTATCTACTGCTACCCGTTGCTTAGTGAATCTCTGTAGTAAATACATCCTGATTCTCTTAAGAATTGAGAGTATTGGCTTTTGTCTAGCCATCAAGAAAGCCTAATCATGTTGAAGCATTCGCAAAGGTTGTTCAAGACAATGTCGCACTTAGGAGTCGTTCTGAAGCATACAATTGCCCAATGACGAGGCTCCTTGTCAATCAGCCATTCCCAAGCCTTCACATCTTCATTCTTGATGTCTTCCATCTCAGACAAATATTTCTCCATTGAGTAAGCCATGGCAGCAAACATTACTTTTGTTTTTAGGAACTGCCCCTTGAATACCTTATGCATTGATGACAACATAGTATATTGTTAGGAATTGATCAGTTACTGATAATTAAAAGTTGGGATTATACTTACCTTGGTAAAATTACTCCTCAAATGTCTAGCACAATGTCGATGCTCAGCTGGTATGGCACTTTCTTCCCAAATGCCATTTAATGCTTCTTTAAGTCCCTTCTGTTTGTCTGTTATGAATGTCCAATGTAGACCGTTGTGGATCTTCACATCCTCCCGTAGAAACTGCAAAAACCATGTCCTAGTATCCCTGCACTCAGATTCCACAACTGCAACAACAATTGGGAACATGCTGTTTTAGCATCGATTCCAATTGCAGTGAACAATTGACCGGTTTGATGGCCTTTGATGTGACAGCAATCTAGGCCTATCACAGGCCGACATCCCTCGTTGAAACCATCTATGCACGCTTTGTAGCATATGTACATTCTGTTGAAAACTGGCTTTCCATCTACGAAGGTTGTGCAAACATAATTGTTGATCCCGGATTTGATCTTTTGATTTCAGCTCCATAGTCCCAAAGCAATGCATATTGTTGTTTGTATGTCCCCTCTAGATAATCATGTGCATACTTCCTGGCACGATAGACTTTCATCTTTGAGCAATTCGGAATGAAGTCTTGCTGCACCTTATTCATGAAGCTCCCACACGACTAATTCTCATTATCTTGAAACTGATTCCTATAATGCTTTGACAACCACCTTGAAGTTGCAAACCTTCAGAATACATAAATAAACACATACATAATAGTATTGTTGTCAATGGTGCCCACAAGAAGAGTTGTAGTCTCTATTTATGTACATTTGATGTAATATAGTCTCACAAAGATTCTTGCTTGTAACTGCTTATTTATTAATAAAAGTTGAAACGTTCATTCATTATTCCTTGTCTGAAGCTTTATGATAAAACATTAGTCTTTAGTCCATAAACAAACCTAACAACATATGAAGAGACAAATGTAAATTTGCATGAACAAACTCTTCATGGTTTGCTTAAAACAATATATTCGCAATCTAAGGATCAAAGGACCATTGATCTCAGTACGATTGTTAGGAGAATCTATGATGTCTGGTTATGGGACATTGAGAGTTGGAGACTCTATAGTTCTTCTAGGTATCTTCTGAAGGTACTGAATTGACCAGTGCACTTCTAGAGATAAGATAAGAACAAACCATTTAACCTCTTATGTCTCGAAGTCACTACGTATGAATTGCATCATGTTTACCTCAATCCTGAAATGAGATATGCCATTTCATAGATTACGTATTCTCATTTGAGAAAATCAGAGTTCGGATTCACTATGTAATTCTGAACAGGACATATTGGTGAAGTACTAAGTTATGAAGATATCATGAGTAACTTTGTGAAGTTCTCATAGATATGGAATTCATGTACAAGATTGTTGAAATGCAATGTATATCACCTCATGCTTTGTTCCTTGGAGTGTGAATAAATGAACTGGCCAGTGTCCAAATTGAGTCATGACTCTTTTGGATGAAACAATGTGACTTGTGAGCTCCTCGTCAATACATTGTTTCTAACTTATTCACAAGCAACAAAGGAGTTGAGGAAATAACAGCTAGAAGGGTAAAATATTAATTTTGTAAATCCCGACTAGCTGGTGATATTATGAAGGGTAAACATAGATAATATTCAGTGGATCCACTCATCACAATTTAGTTGAATTCTTGAGTAGAAAATAAATTCATTTTAACCGAGAGATTCTCAGTGTCAACTCTTTAGTGGAGTCAGTTGACATTAAGCTAAACTTGGAAAAGGTTTGTGAACTTTTGTGCCCAAGTATTTTAGCTCAAGCTTTGTTCATTTGGATCCATGAGGTCACTATCACAAATCATATCGAGTAGGAATATTTAAATTAGAAGTTAAGTCAAAACAAGAACGAGACAAGTTTTACGAAAATTGTCTAAAGGGTAATTTTGTCTTTTTGGACATAGGATGAAATGAATGTCAATAAATTTTTTGACATTGTCATATGATGACATATAAACACTCGGCCAAGTTAAATAAATTGGGCCTTGTGGATTAATTTCATTTCATGGAATTTTACTTGAAAATTCTTAATTGGTTTTTCTTATGTTGTCATGAACAAGTGAAGAAAAAATCTAGAAACACCTTCTAGAAGTCCTATATGGCCGTCCAACATAGCAAAGAAAGGGAGATTATTTTGTGCATTGATGTATGAAGATATTTTCCAAAAGAAAAAGAGGAAACAAATTTCATCTATGATGAAAGTGGGATGGGTGGCATACACAAGTCAAGGAGAAGCAAAATAAAAGAGGAAACAAATCCAAGGAGTCATGAAGACTCTCTTGGCCGTGTGACTCTAAGGAAATAAGGGGAATATTTGCTCATGAATATGTGATATTCTATAGAAAAGGAAACTACATTGTTGAAGGTAATTCGTCTCCTATAAATAGAGCCATCATTCCCTTCATTTTATTCATTCCAAAGTTTTAGAGATTGAGAGCTTCTCTCTCTAGACTTGGCTGCCCCTTCTCCCTCTTTCTCTCTAAGTTCTTTTCATTTTTGTTTTGGCACATAGGTCCACATTTGACCTAGTTTTTAGCTCTTCGACTCTTAGACTTGTTCTTGAGTCGTTGTGTTTAAAAGTGTCCACACACTAATTCCTTTCTTTCTCGAGTGATTCTTGTGATAGAAACTTTCGTGGTTGCTCGTGTTTCCCGAAGAAAGAAGAAAGACGAGCTGTGTGAGGAGACGAACGTTTTAACCTTCCTAAGGCTTCTCAACGTTCAAGCTTCACAAAGGTTAGTAAATGAGTAATGCTTTTAATAGTTTTAAATTAATATGTACTTGCTCTTTGTCTAGGTTAGTAAAAACGTTTTACTTGTTTAAAAGAAAATTTTTAATTTCTGCCGCTTGCTCGAAGCGTTAAATCTTTTCTTAACCCTAGATCAATTCCAACAAGTACTACCCATAACTTTTCTTAGTATAGAAAGATACATGTACCTGTTGTTGTTAGTCCTCGGGCAAGTATGCTCTGACCTATATGTCTTTATCAAGAACGAGTCAGTGTGGTCTATGACTAATGCATAGCAAACCCAATTGCACTTAGGGTCTCTACAGCAAGCCCTGACTCTTTCTGGGTCATTTTTCTTTAAGTATATCTTTTTGCCAGCACGAATTGCATACTCCCTAACAACATCTTTAAAAACCTTAGCGTTTAGGAATACTAATCCTAACTTGAAACAGTCTTGACCAATATCGGTGTCCTCTCTGAATGCAAGAAGGCAACACATTCTTCCTCTTCTTGCATTTTCTTGATGAGCTTGGAGCAAATTCATCTTCTAATCTGTTCCACTCTCGCTTGAAGAGTTTTGATGTATCCTCATGTTATATTCATCCTCATAATCATTTCCTTCATCTTCCTCCAACTCATTATCACTTACCACTTGCTTACATTTTCCTCCACGTAAACGTGCGCCTACACCATCCTCATCCACTTCCACCTCATATGTACTAGCCTCATAACCGTTTTCTTCTTCCAACTCATCTTCATCATCTCTATCGGACTCTTGATTATCATTAGGAGACTCATCATCATCCTCATCAACGACCTCTTCATCCTCTCTAACACCTGGTTCACTCCATTTTTCAGTCTGAGCAAAACAAAGGTCTTCAATCTCATGGTCTCCACGTTCTGTACCAGTCTCAGCAACATGAGGCTCACTAACATAACCAGTCTCAGCAACTAAAGGCTCACTAGTTAGATCAGCATCAACCACTAAAGGCTCACTAGTTGGACCACTCTCAGCCACTAAAGGCTCACTAGTTGGACCACTCTCAGCAAAACAACACTGGTCTGACCAGTCTTAGCAACACAAGGCTCATCTACCCCTAAAAGATACAGAGGACTAGGCATTCTCGGGTGACCACACCATACTTCAACTTCAAAACTTGTCTTAAGTATTTCTCCAATCCTTTGCAACAGAGTCACATCATCTAAAATATATCCTACATCATCACTATCTTGACACTTAAAGTAGTAAACAGCCCCGACTGGGTACCCCAGGTCATTCTTCAAAATACCATCCAACTCAACCATAGAGGTTTTATCTATGTCACAGTAGCCTACATGAGATATGGTACCATTTACGTATCTCCAACAACGATTGTTGAACTCCATTTCACCCCCATGGTGAACCACGTAGGTAAAAAAAACCAGCTCCAGGGGCTGTAAAACATGAAACACAAAAACTCATTAAGTATTGAAACAAATAGAATATACAGTAAAAATGGACGATGCTGGCCCATATGTTCCCTATGCTTAGACAAAAAATGTGATATCAAGACAATAAAAATAATTAACAATGCACCATTAAATATGTATCACCAACCAACAAACAAAAAATTCAACGATGTGGTCCCTACCCATGTGATTCGAGCAAGAAATCAAAAACAAGATAAGGCGTGCAATGTGGTCTCGAGAATAAAGAGACAAGCTTTAACACTTTCCTATATATACTCTTACTTACCATAGTTTGGAGTTGTTCTTCTGATTCCTTCTCCAACATTCTGTTTAGGTTCCTTCGACGGATATTTCTTCTTCGTTGGAGTTTTCTTCCCACGTGTCTTCTTCGGAGGTGTTTTCTTCTTAGGTGGCATTTTCGGTGTTCTCTTTTCCGGAGGTGTTTTCTTCTTCGTCATCGATCAGTTTGAATGTCAAAGAGTATTTCATTTCGATTTTTAGGGTTTTTCGGGGGAATTTTTTTTCCTTTCTCTGAAGCTTTTAACATAGGATTTCAATTCTCAATATTCAATTCGACATTGATTAACGTCTTACGATAATGCCCTCTGAAATGGGCACACGTGTGACACACGTGCGACACACGTGGTCTAAATGGTAACAGAATCGACCACAACTTGACGGAAGGACATGATGTGAAAGGGTTTGAAAATTATATGGTGACCGGTTGTAACAAAATGGAAGTTGGGATAAGGTTTATGGTTCGTCAACAAGTTTATGGGGAAAAAGTGAAACTAATCCTTAAAAGAACTATTCCTCATTTGTATAAGAGCATCTCTAAGTGCTCTCTATATTCTAATTATTTTTTTTAGCTATTTTAACTTAAAAGCTATTTTGGAGAGCCATTTTTTTTGTCGCACTTCGCTTCAGCCACACTCTCTAAAAATAAGGAGATAAATTTCATGGTGGATATTGGAAGGAAACGGAAGTTAAACTTTCGTTAGTGTGTCTTCCATTGCTTAATGCAAGTGGTATTTCCATTGGGTAATTTATTGTCTTCCATTGCTTAACGCAAGTGGTATTTCCGTTGGGCTTAATGGAAGTTAGCATTTTCATTAATTTCCATTAAATAATAATAAAAATTAAAAATTAAATTTAAATGATAAATGAAAGGGACTCAAATGTTAAAATTTTAAAGAAGGTACTAATATGTAAAATGAATTGCATCTTTATTAATAACTTTAAAAAAAGGTAAAAACATCATAACAAGATTATGAGTAAAACATTACAATAAGACTACACTTCATTAATAGTTATATTTTGAAAGTTTATATCAAAATTATCAACAAGATCAATGTTCACAAATGTTTCTTGAGAACATTGTTCGTATTGACATCAATCTTTGTAAACGGTGAGTGCCTCGACCATTTCGAGTTTCAAACTCTGCCCTCAATCGTCAATGATGCGACATGAGCTACTAAATACGGACTCGGACGACACCTTTGAAACCGGGATCGAATGTACATCTCGGACCATACTGGACAATATCGGAAACATGTTTTCGTGTTGTTGCCACTATGCTAACAAGTTGAGGTTGTCTTGGTTCATGGATGCAAATTGTTGAGAGGTGTATAGCGCGATCTCGTCGTGTTCAGACGGCTCTTGAGTGGTTGGGGGATGTTGTGACGACCTCGGAACATTCCTTTACTTGTTGATGAGTGTCGGGATGGACTCGGTTCGGGACATGTTGGAATTGTCATTGGTAAAACCTGAAAAAGAGTAAGACTCTTCCACGGCCCTAGTATGATCATGTGCCACGTAATCTTGTATAGTATGATGTTTTAAATATTGTAAAAATGTAAGATAACCCCCAAATTTTATTCGGGGGTCTAGAATGCATACAAAACCATATAAATAAGGAATCTTTGAAGTTCCCCAATATTTAAATTTTTTTGCTCTCATAGATGATGCATGGTTGAAATATTCCAAAATGGTTGCAATCGTGAAGATATTCGATCATTTTTGTAACACTATGCATCGATAAATAAGATGTGAGTGTGGAAAATGGCGGACAATGCACATGTTTCATCGTAAAAAATGTGAAGAAAATGAGTAAAGCACTTAGCCACTGCGATGTCTGCTTCGGTTATGTCATGGCATCCGTTTCTATTCATATATTCACATATAACATCTACATATCTATCGGCCAAGAAAGAATTTTGGACGTCCTCTGCAGCAACAAGACCGGAACCCTAACCCTCCTGTTATCGACGTGGAAGATCCTCTCGTCAAGACTGTTAAATAAAAAAACATCTCTTGAGTTCGTCCACTCTCTGGGTTGAATTGTTTATCAAAGCTATGACTTCTCTAATCTTACTAATACACTCGTCGAAATACCTAAACCCGAATTTCACTATAAGATTTATGATATGGGTAGCACATCTTCGGTGTAAAAGAGTCTTGATTGAGTATCTTGAGGCGTAAAGCTCTCACCATGGAGTCGTTGTTGGTGGCATTATCAAGAGTAATGGAAATTTTTCTCTCTCACGAAAGTTCCACTCTTCTATAACATCTAGAAGGATTCCTAATATGGCATATGTTGTGTGACTACCATCTATTCTTTTAAAGACCATGATCATCTTGTTTAGATTCCAAGCCTCGTCTATATTATGATCTACAACACTCATGTAGTCCATTTTGGCGTTTCCCGACCATATATCATAAGTGAACACTACACTAAACCGAGCAGACATGAAGTAGGCTCTAATTGTATTTTTCTTCTAATTTTTTTTCTTCATAATTTCTTTACGAAGAGTTTTTCTTTTATTAATATTAATACCAGAGACTAGATAATGCATAAATCTACCAAAGTCTTCACTTTCTATGTGAGAAAATGATTGGTATGTAGAAATTATGTATTTAACAAGTTATTTTCTAAACTCAACGAGATCGTGTGTAATTACCTGATATGAAGAAGATCTGATCTCATTGCACATCTTGTAATGGTGGCGCAGCAAGGAAGTCTCATGAGTCAAAGAGTCGGCTTTGATGAGCTTCCCACATTTGCTACATAGACTCTTTTTTTTCGTTATCGTGGATCTCCTGGAAGTATTTCCACATTTTTTAACATGATTTTCTTTTCTTCATTGGTTGTTGAGCTCGTGGGTTTTCTTGGACTTCGAGATTTGGTGGATCTTTGTGTGGAGGAGGTGACTCATGTTGAGGTGGTGGAAGAGGTGACTTGTGTAGAGGTGTTGAGGAAAGAAGAATTATGATAAATGACCTACCACTGCCAACTTCCCGAGTTGTCGGAAATTTTTTGCCGTTTCCGTGGCACATGGAAATCCTTCCTTCCGTCAGGCAAGCCATACCTGTCGGAAGCTCTTCTTTCTGTCTGGTTCTCTGCCGAATACCAACATGAGAGATAATAATATAATAAAGTAATTTGATTATAATAATATTAAAAAAAAAATGGGTTAAAAATAGTGATGAATTAGCTAGTTACATTTAGAGAGCTCTCTATTACAAAAATTAAAAATAGATAGTTATTATAGACATGGTTGGAGTGCTTCTTTTCTCATTCTACTGATTATAGTAGCTAATGAGCTAAATATAGAGAGGTCTTTGGAGATGCTCTCTAAGCTATGTCATGGGTGGGACTGGGAATGAGAGAGTCGTAGCGTAGGGACTTCAGGCATAAATTAATAATAATAATAATACAAAATGCTAATACATCGTACAAATATTTCATTTTGAAAATAAACCCCTAAACCAATACACATCAGTCCCCACCATTCATTATTATCCTCATCAAACCACCACTCTAAAAGTCCAAAGAACTATATAGCAAACAAACAAAATGCACACTATTGTCATTATTATTCCAAACTCTAATAATCATAATATATATCTTTATATCAAACTCAAACCAGCTTGTGATGCGTGGATAACTTATAAAAGGTTTGTCTAAATAATAATGTCGGGTTTAAACTTTAAACAGTGTATATAATATATTATGCAATAGTTGATAACGTTGGACGTTTCAAATGAGATCACATGGCTTTAACCGCTCAAAAAACAAATTACGGGAATATCATGCAAATGCAGATACATCTCATATTGTGGGACGCCTAGTAATGTAATATGATTTTATTCACTATAGTAGACATAGGAGTATGTTTCACCCGCGCATTGCCGCGACCGATTAAAAAATATTAATTTTATTTTGAAATATTTAAGAATTTATAATGGTATTTTTCTATAACTATAATGATTTTTTTTTCTATGATACCGTCACATTATTATTTGTATTCTAATATACTAAATATTTGAATATGTTACGAAATAGAAAAAAAAAAAACGTGTATGTGCAATATGTTCAAAACATATATATCCACATACTTATCATGAATAGATGTATATTTTTATATGATATATAGAGCTCTACACAATATATTAATAAATCTTTTGGTTTATACATCATTTGATTTTATCATGAATAATCAATCTACTTGCTTATCATTTTTGTTAATTCAAATTACCTTACATCTAACAAAATCATAAGAACATATATAGAGAAAAGTCAATAAATTCTATTATACAACTTACATCTAAAAAAGCCATACCATTAGGAGTATATTGAGAATAGGATAAACCCTATATATGGCATCTCCTCACCTTTTTTTTTCGTATTCTACCCGTATGTATGTTTATTATATATATATATATATATATATATATATATATATATTGTTTATTTTATTTAATAGATTAGCACTAAGTGATTTATATTTATTTATTGAAATTAAAAATGACTCTTCCTAACTTTTTTTATAATTTGAAATTATACCATAAATATAAGAATTAATCTCATTTTTACCCCCCTGGACTCGTACCTCGGTTACATTTCACCCCCTGGATTCGGAAATGTTGCAGAACTAATCTCAGAACTTAGACACGTGTTACAACTTGCCACTTCCGTCAGTATTTGGACGTTAAATTATAACGGTTTGATGATGTGGCATGATTTTAAAGGCTTTATTGGTGGAATTATGATTTTACCGCTAACTTAGTTTATTTGAAGTGAAAAAGAAATTGAAAACTAAAATCTAAATGAAATAAGTTGGAATAATAAATAGAAGAAAGAACTTAAATCGAAAATCCCAAATCAAAACTAAATCGCGATTTCGGCTGAACCCTAGATCGCGAAAAAAAACCTTCTTCCCGAAACAAAACCCTAATCCAATCTGCTGTTCGTCAATGGCGTCATCTTCCACGAGTAGTTTCTCTAATGGAGTCGACGATGGCCATTCCGATGACAAGCAGATGCCGTGGTGTCGATGCAAGATGACGTGTGTTCTGCGGACGGCGTGGAAAGGTGATCATCCTGGTCGGCGTTTTTATGGGTGTTCAAGATACAAGGTAATTGATATTTCCCTTATTCTCGTCTTTGTTGTTGTTTTGGGTTACTGATTTCGTGTCATTGTTTTTATAGCAAAGTCTCGACGATAGAGGTTGTGGTATATTGATTTGGGTTGATCCTGAGATGTGTAAAAGGTCAGTTCAAATAATTCCTGGTTTACTTAAAAGGATTAACAATCTTGAAGCTGCTTTGAAACAAGTTGTAGTGTCAAAGAATTATGGTTATGGCGGAGATGAAGACGAGCTGAATAGACTGAGGGAGAAGATAGCTACAGAAGCGCAAAAGATCAAGTTTTATATGGTTCTCGTCACGCTTGCTCTTGTTTATGTCATCTGTTTCAAATAAGTAAATGTTTTGAATTGATTGTGGTTGTTTATTAAGTCTGTTAAGTGAGACAGATGTAATTGTCAAATTATGTTGTAATGTTGAAGTTTGGTCTAAACTTTGTAATTGATATTTTGTAATGTAAATTGGTATTTTGTAATGGAATGCTGAATTTTCTAGCTTGGGATCTGAAGTTTGGTTTTAGTTTGGCATTGACAAAAAATCTGATACTTAGTAATGAATAAAAAGTCATTAAAATTGTCAAAGCCACAAATCTAATACATTGTCCATAAAAAAGCCATAACAACTTGTCAATAAAAGCCACAAATTTGAAACATTGTCAATACAAAAAGAACTAGTTTTGATACACATAATTCATAGATTTTCCAAGTTAATTTTGTGAACTTGTCACCCAAAAAAAGTACTCAGTTTTGTGAACTTGTCACCCAAAAAAAAGCAAGTACATGATCCAAAAAAAAGGCATTTCATTGTCTTTACATCCAATCTCCAAATAAAGTTCTTGGTAGAAGGCCGAAACGCCTGGTCGGGACCCGGTTAATTCGAGGACTCCGCTACAATCAGAAAGGTTATGAGTAATGACCACATACAAATAACAGAATCGGGGTTAAGAGTTGTTGAGTTTACCCTTATCGGTGCTTGTTGGGCCGGTTGTTGAGTTGATTGCCTCGTACTAGTTGCTTGTTGTGTGTGTTGTTGAGTCGATTGGCTTGATCCTCCACCACGTCCACGTCCCCTTCCACGGCCACGTCCCCTTCCACGTCCTTCATCTTCAGCATCTCTAGCCTGTTGATGTGCATCCCTAGCTTGACGTTGTTCTTGTCTCTGCAATATCAAGAAATGTAACCACATTTATAGACATTTATAATCTGCCAACAGAGTTACCAAAATGTGTACAATCTTACCAAATTTTCTTGTTGTCTTCTAAAACATGTAGTGAGGTTGTGGCCATACTTTCCACAGCCAGAACATTTGATTGTGACATGTTTCCTGGTCATTCTAGTCCCACGTGGTGGCACAACCTCATCGTGCTCGAGTCGTCTTAGTTTTTTTGGCCTTCCTGGTTCTACTATGTTGGGAGGCATATAGGTGTCTTTCCTGTCTCGGGCCACTGCTCCATGGGATTAATTGCACAGATTTTGTGCTTATAGATATTCATGTATGTTGACTCCTTGTAGCATTCACTAATGTAGTTCTCTGGTTGCTCGTCCCTTTGCCAAATGCACTGGATTGCATGAGCACAAGGAATACCTGACACATTCAAGGATTAATAACATGAATAATATCAGTGCAATGAATACAAGTTCAAGGTCATGACAATTACCTGACAACTAAAAGCGACCACACGAGCATGTCTTCAATGCCAAGTCAACTCTATACATGCGACCATGCAGATTTGTAATTTAATACAATGAATCCCCACACCATTCTGCAATGTTTTCACCACTCAAGGACTTGTTCTTCTCTATGATTTTGAAGATTCTAGGTCCCATGTCCCCATGCCATTTCTCCACAGCGAGGCGTTGTTTGGTCATCCTCTTCATTAAATACATCCTAATCCTCTCTAGCATAGACAATATGGGTCTCTGTCGAGCTAGTAAAATAGCCCTGTTACCATTGAAACACTCACAGAGGTTGTTAAGGAGTATATCACATCTTGGGGTAGTTCTGAAGTTGGCTCTTGCCCAATGCACTGGATTCTTCTCACACAATCAGTTGTAGGCTTCCTCATCCTCATCCCTGATTAAGTTCATCTCTTGGTGAAACTTCTCCACATAATACTGCTTGGCTGCGGCCATGACCTTGTGTTTCAAGAACTGTCCCTTAAACACCTAACCAAATTTTACAACCAAACAATAAACTGTTAACTTCTTATGCAAGCTACTGAAATATAAAGTGTTAGAAGTTACTTTACCCGAGTGAAATTGCTTTGCAAGTGACGAGCACAATGCCTATGCCCAGCTTGCACAGAACCCTCCCTCAATTATTTTGTTTTAAAGATTCTAACGCTCAAAACTAAGGAAACAACAAAACAATAGTGGTCCCTACTCAGATTCTTTACGAAATCGAAACATAAATCCAACCAAAACCAGACAGTGTGGTCCCTACACTTTTCAAACCCTAAAAACAGATTCAAACATACATAAAAAGGGTTTCTCACCATATACTGGTCTATTATTCCCCGACACGCTCTCTGATGAATTTGTCTCTTGACCAGCTCTTCTTTTCGTCGGAGACTTGAGTTTTTTTCTCCGAGCCTGAGATTTTTTCTTCGAGTACGCCGTCGGAGACTTCGCTGGCACGGTTTTTTTTTCTTTTTCTATGCCGAAGACTTCATTCTGAAACCTCCTCCAGTGCTGCTAGGGTTCAATTTCGCCGGAGATTTTGATGTCGAAGGTTTCACCATTTTCGTGATGATAGAGCAATCCCTAGATTTGTGTACGCGGGATTTGTTCTTTCATTTTTTAAAAAAGTATTTATATTTTTGAAACAATTGTAATATTTAATAATTATTCTAATAATTAATATATCTGATAATATTTAAACAATAAAAGTATTCATAATATGCAAAAATACACTTATACCCTTTCAGACAAGTACACGTGTTAAACACGTGACCACTTAACGTCCAAATACTGACGGAAGTGGCAAGTTGTAACACGTGTCTAAGTTCTGAGATTAGTTCTGCAACATTTCCGAATCGAGGGGGTGAAATGTAACCGATGTACGAGTCCAGGGGGGTATAAATGGGATTAATTCTAAATATAAATATGAAAAACAATTATTTCAATTAATATTGTGCGTATTTTTTACAACATATGTGGTTGCGTTATTTTTTTTTTTTTGAATTTCATTTCAAGTTTTTGGTCAAATAATTTAGTCGTAATTATAAAATAAATAAACTTTAGGCTTTACACTAAGTCTTTTATATTTAAGAGTATTTTAATTTTACAGTATATGGACGGTAATCCTTATAATGATTACAAAGCCGTATTTTTAGTTTATTTGTTACACTTTGGTTGTAAAGTTTGTTTTTATATAGAGATCTTAGAATCACAAATGTAGAGTAGATTTCAATAGTGTAAGCATAATTTGTGTTTGTGTGTGAGTAATTAATTTTTTTAGTTAATATATTCATTTTGTAATATAATTTATAATGGATGTGTTGTGTGACTTAGTGATTATAAATTTTATTGGCAGAATATAGTATGGTAGGTTTAATTTTTAGGGTGAATTTCATATATATAAAAATTAAAACGTGGTAAACATTTGTGGGCAATGCGGGCAAACTAAGAAAGGAAAGGCAAAGAGAGATATAAAATGTTTTTTGTAAGGGAATTTCCAAGAATATGAATAAAAAAACATCGTTAAAATATTAGATATCCAAAATGACCTTATATATTAGATACCCAAAATGAAATTTTAAACTGTACATAATATATAATAAAAGAAATAAACGAAACCGTAGACGTCAAGAAAAATAAGTTAATAAAACTGTATATGGCAAGAAAATTTGTAGACAATGGGCGATTGAGATTTTTGGTCAGTAATTAGAAAATTACGTTTGAAAAGTAGAATAAGAATCGTAGTCTATAGAAATTGAAAATATTTGTATTATTTTGCTCATATAAAAAAATATTCTTTTGTGTACTAACAAAATAATTAGCATTGGATTATTTTTAGTTCACAAATAAAAGTGTATCAGAATAATCTAAATGGTTTCTTTAGCAAATATAGTTTTGATATTATAGTAATTTCCAATAAGGAAATAAAATTAAAATATTTGACAAAGAAAGATTTAAAGAATTGACTACCATACGGTCAAACAAACTTGTGTTACCAAAAATCGTACCCTAATACACGATTGCACAAAATTATCAAATTAATGGGCCTATACGAGGTAATACCTGTGGTTATTTAATTGATATATACTATTTTTTACTGATAAAAAAAAATAATATTATCCAATTGATATATACTCTTTCTTACAGGTAAAGATTAATATAGACAGTAGAAGAATAAAAATTCAATATGATATCTGAATTACAAAAATGACAAAACAGGATTTGTCATATAATACTATAAAATAACGTAGGTTAAAATAGTAATTCAACTTTTACTTCCTTTTAGAAATATATAGAATGGTTTACTAGTAATACCTTAAAGAATATTCAAAATAAGGGATGAAATAAAACTAGAACTTATACGAGGATATCACGGGCCTCATATGAGTACCATAAATATATTATAGGTATTGGCATTTCAATTCTAGTGATGGTTACGTTACATATTTTTAAGAGAAACTTTTGTCTCATTTGTAATTTCAAGTCACTTGCTGGAAAGAAAAAAAAAAAAACATTCAAATCTACATTCTCAATTTGGTTGGTTGAAATACTCTTCACTTAAAGTAGCTAATTTAATTTAGTGATAATCTTACACATTTTTCAATTGAAATATTATACGTTCAAGTTTTATGGGCTGCAAAAAAGCATGATCCCTTAAAATTGATCTTAAATAATATAACTTTGACAAATAATATTATTTGTGTTTGTACTGCTAATGTATTCGAAGTAAAATCAGTTACATACATGTCATGCTTTATTTTCGATTCATGTTGTAAGATTAAATTCACATTAGACGTTATATTGTACTTTGAACTTAATCCAATTACAATCCATACATAAATAAATAAGACATTATTCTACACATTTATTTATCTGTATTATATTTACATATATATAATTATGTTAAATATATGATTGTATTAATAGTCATTTTCATATATATTAAATTTACTCTACATCTCTATCTCTCTCTCATTTTATTTTAACTTACAATATTAATTAAAAAAATGTTGACTATTTAGCAAATAATATGTTTGTTGTGGCTTAGTTGGTTATAAATTTCTAATATTCATGTTTTTATGTCCAATTATTCATAAATAAAAATTTGATCATTTTTGTAGTTACAAAATTTCCTGGTCAATGCTATTAATAAATGCAGATCAATTTTTAGAAGCTAAATAAGATAAATATTTGTAAAACCCGTTGAATCAAGTTTTTTTTAGGCTTAAGATGATCGAAATTAGAAAAAGTATGCGTATTTTAATTTTCTAGATTAAAAATACCCTCAAGTTAAAAGTAATTATCTCTCATTTTCTATAACTACTATATTCTCTCTCATTTGAAATCAAAGGAGCACACGACGCCACCATAATAATAAAAAAAATACCTTACCACTGCCTCAAACGGCACATATCGTCATATATTACTCCTTGACAACAATTCTTGGCCTCATCGTTCAAACTTCAAAGTAGGGTCATAGTGCCGTAGTAGGAATGCAAACAACACTATAGAACCACAACATGTCTAATGAGACGCATGTTGTAGACTCGCCACGACGAGGTCACAGTTAATAGCGTTAATCGGAGAAAATGAAAATAACTACACTATAATATCAAGTGGAAAAAGATATTTCAAAATGTATGAGAAGAAATCAATAAATATAAAATTAGTTCACTCGTAAAAAATAAAAATAAAACTCAACAAAGCGTCCCGAAACTTAATGAAGTAACTTAAAATTTGGTGTAAAACGCTATAAATTTTGCCTTCGATGTCTTTGGTGGAGTATAAAACAAATTTCATAAGATTTTTAATAAAGTTGAGTGCTTGCGAGTGGAATAAAGATGGAGTATGAAATTTGTATTGCCTTGAATACTATTTTGTCAAAAACTACATATATACACATATTTTCTTATATATATGATTTCGAACTTTCTTCAGAATAAAAATTAAATTTCACCTATTTTATTTTTTGGCACGCATTTTATTTCATTTTTTTAATTATCAAAATCACTGGTGTTTACTAGTTACAACTATGGTTAAATAGTTGAGGTTGGTGGAATTTTAAAGAGAACGTGTGACCAAGTTTCTGTCGGTTACGGTGAAAAGCCCAATTAAATGAAAGAACGTGGGTTGTGTCTTTTCTCACCCCCAACTCCCAAGAGACAAAATGAGGCTATTGTAGGCCCGTACGGTTTATTTTGTTTCGGCCCAATAGCACAACGAAGAGACAAAAACCTATGAAGTCATTATTATTACTCATCAACCAAGCCACTCATAGAGCGTAGAGGAAAAAAAACAAAGGGAAATAATTTATGGAAGAAAATAAATAGGGACTAAATAAGTAAAGGAGTCCCATATATGTATATATATTGGCCCTGTTTGGCATAACTTTGTTTTAAAAAAAAATGCTTTTATTTTTTTTCAAAAACTGACAAGGTGTTTGGTAAATTGTTTATAAAACAGTTGTTGCTGGTAACAAAAACTGATTTAGCATTTGGTAAAATAAATATATTATAGTAAAAAGACTAAAATAGACATGTTTTTAATAATTAAATAATAATTATTAATATGCTTATATATATATATATATATATATATGAATAATATTTTGTACGAGGATATTACAGTAATTTATCTACCAAACTTAAAAACACTTTTCTAAAAGCTAATAATCATAGCTTTTCAATCTCATGTACAAAATCTAAAATCGCTTTTGAAGTTTTTTTTTGTAAAAAACAGTTTTGCCAAACACCAGACAAGCAATTTAGTTTTTTCTAAAAACAAAAACAGGGTTTTTTAATCTGAACCAAACGCAGCCATTATTTTTATTTATGACTTCGTTCCTTTAACTCCTTAGACATTGAGTACTTGAACCTCGAAGGCCAAAATCGGCCCAATTATTCTGAAGTATTACCTTCAAAAGGGATATTTAAACATGGGTGGGCCCAACGAGACGGCCCACTTAAATCAAGAGAGCATGTGAGAGAGAATTAGTACAGTGGATGACTCAATCTGATCGTCGAACCATAATTCAAATGATGCTAGAGCTTCGGTTCGAGCTGGACGCGTGTCACGATCTTAAAAGAGATAATTGTTGCTGTAAGAAATATTTTTTCGGGAGTTGTGGAGATCAATAGATCACTGCTGACACTGTAAATTAACCATTGTAATTCTAAAAGTGGATTCCAATTTTTGTATACGCGCAAGCTTTCTCTTATTTATCTCATATTGTTGTAATCCGAAGTATTTCTTAATAAAATCTCATATTTGTTTCGATATTTCTCAATTGTAATACATATTACTGTTGTACTCCCATTAAAGTACCCTTTAGGCATCCAAAAGTAAGGTGTATTGCGGTGCAAAGCACGATTGAGCTGAGTCGTTCAAGGTCTAACCCGTTCTCGAACACGGTGGAGGACCAATCTAATCTCGAGTCACCAAGCTGATCTAATTGAAGACCAACATATTATCCTAAATGTCAAGCCAGCCTGATCAAGGTCCAACCAGTTTCGAACATTGACAAGCTCAACATTTTCTTGCTCAATTCGAAGTTTAAAGACCGAAGACCGTTTAATTGTATTTTCCTCAATCATCTAACCAATAATAATCTGAGTGTAGAAGACTTATTCAATGGTGACGTGTCCCCCTGAATATAGCGGAGCATGGCAACCCTCCCCCAAGGCGTTAAATATCGACATTCATTGCATAAACACTCATGTTTTTCCCTTACATGCATAATCACTATTTATTAGCCCAAGCTTTATTTGTAATCTTCTTCGTCTTCTCTATAATAGTTCTAACATAATTCAACAAAAGCCCAATGCTATTTCAATTTCATTTCGCTTCATTTTAATTTTAACGAGCATGATCATCAAACTCGTGACGAAAGTTTGAAACTCATAAATATCATGTGAAATAAGAGAATATCTTTAAAAAAAGTCGAGACTATTTGAAGTGAATCAACAATCTCAAATATTTATTGCATTCTTTATTTTGACGATTAAAATCTTATCGACGAGAGTTTGAGACCCATAATAGTTATACATTTAAATAAGGCTTTCATTCAAAGGTTTGTAACCGGTTGACGGAAGGAATATCGCGTTAGCACAGACTAATAATTATTTTTTTTTTCTCAAACATCAATCTATTATTTTCAAACTTAAAACAATTCATATAATAAATAAAACAAAATATTAAGAAACTAAGCTACTAATATTATAGTGATATATCGTTCTTTGGATATTTTTAGTATTTCATTTATGCCCTTGAAGTCTAATAGTTTATTTATAACAATTAACGTATTTTTTGTTTTGTTAATAAAATCTCGTGTCTATTTACTTAAAATTTACCAACGATCGGTTATATGGCAAAATTTGAGTTTTCAAATGCCTATATATCTAATGAACTCTAAATAAAATTGTAAATCGTTAAACAAAGGTAAATGAAACTATAAAAGTAAAAAAAAAAACAGTAATATAACTGTCACGGTAAATAAAAATTGTGTTTTAAGTCATTGTTTCTTCCAATGAAGCATGATAAGTTTAGTAGTGTAAATAACTGCACACGACATTAGCTGCAAATTAAGGATTTTTTTTGTTATTGTTATTAAAACAAATTATAAGGAGTTAAAAAGGCCATTTCTCAACGGCATACGATTTGAATTTTGAAATTTGAATGCTTTTCATTTTATTAATATAATTTTGTTTTTAGTAAAGTTAGGGTCCCATGCAGCGCCAACTAACCGTTCAAGCCAATTTGTTGAATCTGATTGTTGATCGTGGACCGACCGTTTATTCTTAAATATGATCATTGCCACTCTAACGTACTCAAACAATGACACGTGTTATATGTATAGTACATGTAGTAACATGGAAGAACTCTGTTAAGCCAAAAAAAAAGGAAGAATTCTGAGCAAACAAAGTAATATGGAAGAATGCCTAATTTTGTAAGAGGGGTATTTCTGGGTATAAAAAAGATAGAAATGTTTTAATTTGCTTAATTATAATTAAATAGAAAAGTGTAAGAAAAAAACTGTATGTACTGTCCCAGACATTTTCTATTAAAAATTAATATCCAAGTTTTGAGCATTTTTTTTTCGATTATAGCATTGAGCATTAATAAATATATACCTTGAGCAAATATTTTTTTTTCTCTTCAAAATAATAATCTTTTTTCTCTGTTTTTTTTCCTCATCCTTTTCTCCCTATAGTTTTAGGAAATACATAAATGCATATATAATTACAGTAAAGCTTTGCTTCTTCACAATGAAGTATATAATAAACTTTTAAATGCAAGAGTTACATATAATTTAGCGACTATTTTTTTACAAAGCATGATACGGAATATTTCACATTCCTTTTCCTCAACGGCTCACTAAATCTTTTCACTATTTCCCCGCGGGGTGTAGGCATTTTTCATTTCTATTTATATTAAACGAATTTGAGTGCTCAAATGTGGGGTCCACTATTCCAATTCCCGCCCAAAATCCGTAACAAAGGAACAATAAAAATAAAAAAAACAAATAAAAAGTGTTTATGGTTAAAGAGAGGTTTATAAATCCAATCCTCGTCGATCAAATAAAACAACAAATAAAAACGAAACAGATTCTAGTTTTTCCTCTCTAAAAAAACTCAAACCGCTCTTCTTCTTCTTCAACGAGTCAAGAAATCATGGAGGATTCTCCGAATGCTCAATCTGGTTAGAAGTTCGATCCTCAATTTATATATAATATATATTCGCTGTTGTTTAGAGAATCAGAGCCAATTTTTGAATTTTGTGCTTGTTTTGCTTCTTCAAATATAGGAAACTCGGCGGGACCGAAGCTTCAGCGATACCCGCTCAGATCTGGTGCTAAAACGAAGGAAAAACCAGCGGCTTCGTCAGAATTGTCCTATTCCACGGCTTCGAAGAGCCGGTAAATTAATTCTCTTCGTTGTCTGTATTTTCACTTCTGGAAATGAGTTTTGTTTATTAATTTGGTGTTTTGTTTTGCTCTGTTGAGTTGCGTTTGTTTACGACTGTGAGTATCAAGGGATATAGAGGAAAAATTCGGTCAAATTTCTTTTTGGCGATTATATGTTCTGTGCTCGTGGTGAATTGTGTAAAATATTGCTTATCCTATATCAGGTATAGTGATTAGGTAAAAGACATTAGAGAAATTATTGCCCTGTAAACATTTTTCTTTTTTGTGTATTGATTTTTGTACTGAAGAAGTGGAAGATAACACAAGTAAAGCAGTTTATTAATAGATCAAGCCCAGTTGCAGTTTATGAATAGTGACAAGTTTTTTATTCCCGTTCATTTCAGGGTGAGAGCAACATCGAGTGTTAGCAAAAGCGTTAGCGTTCTTAATCTATCGGGAAATGCTAAGCCTGCAAAGCCACCGAGGCGGCTTTCAATCCCTTCAAAGTCTTCTGCAAGTCCGGCGCCAAGGCCTCCGAGGAGCGACATCACTCCGATCTCGGAGGTCAGAGCAAAAAAGACCGTCAGTGCTCTAAAGAAACCCGACACACCGGCCTCTGATATCCCTAGATCCTCGACCCGAAAGAAGTTCAGCGTGCTTTCCTCGTCGTCTTATTGGCTGTCCCAGATTAAAGTGTCTGAATCTGCTTCGAAACACGCGATCTCTCTCGGGTTTTTCAAGCTCGCCTTAGAGGCCGGCTGCGAGGTATAAAACTTTAATGTCGAACTTTTAGTCAGACTTGTATTTTTTATCATGCTCGAAATAATTCTCATACTTTCCCTTGATCTTGTATGGCGTAGCCTCTTCAGAAAATGAGAGAAGAGCTAGCATCTTATACACGCCGTCATAACCTAGAAGAACTAGGAGAGTCTGTGAAGGAGTTATCTGAGCGCTACAATGTTGCTGCTGACAGCTCGGTGCAGGTTCAGGTCTCAGAAACCTGTTCTCGGGTTCCCGAAGAGGAAACTCGATCTTCAGATGATGAAATCCGAAGCTCATCTTCGACCTCTAGTATCAGGAAGCCGAAACCCAGTGTCACTGCAAAGCCAGTCACCCCAGCTACAGGATCGATCAAGAAGAACTTGGGTCAGAAGACTAATCCTGTTACAACCAAGGTTAGGGCTTCTCTGACTAAAACATCAACGAATTCGAGGTCTCTCCCTGACTCTGGTCTCAACAAGTCTGCTATAAAGAAACCCCAGAAGCCAATTAAGCAAGAGGCTAACAAAGAAAAGGAATTGACCAAGAAAAGGGGAAAGAAATCAACCATCGATGAAGGCAAGTCGGGTTAAACGATTTCTGTTTAAACTTGTGGATTGATGTTATGATTTAGTTTCTAATGACTTGGTACCATTGCAGGCTCTGTCAGCCCTTCCACTACAGAAATTACACTCCAAGAGAACAAAGAAAACATGGTAAATTACTCTGGCATTTCATGATTCTGTTCAGAGATACATCACTGAATCTCTCACTATTTTCTGATTGTCGTGTGGATTAACATTGTGATTATATGCAACCCTTATCTTATTAACAATTTTCCTGTGGTGTTGTGCTTAGGAATGTTCGTCGATGGAAGAGATCGGGTTGACTGAGGTCATGTAACCATTCTGCTGCGAGTTTGGCCGACAACAAGATGGTTTCAATTATTTCTTAATGGGTTTGTCTTCGGTGTTTTTGTGTAGTGAGGGCTTTTCCTTTGTATAGAAATGACTATGGCAAGTGTGTCAGTTTGTCTAAGAGAGTTTAAAAAAAAAAGAGTGGGGACCTTTTTTTTATGTGTGTTATATATTGGATTGCTGTTTGTGTGTAGTTTTTTATACAATTTCTTATCATACAGAATGTTAATTCAAATCATTCACCTGTGTTTACAATCGTTGGATTGATGGTTTGATTGTTTCTTGGCAAAAAAATTTCCAGCTTTTCTGAACACTTGAATGTTTAATAAGAGAATAAAATATTTATTGAATCCTTTTTATTTCCTACAGAAGCAATCATGTTACAATAAAAAAAGGAGGTTTCTTTGCGTAAACAAAAATAAAAAAATTTAGCAAATAAGGTTTTGCGGTCCTACCAATCACTACCTATCAGACTTATCTTGGAGACAAAAATGATTTCATGTGGAATACATCAGTAATATAAAACAGATAATAAATTGTTAAATCAGTTAGATTGCTAAACTTGCATTTTTTTCCTTCTATAAAATAAAATGACTTTGATACGTGTTAATTGCCTTTTGAAATGAATCATGTTTTTCTTGTAATACTGACTCACATTTTCGCACCAGACAGAGAACGGCGTGAACAAGCTTACTACTAAATCCATCTTTCATTCTTATAAATGTATCTATTATACAAAGACTAAGCCTTTCAATTAACACCATTGAAAAATGCTCTAAAAACATAGTTCACAGCACATCAACTAAAACAAAATAAGGATACCAGCTAAAACTAAATCTCTGGAAATGCAACTAAACTCAAAATACTTTTGTATTAGAATCACAAACTTTGT